>NW_022280031.1:10297488-10310214 GCF_004355925.1 Anarrhichthys ocellatus
GGGGGGGGGTCTGAAGCAGCTTCCCAAGCTCTCCGCCCATGGAGCTCACTGTGTACTAAAGGAGGAACAATTCATGGAATTGTTTTTTAAAGGTGAAATGACGTATAAAACAAAAAAAACAAAACAAAAAAAACATTCATTGCAATTACATCAGTATATATGCCAATTCCAAGTATGGTATGCAGCTATATATTTACAATACAGGGCCCTTGCTTTGGACTCAATTTACTATTCCAGTTAGATTTGGCATCTTAGCCCTTAAACATCTGTGATAATATCGGTACTGTGTATATCAATACATAGGGTTGCGTAAAAGGGGTGATAACAGTGCTTCGGATACACGTGGTAGTAATTAACTATTTACAGGGAAACAAACAATTAAGCGTAGAATAATGAAAAAACAAGTTCAAAAGAGAGCAACAAGCCACAATGCAGGCTTGCTTTGATTGACAGTTAGCAGTGTAAAAGTAGCTAACACATTTAGTGGCTAATTCTCACCTCAAAACCAGGCACCCCAAGGTCCCATCAGAGCCTCACTAAATTACAAACTACGCTCTGTACTCGGCAGCATAAACCTCAAATGCGAGCGTTTCCTTCATGGGCTGTGAGGCTATAGTCAGACAACTTGCATGCACGTTGAGTGAAACAGGCCATGAAGCAGCAAGGTTATTTTTAGGTACTGGAACCTTTCTGAGAAAGTAGTAGACCGTACCTTTGGTGAAAGGCAAAAGGCATGTGTTTGAATCGTATATATACACAGTCATATACATACGCTGCATGGAGAGAAGCAGGTGAAAAACAAAATAAAGTTTGAAAATATCAAAAACTAATGTGCAGGCACTGCTTTCGCACTGATAAACCGAAATGCCATCTGTACTGAATCTAAATCGTTCCGCGTAAAAGTCACTGTTCCACATAGGGGATGTAAAACAAAGAGGTAGCTCAACTGAATGGCTAAATGAATAACTGAGTATGTTTGTTGTGTTGTGTGCACGTAGCATACACACACACACAAAAAGTCCAGGCATTTAAAGCAGCAGTTTGTTGATTTAAATACAGGCAGAAACACTGTAGATAGGCAGAAGCTGTATGTATGCATGTATGTATACGTGTGTATGTATGCATGTATAGTTTAATGTGTATTCTATGAAGTTTCCTTATTTACTACGTCTCACAACATCTGCTTGCTCTCCGTACAACCCGTCTTTATCTTGGCCGTCTTTATGCCAAGATAGACTTCTTTAGACAAGAAACATATCAAACACACACACACACACACACACGTAACACACTCTCTCTCTCACACACACACACACACACACACACACACACACACACACACACACACACACACGCACACTACTTTCTCTCTTCCACTAGCTTCATACTCCACACCTCCACTGAGTCCATCCAGCATATCCTCAGCTCCCTGCCTCCATTTCTAACCCCCTCGGGCGTCTCGTCTCCAGCTTCCTCTCTACCATTGAGGTTCAGAGGTTCTAAGAGACTTCGCTGCCAAACACCTCCAACACCAGCGGGGTGAGCTGCATGCTGTGCTCCGGCTGGAAGGACAGCGAGCGGTACTGTTTGGAGTGCTCCTCGTTGAGGCTGCGCAGGTCGGCCAGCTTCTGGATCATCTTGGCATAAAGCAGCCGTCCTGCCGGGTGGTGAAGCTGGATGTAGGCCTGCAGGGTCTCTGACAGTTGGTCTTGCAGGGCTTCGATCCGTGCGTGATCCTGCACACCTGGGCGGTCTGCAAGAGGGGAAAGGAGAGTCTTAAAATATTTATGTTTTGTTACGCAAGCGAAAAAACAACCAAAATTAACTGTTAAAATCTAAACATCATTGGAAGAATGAGGACTGAATACACATATCAAGAACTGGATGGAGTAATATTTATCCCACAAAACAATTTCTTAATTGTAAATCAACATAAAATTGCATGATGTTTGTGTTTTTATTCCTACTCTTCTGGTCAGGTGGCTGGCTAAATTTAGATCAGGGAGAGCGTGTCTGACGAATAATGAGGGGCCTCATATACGCGCAGGAATGCAAATATACACATAGTTGCACATGCTTGCTTGCATAACTACACATGTATAATAAATGCACTGCATCCTTGGCAAATGCGTGTTCAAATCTAGGCACGTACTCACACGAAACCCTGCAAGTATCTTAGACCTGCACCTCAATGTGATACGTTGACTGACAGACATAAACGAGATCACTCAAGCAATTCCTTTTGACCCTCTACATACGTTCCCTCCTCCACACAGTCAGACCTACGGTACCTGGAGACAGCAAGCAGATGGCCATCAGCATCACATGTTCCTCCTCCTGCAGGTTGAGCTTCTTCAAGCCCACCTGGAACTTCACCAGTGGCTCCAACAGCTCCAGAGTGTGGCCCGCTACAGAGGACGCAACACATCATTACCGTCGCTGCAGCACATAGAATCAGTTCCATATGATATCATAGGGGGGGTAAAAAAAGGCCCTCCAGGGAATGTTACCATCAAGCTTATTCATTCATATCATCTCTGGTAAGGAGTTTTTTCTTGCATACTGCGCGTTCTCGAGTTTGTTTTCACCAAGAACTACCAGTTGAGATTTGCTGTATGTGCCATTTCTTAGGGGGGTTTGTTTTAAGTAGATGCATAAACGAGAAGCCATACAAATAATGATCAGAAGTAATGATTGATTATCTCGACTCTCCATTTCCTCAGTTTATGGCCGGTGCTGTGTACTGAACTTTAATGCGGTCTGAGCACTGTGTAAATTGTGCCTGTAGCATGGGATGTGTTAGCACCAAATGCTTTTCCAGATGAATCAATCTTTGTAACTAATAAATTATTACTAATGTTTTCTTCTTTGTTTTTCTTGTATAATTGTTGAGGTTGATAAAATATTAAAGGGTAACTTTGGTATTTTTCAACCTGGATCCTATTTTCATTAACAGTTGCAATAAAGCAGAAGAACACACAAGCATTACCAAGATGGTCCCTTAAATGTTGTGTGTCGAACTCTTTTTCTTTTGCCTTATGTTTTAATGCTTTTAATGGTTCTATGTGCACTTTGAATTGCCTTGTTGTTGAAATGTGCTGTACAAATAAACTTGCCTTGCCTAATAGGGACCCCAATTTCTGAAATTGGTGCAGTATTGAGCGAGAGCTCTTGAGACGGCCTCAGCTCACGGGCTGCACTGTAATCCTAACGGGGCAAGCTGGCACCGCCAATTCACGTCCACCAAATGTGCTTGTTTTTGCATTTCCATTGTGCAAAGAGTGCCCTCAACGAGAAGTCTGACACATTTTAAACATTTGTTTTATATAGAAACTCTGGACTTTTCTTAATGATCCACTGCAGTAAATAGGACTGCCGTGTTACATACATATTTTACGAATGAACTGCAAACTGTGAAACTAGGGGAAGAATTACTTTGAAATCACATGTGAGAGTTATATTTATGATTGTATACTATTGATGAGAAAACACATCTGAATTCCAGCCATGTTCATGTAAACTATTCCGTGATATTTTAAGAAAAGCACAACAGAGCTGCTTCTGCTGGTCCAGACAGTGGATGTTTTGTGTGGTCAGCAAGTCGGGAGTGGCATTCTTTGGTTTGTCCCATAGAGAGGGGTCTTGTTTGAAACTGGCAAATGAAAGCCTTGCCCCTCTGCGGATATGCAAGACTGTTTTTGCAGTCTTACATGTGCACAAACGTGCTTCCTTCAAGCTCTCAATAGAGGTGTTGGTGTGTAACATGTGCGTCTTTTCTTCAGCCATCAGCTGAGCAAAATGAAAACAGTAGTTTGTCTTAACGGTAGTCAGACGGTACACTGACCTTTGGTGACGTCGCTGATCTGGTATTTAAAGTCGGGCCCACCACAGCTCCAGGACATGTCTTCCAGGTTGAAGCTCTGATTTGAGCGCAGCATGATCACCTCAATGGCGCTGGACTTGAGCAGAGCAATCTGGTCCTCTGCAGTCAGCTCCCTGCAGGAAAAGATATTACACACTGTTAGTAAACCATTGATAGCACAATATTACACAAATGGTCCTCAAATAACCTTAATCATGTGGTGCTGGTCATGATCAGATAAAACAACAAGTAAACAAGATTCAAACTCTTTAATCTATCTCATGATTTAATTTTGATTCTCTGGGTTAATTTGATTAAAAAAAGACAAAGAAAACAAAATTGATTCGTAATGAAAAACTTGATGGAAATTTGTTAATATCTTAGTATTTAAAGATACAGTCTCTGAATTCCAAAATGTCAGAAGGTGGAGGTTTTATCATTCTTTAGATTATAATAAAAAAAATCAGAGGACTTATTTTACAAAACGTTATGAGAGAGGATCTCTAACAAAACAAAGAGTGCTATTTCGTCTGATGATAACAAGATGTCAACACAAAGGTGATTCATTTGGTGAAAGAACAGGAAACATAACAGCGATCTCCGACACTAAAACCTTAATTTATTTTTCAAGAATAAATTTTAAAAAACTAAACAAAACAAAGACCGTTTAGAAGTTGTGAGTCGATTCAGAATCAAATGAGATTCCAACATGAATCGTTTCCCCCCACGCCTCACTCAAACCAAGTACCTGCCCTTCCTACGCGTTTATGTCAGCTCATCAGTTGTATAATTATATCTTATAGGATTTTTCTGATCAATGGCTTACTGACTACAGGTTCAAAGTAGATCAGATATGTTCTGTGCAGGAAGACAAAAACAATCAAAATATGTATTTCCGTTTGCTTCCTCCTGCTGTCATGGGTCCCTGAGCATGGACAAGTCAATTCATTGACATAAATCTAACTTTTCACCATCATGGTAAAGTCCTGCATCTGGTGATGTTTTGAAATGTCTTAAAAATTGTCTCTAAAATGAAAAGGTATGAACTAGCAGGAGACATGAGCTTAAACCTGCAGCTCTTCAGGGGAGGTCTGGTGTGTTTTTCAGGGCTGAGGGAGCAGATCGTAAGTGGACAAACTTACAAAAGGTGGACAAAGGTAATCCGACCGCGTCCATCACTCGCTGCCAGAGGAACGACAACATTCAGGAAATACAGGGCCCGGCTCGTTTTTAGCCTCAACTTTGGGGTGACCCCGAGACACTACGCGTTTGACCCCGTCAACACACTGAGAGACAAACAGGCTGAAGGGCAGCACTAGCAATGTGTAGAAGGTGGGGAAGAAACACTGACCAGCCATTGTTACTTTGCCTTCACAGTTCACACACAAATAATGTGCTAGCTTGTGTGCTTCACATCGCTTTGTGTAATTCAAACTTTTAAACAAGTCTTTGTAATAGGTACATTGCATACCTTTGAAAAATGTGTGCTCTTTAGACAGACATCCTGAGGCTGTGCATACAAGACAGACCGGTGCGTCCCTCTCTAAAAAGGTTAGACAATCACCTACTAACATATGTAAAGGGCTGCGCTTCACACCAACAACAACCCCATGGCAAATGTACAACCTCGTCCAGCTAAGCAACAACACAACATAAAAAAAGATTGTCCTTAATGTGTCAGCTATCTGCAACATACAGTCCATCAGTAATCTATGCCCTTTAGACCTCAGCCATCACCGTGGCACAATATCGACTAATCACGCAGAAAAACAAGTAGGTGTACAAAGTCTTCAATGCACATTTAGGTAAAGAGTCACTCGGTGACATGTAAACAAACTAGAATTATCACGGCTGTATGCCTCCATGTCCGCCCAAAGTATAATCACTTATTAATCATAATCTCGTATTAGATTTGTGTTAAATTGGTCAACAATAGCTTATGAATTCTTGAGTTATGGCCAAAAACATGTTTGGCGAGGTCACAGTGACCTTTGACCCGCAAATTCTAATCAGTTGAGTCCAAGTGGGCATTTGGGTAAAATTTGAAAAATTCCCTCCAGGCGTTCCTGATTGAGTTAAAAAGAATGGAGCGGGCGGTCGGCCACACTATGGACGGACAGACGGACGCACTACAGGCGGACGGACGACAAGAAAACATATCGTCTCTGATCACGGATGTCGCTGGCGCAAAGGCATGAAAATACAATAAGATACAAGATACAACGTCTGTATCTTTGTACGGTTTTATTTTTCCAGATATCAACATTTGTTTACGTGAGCAAGTCGGTTCTATAGGAAAACTGAAAATCAACAAAACAAATCATATGAGAAGGTCCTCTGCAAAGACATCAATACAGAGCTCAGAAAAATGTCTGTCACAACAATTCATCCTAAAACTGGATTAGCGATTAGCATGTAATTATCATAAAGTAGTTATTTCTGTAAACTAACATGCTTTCATGCCGTCTTGTATTGGCCATTGTGAATGTGTTTTTTTTGCCAGTCTTGGAGTCAAATTCTTTAGTTAAGGCATCGTTTTGTCTGGCTGTCCCTGTGTCAAAACTCTAGCAGACAGATAGAGACATGCTCTACAACCAACACCCAACACACAGCCACCCACAAATACCTGAAGCCAGGGATCATCTTGGCAAAGCCAATGACCTTCTGGATGCTATAGGAGACCAGGTCAGCCAGGTGGGGCAGCATGGAGAAGCTGGAGCCCTCTTCCTCGCTGGAGTCAGGGCTGCTGCCCTGCTCGTGGTACATCATCAGCAGGTTGTTGAAGTTCATTTTGGTGTCTACGGACTCTGTGGTGAGCAAAGGAAAAGCCAGCAGAGGAAAGAGGAGAAGACAGGAAACGTGGAAAAGCATGACAATGTCACACTATTCCTCCATGAATAGACAGTCTGTGCTGAGATAACCAAGAGAAATCATGGAACAGAGGGGGCTTGTTGATGGAAAGGATCATCTGAAAATACACGAGCGTCAGGTCAGTAGGAGTGAGATGAAAGCTTTAGATGACAGCTACGACAACATGTGAAGCATGCAGAGCTTGCTGGGTCATTTGTCCCCGCTGAGTGTTGGCGTTAGGCCACGGGACAGTGCCCCTCGCTTTGTTTGCTCCATTAGTGACGGATGCATTAATGAACTGATGTGCACTCGTAGGAGTCAGGTGTCGGGGGGGAGGGGTGGCTAGCAAGTTATACAAAGAATTCTTTACTGGATTGTCAGTAAAGCAGCACAACAGGTTATGTACGCAAACATGCAAACAGATGAGCCATCTTAAATCACATATTAACCACTTTTCTCCCAACATGTCCGTCATTTGTGTTATATGTTAAGTTGTTTTTCTGTCAGTTATAATTTCAGTGAAGTGACACACGTTATTCTTCCTTGCTTTGTGTCTAGGTGAAGGGTGAGTGTGCAGGACAAACTATTTTAACGGTAAGCCTACACTGTCACTGTTTTCCCTTGATCTGGAGTGACATCTCCATAGTGTGTGTTTCTTACCTGGAGAGTGACTGAAGGAGTCAGAGGAGGCATCAGACAGAGAGTGGAGAGAGGCAGCTCTACTGGCGCTACGCGTCACCGGGCCCTCGCGTACAGGAGGCTAGACAACAGAAAAAAGGGCACAAATAAAGACGAAGGATTCTTATATACGATTTGTCAGTAATTCAGTAAAAATCTTAATCTAAATGAACATACAGCTGACTAATTTCTGCTCATTATTCGGATTCTCGCTAAAAAAATACAGAATATACAGCTTTGCTGAATATCTGCTGAAAAATGGGATCGAATTACTGGACTCGAGTATGTCTGTATGTGTATCTTGTGGCGATAGATACCTGATATCTGATACAGAACGGATAACAACACCACAGGTTAGATGTCTGAAAGGACGGAGGGGTTTAAGGGGCGAGTCAACAAAAGAGTTTTGGAGGAGGAATGGACCACTTGGTGTGAAATTTGTGTGGAAGCAATGCAAAACGTGACCGTCGCTGACAGGCAGTGGAGTAGAGCTGAAGCAGAAAGATAATCCGATGTGAGGAATCAACATCAATGAAATGCTGCGAGTGTGCCAAGTAATGTGAAGATCCTTTGGGAAGTGACAAACTGCCTATTCCATTAGAGCTGGAACTATCTTTGTCCATCTTAACCCGATAACAATATCAGTTATTAGGGCCCGAGCACCGACGTAGTCGGAGCGGAGGACCTATTGTTTTTCGATTGTTTATTATTCTTCTTCTTATTTTTAGTGTTTAGTCGCAAAAAGGAGGTGCTTGGGATACGGGAAAACTTCTGAAATTTGGCACGCAAGCCAGAATTTGCGAAAATTGCAGTCTGATTGGGGTGTCCAGCTGCGTTATGAAATATTGGCTCGATAGCGCCCCCTATTGAGTAGCCCCAACACCGGATTTCACCTAGCTGTATGAAATTTGGTAGGTATGTGGATCGTGATGGGACGTACAAAAAATCCTCTTGGAATTTTTCTCTAAACCAAACAGGAAGTGACTTTTATGACTTTTGACTTTTATGACGTTTTTGGACCGTTTCAAGGCGTCGTACTTTAACGAACTCCTCCTAGAGATTTGACCCGATTGACTTCAGATTTGGTCAGTATGCTCTTGAGACCTTGGCAGTGAAAAGTTACTCAAAGATCAAAATGTTATCGAACTATGTGTCCGTGGCGTGGCGTCAAAAAAACACCATTCGCCATGAAACAGGAAGTTGTTTTAACTCGGCCGTACATTGTCGAATCTGCTCCAAATCTCTCATATGTCATAACATCCTGACTCGGAACACATCTATAAGACAATTTAGAATCATAGTAATAGCGCCACCTAGTGGCAACCGGAAGTTGTACGTTTTGTACTTTGACATCCTGCTCCTCACAGATTAATCAGATCCCTCTCAAATGTTGTCAGAAAAGCCTTAAGACCTTGATAATGCTTCATCGTGAAGATTGTAAGAAGTTATTGAAGGGCGGCGACGTGGCGGCTCGGCGAATTTCGATCCTTCGCCATAAACGAATAAACTGATGTATCTCGACTCCACATCATCAGATCTTTACCAGATTTCACATGTTTGATGAGACTCCAGGCCTGAAGACATCTGCAGGCCAATTTTGAATCATAGTTATACCGCCACCTACTGGTAACAGGAAGTTAAAGTCTTTATACTTTGGCTTGTTTCTCTTAGTAGGTAAATCAAATCATCAAATTACTTCCACACAAATGTAAGAAGTTCATAATACCAGTTCATGAAGCTTTTGATGTTTCGTCGAACGCCATTGCCATGGCGACGCAGTCTTCGCCGTTAACAACGAAGGTAATTTTGAGAGGCTAAAAATGCTCGAAACATAAGCAAAATTGGCAAGCAGATTACAAGCCCGAAATGTAGTTATATAATATGATTTTATTGGTTCAGAGTGGCAAATCGGCTCAATAGCGCCCCCTACAAAATTTCGACGAAGCAGCCCTCGAAGTATGTTTGACCTAGATGTATGAAATTTGGCAGGAACATGTATCACATATGGACTTAAAATAAAGTCTCTTGGGACCATGCTCTAAACCCAACCGGAAGCCAGCCATTTTGAATTTTGTATGAATTTCTCGTGGTTTTTTTCCATTTCCAGGTGCTGTACTACGAACTCCTCCTAAGGAATTAATCCGATCAGCTTAGAATTTGGTCAGAACAATCTAAAGACCTTAGCGATTAAAAGTTACTAAAAGCTTTAAGTTTCATCGAACGACGTGGATATGGTGTGACGGCCATATTACATGGTTCACCATCATCCATCAAGCTGTTGTAACTCGACTGTACTTTGTCAAAACTGTCCCAAACTTGACATGCTTGTTGACTGTCATGGCTTTAGGACTTCTGCATGCCAATATTAACTCATAGCCATAGCGCCACCTACTGATAAGCACGGACGTAACCAGGATTCTATAATTACAGCGGCCCAAACACTGAACTTATTGAAAGGGTACACCATGAGAAAAAGACTTCTCTGATCTAAATATGTGCAAACTAAGATGCTTGGAGAGCAAACGTTAGATAACAGTGGATTTTCAAACCATGTCAGTGGGCATTAGTATAAATGATCTGTCCAGAGCTTCTTCATGACAATCAGGTTAAACGTTACTTCACACTACAATCTAAAGTTACAGAAGAACTTAAAATGAAAACAGTGTTAAATTAAAGTGTTCAAGTAACAGCAAATGGCACTACTGTTTTGTTAACTTTCATGTAAGTCCAAATACAATCAGCAGGACACTGCAGGGAGTTGAACCCCATCCCAGTAAACTGACAGTCTGTTATGTTACAAACACTGAAGCGCATTCACACACATTTATTTTCTTAATGATCTTAAAAGGCTTACATTTATGATTGTATCGGAGGTACACTCAAAGCATTTTAGGCTTAAAACCTGGCAACATGATCTTGCTACGCTGCTGGTCGACGCAGGAAATATCATCTCACTCGTGCACGCAGTGTATGATGGTCACAGAAATGCACGGCCGCGTCAACAAGAGTCCTGCCAGTACTCTCGACGTGCGTGAAGTTGCGAGGGCCCGATCAATGCTGCTCGCAGCTTTAATATTTCTATTAAGACACAAACCCTGAAGCGGCAGAAGTCGGAGTAGGAGTCGTCGTATGTTTTGTGGTGCGCCTCCACCAGCGTGGCGATGACCTGACTCTGGTCGTCGCTGAGCCGTGGCCGCCGCGCCTCCTTGTCCGCTTCACGCTGTGCTTCCTCGTCCTTCCTCCGTTGAATTAGGTCCTTCTTCCTCTGCACTTCCTCATCTGTCAGAATGACTGAGGGTGCAAGTATAAAGAGACAAAGAGGGAGAGAGTGTTAGAATTACACACAAATCACAAAGGAAAACAACGCTTTAGAAAATACATGCATGGAGAATACAGCTTTTGTGCAATCAGAAAACAGGTGAGGTGGAAGCAGGGCAGAATGAAGAATGAGTTTAAGATATAACAGAATACAGCTATATCATTAATTGGTAAAAGGTGCACTGCTTTTAAAGCTTTTCGGTTTGTTCCAGTGTTTTACATTGTGACAAAAGCTATGTTAACGTGGTGTTGGGTGGTGGAGGGGCGGGGGGGTTGTTATTCTCTGGAGGAAGAGAATGGGAGGAGACGCGTCCATATGGAGACCCCTGCTGCAATGAACAAGTAAATGCATTGTCTTTGTTCTGTTCGCGCCTTGTTGTTCTAAACACTGAATTAGCTCACAGAGACAGAGACACAGAGAGAGAGGCAGAGAGGGAGAGAGAGAGAGAGAGAGAGAGAGAGAGAGAGAGAGAGAGAGAGAAAGAGGCAGAGAGGGAGAGAGAGAGAGAGAGAGAGAGCTGGGTCTCAACAACATGCTGCTGTTTTTGCAACAGTAATGCCACTGGCTCCTCGAACATGTACAGTAAATTGCAGCGGCTGTGCCACCAACCTTGTGGTGTTCCCAGAAACACTCAGGGGAAAGAACATTCAGCTGGAAGTGAGAGGCCTTTGCTTAAAAGCGGCCAGGGGACAATATCCGGATATATCAGGAGAAAACAAGGAAGAAAAAAAAAAAAAAAAAAAAAAAAAAAAAAAAAAAAAAAAAAAAAAAAAGAACCTGCTATTTACAGACCATGAAAATAAACAACTGTGTGGAAAGAAGAGGCCTCACAAGATTGTACATAACAGCAGGTGTTTAAACTTCAGATGGAGTACACTTACACTATACAATGTGGGGAGGCTCCACTAGTTCAAATAGAAAGTGTCAACACTCTAATGGGGGCAAAGACCCAGAGATACTTGACCTCAGTCCAAATATTACATAATATATATACAAGAGGGACAGTAGGCCCCCAAAACAGCAAACAGCAGTCATGTAAATTTGACTATCCTCAAAAAAAAAAGAAAGAAAAGAAACAAAAAGTACATTAAATGTAATAATAATAATAATAATAAATTTGTCTTTATTGAGGGGTCTTGGATGAGTCCAGGACATCGTTTTGATCCACATTGAACCGTGATGGGCAACCACAAAAATGTTCTAGTCATTCATATAATCATTAAGTGCATTTAACCCAAAAGGGTTCGTCCCTATTTAAAGACATGCAGTAAATCCCATGGTGTAATGTTAACAGTATTGAGGACATATGGGTCGGCCGTCATACTTACACTCTTTCATCATGCCAATGTCCACACAGCGCTTGAGGCGGCATGCCTGGCAGTGGCGCCTGTTGTCCTTGGTGATGGAGCAAGTGCCGTTAAAGGGACACGTGAAGGCGGCCTTACGCTTCATACTGCGCCTAAATCAATTGTATACATTTTACAGTCTATTAAAAACACACACACACACACACACACACACACACACACATCAGTTTATAAAACACACAAAAATAAAAAATTCAACGAATTCACTTAGGTTTTTTAAGCCTTTAGTTAAGGCTCTATGTACGTGTCTGAACATGTTGTTATAATCAATATAGCACCGTGGTGCCTTGGACCGAGCTGTAAACTAATAACTATCATGGTAGAACTGGATAAATATTTTTGGTCTTCAAGCCGGGGACTGACAGAAACAGCATAAATATGGACGAGCGCCAAGGATTCCAGGGGTAGAAGAAGAGTCTTGACAAACAGTGACGCAAAGCGTAGTGATTTAGTCAGTCACGGATAGTATGTATGATCAGTTATACACAGACGTGAGAAAAAACACACACACAAGCACGCGTGGTGAGAGTTCAAATTCGGGCCAGCTGAGAGACGAGGCAGGAGATTATTAAACGTCCTTTTCTTTTCATCCTCTCTTTTTAAACATCAACACTGCCGAGAGGAACAGATGAAAATGGGCGGACACATCG
>NW_022280031.1:10310224-10313245 GCF_004355925.1 Anarrhichthys ocellatus
ACACACACACACACACACACACACACACACACACACACACACACACAAGCTCACACAATCATGACTCACTCTCGTTTTGTCTGTAGTGGAATTGGAACCTCGTGTGTGTATCAATGAGCAGGCAGCAGCCAAGGCATTAACTATAGGACCGAGCTCATTTGTATTCTCTACCGGCCCCCGGGCATTAGAGTGAACTCGGATGTTATCCGTGGTCTTATGTAACGGTAGGTGGTAATTACATTTAGTGTGTGTGTGTGTGTGTGTGTGTGTGTGTGTACATCGAATATGTACACACATTTACAGCAGAACTGTGAGCTCACGTGTGCATTTGCGTACCTGAAAAACCCCTTGCAGCCCTCACAGGTCATGGCGTTGAAGTGGAAGCCGGTGGCTTTGTCGCCACACACGCCGCAGATCCGCGGCACGTTCCTATCGAACTCATCAGGGGCCAGAGTGGATGTACTCACAACTGTGGACTCCATCACTAAAAAACAGGAAAAAAAAGAGAGGTCCAAAGGAGAAAGACAAATAAGAGAGAGAGAAAGAGTAATTAAATCAGCTCCTGGTTGTACAAACTGTTCACTTGCTCAATAAGAAAAAAAGAAAAAAAAAAAAAGGAGGAAAAACATAAATTAGACTGCCAAATTCTAACATCTGAAGTACAGACTTTTTGCACTTTACAACAAAATGATGAAAGTAATTTAAAATTACCGATCATAATATTTTCGATTAAGCGATACAAAGTTGCTGTAAAAACTCGACACCAAGTGAGTGGCGTATCTTTTCACCCGTCTGCATGTCAACCAAACGGAGTTCCTTCCTTCAGGACACATTAATAGTGCCCCGTCTCCCTTTCGGAGCGGAACAGGGAGCCGTATGAATCAAGTAGGAAAAACTTCAAAATGCTGGATCTGGGTTACATTTGATTACATAGTGCTCCCAGTATCCATTTCACTAAACAGCCTCGTTAGAGGAAGAAAAATAGGCACGTCCCTGCAAGGCTAGCATCCTCATAAACAAACAGACAGACAGACACTGTCCCTTTTTCACAAAGCGCCTTTCTTATTCTCTTCTTTGCTTCCACTGCAAAGTAAAAGTGAAGCAAGGAGATTGAGGGCCACTCGAGGGGAGCGTAACTAAACCGATACAAATCTCAACAAACTCACAAATCAACAGCCAATGAGGTAAGGGCCCAGCTGAATAATTTAAAATGTTTTGACAGATCACTTCATCATTCATGTCTAATTAAAAACCACCGGTCCTGCTTAAAGTCTCACACACACACACACACACTCCAGGAAATGCAAACAATGTTGTTTTTCCTCAGTACAACTGAGAACTATATGAACATTATGCCTTTAAAACCAAATTCTGTCCATGAGCAATCGTATGAGCAGGACATGTAGTCCTGCTGTTTTAAGAAGGCAAACAGAGGAGCTTTTCAGTTCCTCTCTGGTGCAGGCATCGTGGACAGCGGTAACTCAAAGTGTGTTGATGTCTTGCATCTCAGCACCACATGCTTCAACCGGAACATCTGATACAACGGCCGTCACGGTACACGGCGTAACAGTAAACACGAATACAACTGGAAGGACCGGCAACCAACAGCAAATATTTGTGGAGGGAATACAACTATCGGGTTACATTGAACTCCGATACAGACAACAGACCACACAGCAACTCTTCAAACTATTGGTCTCATCACCGAGGTCCTGGAACAGTGAGCTCTGGCCAACTGGTTTAAGAACTCAAAAGCAGAGCAGGGTTAAAACCACACTGTCTGATTATCGTAACATTTGTTTCGCTCTCAGTGGAACCTTTTTACTGTCACTTTTCACAAACACTGTGAAGACTCCTGTGACGGACAAGAGTGTGACCTAAACTCTGCTGTTTCTCCCCCCTCCCCCCATTGTCTCAGTGCACAACTTGTTTCTTATCTCCCACCCACCATCTCACATTTCCCCATGCAGAGGACAGGTACACATGTTGAGTCAAAGCTTTACCAGGCCAAGACTTGAAAGGCTATTTGGAGTTTGTGTGAATGAAAGCCACCAAAAAAAATAACAGACTGTGGCACATTTGAACAGGATGTTGTTCTGCAATTGGGGTTTAACCAAACTTCCTGTGTAGAAATATCATGGTTCTTTAACAAAAAAAAATATTTTGTGGGATAAAAAAAAAAACACAGCTTCTATGTGAGGTGAGTCACTCACTCGATGACATGATTGCCAATTTTTCTGTCCAGGATAAGTTTTCTGAACTTACGAACCCTTGCAACGTGTGCTCCAGCTGTTCCCTGTCACCATATTTTCGTTATTAGCATTTTGTATGACGGATAGACATGACCTAGAACATTTGTGTTGACCTCGATATTACCCGAACATAAGAATGTAACCAATATTTCAGTCAACATGACAAACAGTAGGGTTTTGTCTGATTATGTTTGATCTATGTTAAATAAATTATTTATATATATATATATATATATATATATATATACACACATATATATATACACACACACATATACATATATACATACATACATACACTAAGGAAATAAAAGTTCATTGCTCTTTTAATGGTTATACTTGCATAACTATGCTATTACATCATTACATCAGTGGCATAAAATGACAATATAAGTCATTTAAATAAGTAATTCACCTGGGAAGTGTGTTAAAACATGTTCGTTTGGTGGCTTTGTAGTGTTGAACAGTGTTGGACAGGTCTGTCACACTTTATCTTTTTAAACACATTATTCTGGAATCGCGCTGACAGAGATGACACACCATCAACATACAGACCCAACAGAAAGAAAGAGCATAGGGTTATTCCCGCCATGTCATGTAACACGATACTGACCGGTATAAATGGCCCAGCAGGTTGTCGAACATAAAATCTGTTCTACGGCATGAAGGCAAAACTAATCCCAGCAGGCATTCGCACTCATCACTCACTGTGAAACCAACAGGGAAAACAGCCATTTGCTTTACCGTATCATCAACTGATCGGTAAAGC
>NW_022280031.1:10313345-10350631 GCF_004355925.1 Anarrhichthys ocellatus
GAGAGAGAGAGAGAGAGCTAAATAATGCATGAGGTCATTAGGCCAGATCTGTACTCATTCCTGCTTCTGACACGCAAAGCCAAGTTGGAGCTTTAGGCTTCTACTGAATGTCTCACTCTTGAATGATATACAAAGTGTGTGTGTACGTCGTTCGGCAGCATCAATCAAATCTGTAATTGCGATATTAATGCGAGTTATTACTCATGTCTCATGCGTTACAGTGGCAAAAAGCCTAAGGATAAAAGAGTAACACTGGGATTTCTGATCAGCTTATGGTCCTGCTCCGTGACGGGCAACTAACTTTTGACTTTCCCCCCCCCCATCGGGTAGAATTGATGTGCTTGCAAATTGTAACTGTTTCACCAACTAGAGAATCTTTTCTTTTGAATAGTGCACAGCAGCAAGAGGACATTATTATGCGCTGCCACCGACTGTATTAGGTGAAACAACTTGGAGTCCAGCAACTTTTGGAGCAACTGCTGAACTTCTCAGGTGGCAAACACATTTGTTGCTTCCTGCATAAAAGGAGCAGCATGACGTTAAGAACTCACTGAGCATTGAGACGTTTTTATTTGAAGTTTTCCGTGTTGGTCAGATTTACTCTTTCCACATTTTCTCCAAACTTTTCAACATGGTCAGCCGCTATTAGGATGTGCCTTCAGTCCAATACATTCAAGTCTAGGTAAACTAACGCATGAAACTTACACCAGCTTTGGTAAGTTAACATAAAAAGTTATGAAACTATTATTTCAAAAGCACTTACTCTGAAAAATAGTAACAAAAGAAAAGTATTCCACCATTCAATAAATCAGATCGTAACGGAAGTTATCTCAGGGCACGTAACAATTGCATATAGAGAAGGTGCAGACCGTAATCTTTATATTTGCTATTTACAGAGACCCAACAATTCAAACTACGAGTAAGCATTTGGCGACAGTGGCGAAGAAAAACTTCCTTTTAACAGGCAGAAACCTCGAGCAGAAGCAGGCTCTGGGTGGGCGGCCAGCTGCAAGCATAAACAGATCTGAAATGCTGGAAATAAAATATAATTGTATTCTAAAAAGGGCCTGTGTAATGGATGCAAGATCTCTGTTTGGCGAGGACTTAACAGTAGAAAAGAATTAACCTAATTCATAATAAACCCACTGAAACGAGGGAAACAGTAGCCAAGAGGGTGTAACTGTTTATGTAGATAGTTACTTTAACAAGGATATTTAATATATTGGTTTGATCTTTATCAAGCTGGCACTCTGCAATGTTTCAGAAATTGTCACGGCGCAGTTTATAATACTAAACATCACAGACTGGTCTTCCAGACTGCAACGACTTATTCAGCATTTATTCACACGGACAACAAGCACTGGTTTTACTACTTAAAATATTAAGCCTTGGGATGTGAATGTCTGTCATGTCATTCATTTCACACAACAGGGCCAACTTTCCTCTATTTGGTAATTATTTCAATTTGATTATGCACTAAAGAATCCAATATTTACAAAGACATAACTGATGACTCCGTCGTCAAAACTGTTATTTTTAGAATCGTATCTTTGTAATGTGGATAATGTTGTTTTGTTAGATGCACTTGAATTGCATAAAAGAACAGATTAAAAAAAAACAACTTCCTACTTTAGTTTCTGGATTTACTTGCATTTCTAGATTACTTCAATACTTAGAGTTTTGGTCTTAATTACATATATATTACAACTATCACTTTTACATTACTTTTCATTTATTCCACTTGTGTTTTACTTCCATTAAAAAACATTTACCGTGACAGTTATCATGTCATAATGTATATCATGACTGCAATCTTGGGACATCTATTTAACTTGAACAGGGGCCGACACGTTAGCAGTTGCCATTGAAGTAGTTAAAAAAAAAAAAAAAAAAAAAAAAAAAAAAAGGACAAGGAAGATCAAGGAACATGGACAATCACAGTCTGTGAATGTATTCCATGTGAAGTGGGGAGCTACCGAGGGTAATAAGAAAGCTCATCTCAGCCACATGACTAGTATGAGAAGGAATAAGCTCGCAAATCTCTTGAACGTGAGCAACTTCTACCAAAGCATTATGGCCGCCACATTAGTTTATACAAAATATTTTCCATCTCTTGGGTTGTCAGGGGCGTTTATTGAATGTCTCTCCCTCAAAGCAGTGGGAGCCTTGAACACGGGTGACGTCATAGCTTTGTCCTTGGTTAAACCACAACATAATTCATAACAAGTACAAAAATGCCAGTTCATCGTGGTAACCTTGAATATTTTTCCACATTGAACGTCTCCCAAATATAAAGCAACTGTCTTTGCAGCAGCACAATTTCCCTCTGGATTCTGAGATCTTCTCAACGTTGTTATTGAGGGCGTCACATGGTAGGCATGTTTTCACTCGGCCATGTATCCATTACACATCGCTACACGTATAGTTGAGAGGACGATCATCTTTTTGCCCTCTGCGTGACCGTCAGACAGAGAGAGGAAGTGCCAGCCCACGTGAGTTTAAGAGGAAAGGGGGACGCGAGGGAGAAGCAGGCCGGAGAGAGGGGCGGGGCTTATGGGATGCTGAAGTGATGAGAGTAAAAACGGATATGGATATGAACATTGATACAGTGAGTAGGGGAGGGGTGACTTCTTTGTCGCTGCGACTTTCTGCATCACAAGCCGTGCCCTGGCCGGCTGTTGCAGATGTGAGAGAGAGCGAGCACTCGGCAGTGGCCCAGAGAGAAGCAACTTAAACACAAACAGCCTGTTTTTGTTATCTAAAAAGGACGGCTAAAAATACACAATCAGAAGCCACTTCAATTACTGGCTAAATATAAATAAAAGTCTCATCTCTGACAGCTTCTCATTTTGAGAAGTATCGGAGGGGAAGGCCGTTCGCGTAGGAATCACATCTTTAGTATGATTTATCTGCGTTGGTGTTGATTTCCTCCCTTTTTTGAAATGAAGAAGCTCATTTTGGTGTGAGAACATCACTTGTGACACAGTGAGTAATAACAATGAAGACCAGGACAGTTATTCTGTTTTGGGGGTTTATAAGAGACATTGGATTAATCTGATGATTATTTCCTCAGTTTAACCTTAAAAATGTCAGAAAATAGGGGGAAACTTACCGTTTCCTGAAACCCCAATATCTTGTTTTGTACAACCAACAATGCAAAACCCAAATATATTCAATGACAATGATAAGAAACTGAAAAAAAGCAGCAAATCCCCACAAGTGAGAAGCTGGAACTAGGAAATGTTGAATAGTTTGACTTTGCTTATTCAATACTCAAAATAGTTGCCAGTTTATTTTTCTGCCTTTGAACTGATCATTTCAGCTCTAATAAAAGTATTAACAGACAGAAGTTGAGAGAAGAATTGACCACGTAGTGTAAAATTGCTCTGCAACTGAATACCCTTAACAAAAGAGGGAATTGATGGAATCTATCAGATAAATAAAGGAACAAAAAGAGGGGAAAATGATGTGTACTGGAAGTCTGGGGTTTGGGAGTCTGAGAGACACAGCGGCAGCGGTTGATGAGCAAGACATGAGGCCTGCTGTAATTATGTGCAGCACCGCAAACTGACTGGAGCTTGACATTGTAACTGGGTGGTGAAAGCTGCAAAATAAAGACATTACTCTAATTTTGGTGGCATAGCTGGATGAGAGACTAGGGAGTTTCCTTTTCTTTTTTACCCAGTAATCTAGTTGAGGGAGAACAAGTGCTACTTCGCATGCAGTGGAGCACTGACTCATCTTTTCCTCCTTTGATTTATCACATCATGGCTGAAATGACATATGTGCGTCTTGTAATCTAGGGACTGACATTAGAACTGGTCCCGGGTTAGATTTAAAGACACGACACCATCTGTAGACGCCTTAATGCCAAATGTTTGATAAGTCATCAATTCAGTAGATTAATGCTCTAGTGCGGTCTGAACTAAATTTAAATGAACGTGTCTGAAAGAGACACTCTTGTCATATAACAGAATATCTTTAATAACCTGCACTACATAAAAGGTCCAGTGATTAAATATTTATTATTGAACACCTGGCTGATTCTTTACTCTGGTGGAGTTGGAGGAATATCCCACCAAAGTTTGCATAAATTGACACAACCTGTGTCACTTTCTCAGTGTAAATTGTTTGCACCATCTGCACCCCAAAAGAAAGTATCTAACTTGCAGCTTCTAATTAATTGACATCACGTCAATCAGTGTGGAAATGAAGTCTCAACTACAGATGGTGTGAACCTGAGGGATATAGAGTCGAGACATGTTAAGTGCTAATGTGAGAAACGGTAACGCGTCGTGCCGATGATCTTGTACGGTTAACGTAGTCTTTAGAATATGCCAATTCACGGATCTGTGTATTACTGCTGCAGTTTGAGCAGCTGTGGGATATTAAGACAGGAATAAGTGCCAAGGTGGACCATGGCAGGAGTCCAATCACACCCATAAAGTAGCTTATTTCCTACTGTTCTATTCGCCATTTTGTTTCAAGCTGCACCATTATCCAAGTATGTGATTACCAAACAGGAGAGTGGCCATTGGTTCTCTTTCTCAGGTGCCCCGCTACTTACAGAAAAGACATAAGTGAGACCTCAGCTGTACAAAAAAAAAAAAAAAAAAAGGTTTTGGACCGCAGCCCAGATGTTGGATTAACTTTCATCAAAGTCAATATTAAGTGATTATAATACCCACCCTCAACCAACACCCACCATCTAACTAAACTAATTAAGTGGTGTCATTAGTGCCTGGGCGTTGAAATGAACTGTGATTGAGGACAGGGCGAGTTACAACAAAGTGGGTAAAGAGGAGGATCCAGATTTCAAAGAGGGATCATTTTAACTGCACACAGACGTGCAGAAGAGAAAAAGAGAAAGTGGGAAATAAAAAACCTCTGGCATCACGTCCCAAGAATGTCAGCAATGAGTTTACAGACCACATCCCAACACATAAGAGTCAGAGTCGGAATCACATCCAGACATATAACAGCACTGGAGGAAAGAAAGGGCTTGCTGTGGAACGCCTGAGTGGGAGAAGGAGGCCCCGTTTGACAATCCAATGAGCATCTTCCGTCTACATCACATGACGCAATCCCACAAATGGTTCTGAAATTGTTCCATGCTGCCAAAAGTCTCTCTTAAAGGAAAAGAGAGGGAGAAAGAGAGAATTTGTGGAGAGGGTTGGAGGGAGAAAACATAAGGCGATGTGTTTTACTGCATACCTCTGGCTGGGTCACTACGAGTACAGAAGAGACATAAAACAAATCAGATCTAGAATGACCCGGGCTGCAGAGTGAGCTGGCCTACAATGGAAAAAAAAAAACATGGACGTGTGATTCCCACATAGAAGTACATCTAAACCCACAATAATGGCCGAGCGGGGGAAAAAAACGAAAAGGAGGAGAACGGTGGGGGTTGAAGACAAATAAGTACCATTCAAAATAAAATGTGATCATGATGTGACTGAAGAAGTTTAATTCAAATGCGATTGGTGTTTACGAATTGCCTAAGAAAAAAAAAAAGACAAAAAAAAAAAAAAAAAAAAAAAAAAAAAAAAAAAAAAAAAAAAAAAAGAATACATGATGAGAACAGATAGGGGACAGAGAACAATGGACAAAAAGAGACAATGTGGACCTAACAACAACAAAGAAGACGCACTGAGTCTGTAATGCAGCTAAACAACTGGCTGAGCAGACTAGCCCAGTCCTGTCCCTTCACTCCACTCTCTCTCCCGATCTGTCTCTCCCTCCCTCCCTCCCTCAGCCTCCACGGGTCTATCTCATGCTCTTTTCCTACAATCACAGGGAGTATGTTACAGCAGCCATAATAGCACATGACAAGGTGACCTGTGCCCCACACGAGATGGGCTAAAGTGTGGTGGAAGGGGTCACATGTCCAAGCCTATGGTCTCTGCACAACAACCCCCCCCCCCCCCCCCCCCGCCCGCCCGCCCGCCCAGGCCCCAGTGCTGGCCTGCAAGGCGAGAGAGAGAGAGAGGCAGTGACGGCAGAACTGCCCCCTTATGCTGGGCCCCTTGCTGGACTCTGGAGAGGGGAAAGAGACGAGGCAGGGAGAGGCCCACTCAAACACACACCGAAAGTCCTGTTTATGTCTATGCCGAATTTGACAGAGAATGCACATTCTCAAGCACACAGAGCCGTACGCAAGGAGAGCCAACTGGACAGAACCGGACAGGCAACGAACGGACATGTGGGTGAGGTGGGTGCAAATGCAAGTTAGCCCACAAGTCAAAGTTACATAACCTCCATGAAAGGCTGTCTCTCTTTTGGGAAACACTTGAAAAAATGAAATATAACAAACGACAGAAAACTTTTGAAAGGTTAAAAAAAATAAATAAATAAATAAAAATCAATACTCAAATGTCCTCCATATTCCAGTTATACTCTGCAATGAATTAGAAGAGACATCTGAATATACATCCACTGCCCTGCATATCAAACAGGGGAAGATACATTTTCTGCATGACCTGCACACAACAAATATTACCTGTGTGATGTGTTTGGCCTAGAAACCATTAACCTCGGGAGGTAATTGAGCACCAAAAGACATTAAGGGGAAGTAAACGCTTCATTAGTCACAAAAGCAACTGAACACATGTGGCAAACAGCACGCATGTACAGGTACATACAAGTGGGTCTTTACAGTTAAGTACAGCAACCTCTTTCTTTCTATAGGGTTACATGTGAGAGGAAGCAACCAATTACTGTAGTCACGAAAGAGGGTGGGGGCGGGGTACTTCACTGTACAGGAGCCATAATGGACTGTACCATCACCACAGCACACAGCTCCATGAACAGCCTGCTGCAGTTAAAGTCAATAAAGACAGCAACTGAGCCCGTCTCGTATCTGCCCATAACACGTCAGCACCGAGTTCTACTGAAGAAAGGTCTAAGCAGACGTGGTCCTCATTTAGGCTCGAGTCTCCCGTTCCGTTGTATGTTGTCTTGCGAATTTCCACAAATTCAGAACATTTGTGAACGTCGATCTCAAGTGCGCAGTGTTGTTGAGAAGAGACACGATGAAGCAGCTGGCCTTAAAAAACAACATCCTACCTGCTACTTTAAGTGTCAAACGGTTTCATAAACAGAAAAGGATAAGAATTAGCACAAAGGTCACTGGGAAAATCGTTAGGAATATGTATCGCCTGCTGTTAGCTGCATGTGGGCCCCTTTAGATTTACAATTTTTAGTGATGAGCAGAGGAGAAAGAAGACACCACTGTGCGTGTGTGTGTGCGTGCGTTTGTTTGAGAAAGTGAGGGAGAACTCCCATCATGCGCAGGTAAATTGCTGGACGTGGCCTAACTGTATGCTACATAACAAGAGGGCTAAATTCGGCACCGAGTACTTTTTTTATCATGTGTTCATCAACACAATTAAAATGTGAGTTGATATCAGATTGTGATATTAAAGGTGACTAATATTAATGTTCTTTATTGGGGTAATTTTCACTCTGTAGCTGTAGGAAATAATGTTCTAATTTGGACAGAAAAACACTGATTTAAATCACATTATATCAACCAAAGTTTAAAGTACTGACATTTCCAATTAATTCTTCAAAATGCTGATTTTACAGTCATATTAATGCCAATATTGATTTTTTTTTTAAAGCATGCATTACTCACTACCTTATTCTTAAGATATTACTTGTGTATATGATGAGAATAAATGTATTTAAAAGTATCATAGGTGTCACATCACGAGACTGCAATAATCTCAAGGAATGTGCAAAGATTACAGCAACAAATCGTGTGTAACTTCAAAGCAACATGGTAAACACCGCCACAGAGAATATTTTCAAAATACAGCACGCCATTAATACACACATGTAAAATAAAAAAAAAACGTCTCACCTGAGGTCTTAGCATGCCCTTGTACAATAGGAAAGACTTGAAACCTTTCTTCACTTTATCCCAAGTTGTTAATCCTGTTCAATACAAAAAGCAAAATGGCATGTCGCAAGACACCGAGTGGGCCTGTACCTGACCTGCAGTTGCTCCGTTTATGCAACACTGACTTACTTTCAACAGTAACACACACACACACACACACACACACACGCGCGCACACACACACTCAATCGTAACCATCCTACGTTTTAGGCAAGTATGTAGTAGGCAAACACGTTGATAACAAGACACTTAAACTGCGATAAACGTGCTTCTCGTGTGGTCTTGAGCAACATAAACTACAATAAACTCAAGTTTCGACTTTAGCATTCCTCCTGTGCATGCGAGTTTCATACCTCAGCTCAACTTTTCCCCCATCCAGACAGAGTTGCTTTTAATCCCCCTTTAGTCGCCGTTTCGTCGTGGTGCTCAACCTCTTGCAAAGTGCGTCCCCTCCATGTTGACTGCGGGAGTTAGCTGTGAGGGAGCGATGACTGCGTTTCGGACTAAAACTAAAAAAAAAAAAAAAAAAAAAAATGCGAGGAGACTTTTGGGGGAGAAACACGTCAAACTCGTACGCCCTTTCCAGACGTAGTCTCTCACAGCAGCGCTGGTAGTAGCTAACGTTAGCGTGGCTAGCTGGCTGCTTTTAACCCTAAAACGCAGCACCAAGTTCAGCCAGCTTACTAACCGTTTTGCGACCGCTTCTAACGAACGTCCAACGGAAGAAATGGCAGAGGCTCAAACTGGATTTCACTGACAGGAAAAAACGTACGCACTTACATGAATAAAACTCAATCGCACCTACGGTAGTCCGACGTGAAATACCCCTCCTTCTTCAGGACCCATATAGATGGCCATTACTTTTTGTTATGCACCGCCCCCTCTCCAGGACCTCTACGAGAAAGAGGGATTTCCCCCCCAGCCCCTCTGGTAACCAATCAGACGTGCGCTCGGAGTGTCTCCCGTGTTGTGGTTGGTGACATTTCGGCCGAGCCCGGCTTTGTCTGGTCGGCTCCGGTGTCTGTGAAGAGGGGAGCCGCCCCTCAAACAGGGGTGTGTCACGACGTCAGAGGTAACGGAGAGGTAAACAACTTTGACCGCGTGAGGTTTAAAGCAACATCTTTTTCCCTCTAATCTCTGAATCAATGGACGCCCGGAGTGGGGGATTACCGCGCTAACATTAGATGCCGCGTGGTGTCTCAATAGGTGGAAGTCGCCCCGTTGTTGTCGTATTTCTCTCTTGCTCCGGAGTGTCTTTGTTTTGCTGATTCAGGCTTTGAGCCCTATATTTTAAATTTAAATAAATCACAACAACGTCACCATCGATATCACGCTGTTGAAATAATAAAATGAGCACTGCCCGGTCCCAAGTCGCCCATTTTATGAATTTTGCTGCATTGTTTCTTTGACATTGTGCAACTGCGTGCAGTGAGGCGTGTGTATCGGAGGGGTGTGTCTACTCTGCAGTACGGTGGTAGGCTGGAAAGCAATTCTGATGCGTGGCGATCTACTCCTACATTTGCTTTGTGATGCATGAGATATGACCTAGTATGCTAAAAATAGACGATTGAACGATCACAATGGGCAAACAATGCGGATATTCTGTACAATTCACCGAGACAACATCTATATTTTCTGTTTGTTTGCGCCCACATAGGTGGCATTTGTTCATTCACACTTGTGTGCGCATAGGAGGTCTGGCATGTGGTGTTATGGTGTGCGTGTGTGTGCGAAGGGGCCAGCAGAGGGGGCCTGGGTGAAGGTCAGGGGTGTGTCTATAATGTAAACACAAGTAAAGGCGACAGATAAGAAGGGGAGAGAGGAAAGAGAGAGAAAGGGCCCCATCCGGTTCTATATATCCTCTTCCAATGAGTCGTTCTGTACGACCGCGGCAGCTTAAAAACAAGACAAAGGGTAGATCTGTGCAGATGGTGAAGGGAATGCATATATGTTATGGCATAACAGAAGCTGCCTTTCAAGCAGTACATATTATTTCTGAGGTTTCTACAAGGCCTAGCCGTATGTGTTTTGCATAAAATTAAAAACTTTAACATACATTTTGAATTTTTTTTGCTATGGTACTATTTCTAACCCATTTTGTATCCAATCTGTTTGTGCTGTTTTGAAATTATCTTTATTTTGGTCTTTAAATTTGAAAAGAAAATTGTAAATACTGAAACCAACAGTGCAATAAGACAATGTAAATACCAGATTATAGCAATAACCTAAAATATGTAAACTGAAACTAGTTTTTTCCCCTTTTGCAATTTACAAAATCTACAAATACGCAGCAAAGTCAACTCTGTAACAAATGTGTATCAAGTATTTTGCACTCTCACAAGCCCTCTATTTATCCCCTGCATTAATTTAACAACAGTCTGCACCGTTGTTTATGGCTCCAGTGTTGTACACTGTTTTCTAAATCCGCTGCTGGCACTGCCTTGCCTCCAAAAGGACAAACATTTTCATGACAAACATTCCTTAAATATTATAGTCCACTCCACATAAGACAGTTATACATTTTATACCCTCTGTGCCAACCATGCATGTGCAAAGTTCAATGTCACCAAATAAACTTAGTTGTAATCTGTTTTACCCTCAGAATTAACATATCCTGAGTCATCCACCTTAGACATGTGTCATAAGCTTGTTGACAGTTGATTCGTGTACAACTGATCATAAAGTGTGTGGGTGTTAGGTGCGTGCTCATGGAGAGTTGATCCTTGTCTGGCGGTTTGGGCGGTTTCCGAGTCTGGCACCAGCACAGGATCAAGCCTTTCTGCTAACAGGGATTTATTTGGCTCCACAACACCCATGTCAGACATGTATCCTCGTCCAGCCATTTTGTGTCCTCACATGCTCCAGCCCTTCACTGTAAACTGGCTTGCTGTTTGGAAACAAGGAGTGGGGAAATCAGAGATCATAAACTCTTGACCCACTAAAACTACAGGAATTATTATCTCAGGCACTGGCCATAAATACCTTGGATAGCTTTATAGTGTAAAGGGACAGTTGAGGACATGTACGCATCAGTTGAACACACATGCACATCCCAGCATTAATGTGGCTGCAGATTTAGACGAGACACATTTATTGTGGACTGTATATATAGAGTGGAACAATGGTCCATTGTGGTGCATTAGGAGGTTGTTATTCCCGCCACAATAAGATGAATTAAAACATTGAAGATTAAGACAATCATTTTTGGAATTGCTGGACTATTCAAAGTGAAATTGCACAGGACTGCAAGTGTGAGTATTTATAAAACTAAATAGTAAGGTAGCAGGGTAACATTCACAGAAACAAAAATGTCAGTGAAAGCAGATTGTTTGTCAGGGTATAAAACTATCACGTTGCACAAAATCAACGTAGCACAAATCAGATTTTACAAGGCTATTAAGTCAGAGAAAAGCTGACATACACATGCACACACGTACATGCATATACAGTACAGCTTCAGGCACATCAGATATGACAGTAAGCTAGTGCATCTCCAACATGAGAATACATGAACACGTGAAAATGTGATCAAACATCGTGTGTCTAAAATCTTTCTCCAACAGACTCATTTTACTCTGTTATTTTATTTACCTGTATCATATGTACCTGTAGTGAAAAAATGTCCCCTTGCGGGATTAATAAAGTAACTATCTATCTATCTACTTTGTAATTTCTCAATTACTTAATGAGGACAAACACAGAGCCACAAAGGGAAGCCCAGCAGCAAGAGAATAAAACATGCATAGGATAACAGCGCATGTTTCAGTGCAATACAACATGCAGTCATGAAACTGAGGAAATCCTGCCTGAGGGTACCACCCTGTTGTCTGTCATCATGGGATGCCTCGGGCTGCTGGTCAAAGCCACATAGACTCCCTTCCCCCGGGCAATCTACAGTCTGTATTTAGCATTGAGCTAAAATATCAACTTCACAACATGCTGCTCTGTCACATTTGGACATGAAGAGCATATATGTGAGAATGCTGTTGATAACAGCACTAACTTCAATATGATTCTCTTTATCCTCAGGGATTACGTCTGAGGGTCACCATGAGTAACTGAATCCTGGACTTTGCTGAAAGGCAGATGAAGATTGACACTTCCTCCAATCATTATCAGCACTGCGGACACCCAAGACTGTGCACTGAGCTCACGCCATTACTCTGTGAACACATTTAACTATGAGGCACATCACAGCCAATCACAGAAAATCTGATTATTTCTGAATTTCAACAATAGCCTGATTTCTGAAATATCATCTACTATTAGTTATTGTTAACTTTTAGAGCCATGTGCAAAATATGGAATAACATGATATAATTTTATTTCTTCTGAAATCTAACTTGGTCAAACATTGTATCTGACAGTGACAAGTCTGCAAATGAGGCATAGGTGAGACTCTTAAATAGGGTGCCGGGACAACAAGGTAAAAGAGATAATTGTGGCATTCAGCAAAGACAAATCTCATCAAATCGATACATCATTAAATCGTTACAGTCAGCAGTTTCAAGTTCCTCTCGATCAGCAGCAATACTGCGTGATGTTGACATGTAAATTCAGCTTGGCTCCGTACATCCTCTCTACATATAGATTTGTTACATTGAGTGTAGCTGCATCACCGTGTGGTTTCCAAGCTGCACCACCCAGGACTGTAAAGCTTTACATCAGGTGATGTAAGCAGCATAGTTTCTCACAGGCAATAAATGACCGTTAACCACAGGAGATGCCCACAAAATCATCCAAAACTGCACTCAATCTTAGCCACAAACTATGCAATATTTTATTTCAGTTTTATTTCCAGAGCCAACAGGATCAGGACAGCGTTGTCCTTAATGCCATCAGACTGTTAATTTATTACCAAATATCATTGTAATGTTTTGTACCATTTGTAATATCTCTATTTTTTCTTGGCTTTACTGTTTTTGATTGTTCGATAGTTTGTGATACAGATTTGTATTCTGCTGTCCTGTTCTGGTCTTTGATAGAAGGTACAATAAAATCATATTCAATTAAATTATATATATATATATATATATATATATATATATATATATATAATTATTTGATTGTATTGCTGTAGCAGGTTCAGATATTAAATATTCAATTGGATTAATTCAATTCAATCTGCAACAGTTAAACATAGTGAGTTTATTACCATCGGAAATGTAGTGGAGTAAAACCATAAAATTCCCAAAATATTGAAATATTGAAATAAAGTACCTGAAAAATGGACTAAAATAAACTATTGCACTGTACTTAATTTTCATCTGTGATGCAAGGCTTATTAGTATACAATAATCAGTGGTGTCAATAAAATAATCAGAGAAGTAATGCAGTGTATCATAACATGCTTTTCTTCTAATGGCATTAATAAAAAAACAATATAAATTGTTATTGAAACCAAGTAGGTATGTGACTTGTGGTTTCGTAGAAGTAATAGCAAATATTGAGCATTATTGGAATTTATTTTTTCTTCTTCCAATATTGACTTAAGGGACCAAAGGTTATTTTTCTTTTTAATAAGTCCTACAAGCTATAGTCAAGAGAGGGTGGGTGTTCCCGGACTCTTACAGTTCTTCGACTTCATAAAGCACAAAACTAACAGGACTTATTGAAAACAGGTATTGCAGTTGCTACATGATCCAGCTCTGACATTTAGTGATGCAGCGAGACTGACTGTGATCTTTAATTCAGAAACAGAAAAATCTGAAACCTCATACCATTTTCCTCCAGAGGCTCACCGGGAGTTGCAAAATGGAGATCTGAGTACACAAGAGGACTAGGCCTACATGCTCTATTAAAGTCCCTCTAGTTCCCTCTTTTGGGAGAATGAGGGACAACATGGCCACTGATCATCCATTACACTGCTATACTATCACACATTTTTCTAAATTGCACAGAGGAAGTCAGCCATGTATGCCAGAGTGCCTGCACATGAAATGTGCTATATGCAACTGGTTGAGCTAGTCACAAGCAATCACACCAAAGTAGAGCCTTTATTGTTCCTCAGCAACACAAGAAAGATAATATAGTGACTATACACTTAACTCATTATAGGCTATATCTTCCAACACAGTCAACTGGATCAAATGCTAGAGTTGGATTGAGGACCTGCAAAACAGATGGGCTTGGAATACATTTTGTATCTGGTTAATAACTAGGTGCTTTTTCACACTTATTAATATTCACCAGTTTGTTGAGTATTCATTGCAAACGAACCAACCCCATGACCACTGAGCTGCTCCACTGGAGCAGTGTTGGTTACTTAAAAGCACCTATGTGCTGACTTTCTTATTTTGTTTTCCCAGTCAGATGTGGGCTACTTCACTCTTTTTTTCCCCAAATGCAATTACGTTTTCTTTACTAATGTGTATGCAATCAGTTAAGTATGATTACAGTTGATTGTTGCTTCCAAGAAAAATAATCTGTAACAAAACCTTTGTAAAAATGTAGCTACGCAATACTCACACAAAACTACTATCCGAAAAAACCTTTATTTTGAAAACAGAGCTTTTATTTTGAGGAGAAGAAATCGGTTAAGGACTAGCCAGCTAGCAGCTTGCAAACATTATTGAAAGTAATTGACGTGACCCTCAAATCTTCAGTTCCTTCAGGGCTCGGTTAGACCAGACGTGGTCGACTGTCTGCACGTGTAGATGGATGCGTATGTTTATAAGAAGCTACCTCTGATTTCACACTCCGTCGGTGCTGTCTTTCATCACACACAGCCTATTAGACTTAGCTAACGGTAGCTAACGTTAGGTTAGCTTTCGTTAGCTAACTAGCAATGAAGGAAACCACGGGGTAGCTGGCACTCTGATTTCGATTTTGACCGTTTAACCTCACTTATAGCATACCGTATGATGAGATCGGTGTTAATCGGTGAATTAACAACATAGATCAGAAAGGTAGTGGGACCATTCATGACATCCTTGGTCCCATGGTGTAATGGTTAGCACTCTGGACTTTGAATCCAGCGATCCGAGTTCAAATCTCGGTGGGACCTCGTTCTTTTAACCAACTACTGTTAAATGGTGATCGGTAATTATAAACGCTGACAATATCAGGAAATGACTACAAGGCTTTAATAAGAGAAGAAATTTATGAACTTGGGCTTAGCTATATTTTTCATAATACCTTTAAATGATGAATCGTACACTTGCATTTGATTCGATTTTATTGCTTAAATTTCTTGTCAAATATCACATACACCATTCTTCTCAGAGGCATAAAATATATTACTTCTTTTACATTAAAAAATCATTATGAAAAATAATAACTGCGCTGAAGTTATCCAAATATTGTATCAGCTTTATAGAAAACACACAAATACCAACAACAAACATGTATTGATAAAAAAGAAATTGAATTTTCAAAATATCTTCACACAATAAAGTCTTTGGCTTTAAAATGAAACCACATGCCATGGATATTGGTTAGTTAAATAGGGACACAAACATAAACCTAGACTTATATGTGATATGGAGAGACTTTTCTGGTACTGGATCCCTATATAATGACATCAACAAAAATCCTTTGATTTCATGACATTTTCAACTTCACAAAATAAGGCTGGCTGTCCATGTCGGCTTTAGTAGCTGTGGTAATGTTGTAAATATTCAGGTCCTGTCCACAATATTTTAAATATTGTGTAGTTAGTAGCCACATCGTATTTTGTTAAATCATCAATCTGTCTGTGTTTTATATTCTAGGCAGCTTCAGCAGAATATACTGCTACATCGGCGACTGTGGCTAAGTGGATAGCAGGGCCGTCTTTCAATCAGAGGGTCGGCGGTTCAATCTGCTAGTTGCGTGTCGATGTGTCCTTGAGCAAGACGCTTAACCCAAATTGCTCCCGTAAGTTGTGCCTACGGTGTAGAAATGTGATAGACTCTGACATCTGTAAGTCGCTTTGGATAAAAGCGTCTGCTAAAATGACTGTAATGTAATCTGTGGTTATACAGTTTTAATAGTATAGTTGCATGGTTAACAAAATGTTGATGATGTTAAAAAATATGTACGTAACCACTGAGTTTAAAATGTACCCAAAGGCACGTTCTTATCAGATAATCAAAATACAGGATGTCTTTACTCTTTGTCACACATGGTTTAAAGACCAAAATTGCATTTTGCCACTTTAAACCATAAAATACGACTCTTACATTTTTCCACATATTGAAGATTTCTTAACCATTTCCTTTAGTTTTAAACTTTTATACAAATAACAGTGAAATGGATTGTGACTTTCGCAGCTTGTGAAGTTTGTTGTACTGTTCGAAACAGAATTACAAATAAAATAGCAACAACTTAATCAACAGCAGAAAAACAAAACAACCACCCAAAACCACAACTCTTATTTGGCAAAGGTTACAAAGTCAGTCTTTGGCTTATCAAACTATTCCTCTTTATCTGTTTGCTCTGTAAACTGACATATAAACCATCATTTGCTCTACAGAGCCATGATCTGTCAGAACTGGATTCTGTCATGAAAACAGCCGAGCACAGTGTATAAATGCAAGAACAAATGTAGTCACACACACACCTCGTTAAAAAATCATGTCAACATCTCCACTAGATCCCCAATAGTCCAGAGTTTTTCAAGTTCTCCTGCACTCTCATCTGCGTAGCTGTGGTCCCAGCATGACTTTGTTGATAAAGTTGACAATGGCCACAGCTGGCTGCTCCGGGTCCATTTCTGCAAACAGGTGACACACGTTCTCTGTAGTGCTCCCAGTCCGCCTCGCCACAAACCCAAACATCCTGCAGCGGAGAAGGAGATGCGAGAGGTTTAAAAGACAGGAGAACTAATACAATTTGAAAGAAACCCAGTTTTGTTTTTCAAGAGGTCAGAGTAGCACGTCTGATTGTGATGAACTGCCATGCAAAGTATAGCACATTGTACCAGTCGCTAATATCACGCGCCAAGAAAAACACACACAGTGAAGCAAGCACTTACTTGCTTGACGTGCTATCAGAATTAGTCCACCTGAAGCACGGGCACACGAATAGAGACACAGAGACAATATTTAGTAAAAAAACATGAATAACAAAGACATGGAGGCGGTTTCATAAAGACTATAGACAGTGACTGGCATTCTACATTCACCTCTCAGAGTGAAAAAGCAGACAAATCACAGAGATCTTATTTCTATAATATAAGCCAATACAGGAAGAACTTGTGCAGCAGCAAGCACACAGATGTTGCTGCCTTTACTAAAGATAATCAGCAGTAACATGTACAAGCATATGTATATCGTTTTTAATAAATAATACTGTCAATGTCTCATTGACCCACCTCTGGTCTTGTGGGTTGAGACTGCTGAATGTCACACTGTTGATTGGGTAGTGTCTCCTGAAAAATAGCCTGTGGACACACAAACAATACCGTGACTTGCTCGTCTTTGGAATTAGCTTTTCTGGAAAGTTTTCTATCTAACTATGGTGTACATACTGTGTCAGACCACTTTTTTTTCCACTGAAATGAAGCGACATAATGTTGGTATGATGTAAGATGTACCTTCTTTTGCTGTCGGTTAGAGTGATGCCCTGAGAAGACACTTTGAAGTGGACCACCGTTGCCACTGGACGTGGACTCAGTGCAAAGGTACATTTGGTTGCCTTTGAGATTGCTTCAGGGCCCGTTAATGACTCGGTTTCCAGGGAGTTCAGGTAGAGCACGTTGCAAGCTTGTTTATGAGAGAGATGAGAAAATATGGATCATCATAAACATGTGTACTCTTATAGCTTGGTGCTATGAAAACACGAGGCTGGAGCAGTCTCTGCTGGTCGGACTTAGAAACTGCATCAATTGCACTGCATGTGCTAGGTCCGCAACGGAAGTTCATATGGCAGCAAAATCACCAAAAACGAAAAAAGCCCATGTACTACCTGCTCCTTGTTTGAGGAGGTCAGCCACCGTGCTGGTGTTTGTTGTACTCTGCATCTCCTGAAGCTCCCCAACCAGATCTGAAACATCATAGTCTTCAGTTACATAACAATACTGTATACATTATTGAGGGTCCAGTCTCTGTTGTAATGGCCTCCTATTTGTTGACGTGTTTGAGTGTTCTCTCATAATAAATATGTCGTTTTACCTTTTTCTGGGATGCGAAGGGCACATGGCAGAGATATGGGAGTAATTGAATGCTGGTACACCAGGGCAGATAAACTTCCTGAGACAAAGACGGAAAGACAAAATAGGTAAAACAGATTATGATTCGGACAGATTAGAATGTCTTCCTATAGGTTAAAACGATCAGGTTCAGTATGTCATCCATAACTATGTACAGTCTGTGAAACGTATTGCGACAGTTGTCTCCCACATAACTGACCAAAGTAGGACTCATTCTGACAGCCCTTGATCTTCACTCCCCGTGGCCCAGTCTCGATGAGGAAGTGTCTCACCAGCTGTTCCAGAGGATCCCCTGAGAGAGAGGAGGGGAGAGGAGAGGAGGGTGAGAAGTGAGGATGGAAAATGAGGCAGACTGTCATGCTGAAGAGCCTATTCTATAAGCATGCATGAACGAAAAAGATACAGAAAATGTAAGATTCTGATGCCTATAGACTAATTGAACAATAATATGCGTATGAAAAAAAGATACATACATGAATAATAATTAGGAGCGGTTAAAAAACATTAATTTTAGTACCTGTGCCTTCAATTTGACAATAGTAAAAACGTGCTTACATATACATCATTTGAACTCAACTATGAAATGTTTATTCTTAATTATAATTGAATAAATGCACATTAACAAAGTAAAGGAAACCACAGATTGATTTTATCATAAACTTCCTCATAAGTACTTAAGTTGACTCGATGTTTTCTGTGATTTTGTACACTTTGCTGGCAAGTATCTTTCTTGCAAACCCATCAGTAGTCATTTCGGATGCTGATGGGTTTGATGGTATGATGATTCAAAATCATGTAGTTAATCAACCATTGAGGAACATGATACCGGCATTACATTTATATACGTAGTTTATTGTTGGGAGTATGACGTCACTTGACTGATGCCATGAAAAACACCTTTTTCACAGCAGACTTTAGTCATAGTAGGAAAAGCACAGGTGTAGCTAACAACGATAGCACTGTTGTGTTCAAGTGTCAAGTGTGAGACTTTGCAATGTGACAGTGAGCCAACATGCACAACACCAGGATCGTGGATACCTTTGCTGACAGTGATGTTGGCATTAGGAGGAGGTGTGGCCACCTTAAGGGCCAGACCGTAGGCCCCCTGGAAGGAGTTACTGTCTCTGATGAGAAAAGTTCCTGGTCCCTTGTCCTTCAAAACAGCTATGGCTATGGGAGAGAAGATGCATTAGAGTGCTGTAGTGTAAAATCAGAGATGCAACAATGGCAACATATCGGTTACATGATGTCTAAGGTCACCCTGCTGTTTTCTAGTTCGGTGTATTAAGTTCCACTATACTGAATTACTTGATCATCGATGATAAAACAAGATTGGTAATGATGAATACAAACATTGCATATCCCTCGACATCCTCACCTTGGTCTCTGGAGATGCCTGGTTTGTACCAGTACTTTGAGCTGTCCTGGACAAATTTGGCATTGACCCTGATGTCTGCCTCCTCCCTACAGCTGTGGTGTGAAGACCCCCGTCTCTGCTCTCCCGCAGAGGGGGAGAAAGTAACGTGGTGCATGGGGGAAGGAGCTGAGGAGGCCCGGAGAAGAGAGTTGTGTCCGTTTAGGTATCCCGGTGAGGACGAAAGCCGCTTCTTCTCTGGTAGCGGTGGCTGGACGGCGGGGATGGTAACTGCAGTGTACCCAGTGTATGGTATATGAGGGACATTTAGTAATGGGTAGTAATAGGACGCTAAGGGGAAGGTTGGTGTTTGATATCCGTCGGGCACAGGGGACGGTGGTTTTGTGCCAGTCGAGCAGTCTCTTTCCGGAGTCAATCTTTGTCCTGCAGCGTCTGTAGCTGATCCAGAGGGCTGGGGAGAAGACTGAAGGTCTGGGGAGCCAATAGGAGAATTGGGGGAAGTGGTGGAAGGACTAGAACTGAGACTAGCAGAGGGGTTCATGGATGCACCTCTGATGCTGTCAGATGGGGTATCGTTAGGAAGGGCAGAGCCATTCAGTTGCACCTGGACTGGAGTGACGATGACAGTTGCATAGCTTGAAGTCTGTGATTGGTTAGATCCCTCTGCACTTCCTGTGATCTTGGCTGCTCCAAGTTTACCATCAAAGCTCGAACTCTGCTCACTTGATGATTGTGTGGAGTTTATGGGTATGTTGGAACTTTGTGTTTGTGTTTCTCTTGGTACTGGTGTGATGGCTCTGTCGCTATTTGTGCTGGACTCCAGATCTCTAGAGGGTTCTTGGGTTTGAGGAGGGCTATCAGCAGTTACACTAAGGAAAAAATAATAATAAATAATTATATACAAATCTGTATTCATGTCATTATACTCTCAGCTTTAGAGCATGTCAAAAAGGAAAATGTTTCACCCACCTGTCTTCTGTGTGTGTGGGGCTGCTGCCGCCGATGATTGTGTAGTCATGATCAGAGTCCAATCCAGGGGTGCTTGACTGTCCATTGGAGTCCGATTTACCTTCTGAACCCTGGGATATGTCGTCCTCCACATCAGCCTTGGCTTGTCCCCCTTCGAGGAGTGAGATAAAACAAGATGAGATGAAGACATAACAAAGACATTAGAAAAATAAGAAGTAATGAACATGTTATTAACATTTCAATGTAAAAAAAAGAAAAGAAACAATCCACACTGCATCCATCCATCTATTCAGTCACCTTTGTGATGCTCAGAGTGCTGCTGGTCTCCAGATCCAGAGGGAGACTCGGGCAGCCTGCCTCTCACAGGAGAGGGGCTACTAGCGGGCAGAGGCGAGGCTGATCCAGAGTGGTACCCTGAGGCGTAACCTCGGCTCTCATGGCTCTCGGCTGGGGATGACTGATAAGGAGAGCAGGGACAGGAGTTACGGGGCTGTGGAGGGGTGTGGTACCCACTGCTGGCTCCATCCCGCACATCCATCAGAGACTGGGGGCTGGGGTAGCCCTGATGAGGTCCGATGACATATCTAGGCTCTGGGTTTGGACTCTGATCCAAAGCGGAGTGGCAGACACGAAATGCCGGCACGGCTGATTTGCACTGCCAGAACTCTGCCTCTCTTGCCACCTCCCATGGATTTTCACTTTCCCATAGCGGAGGCGCCTCTCTTGTTCGTTGTATCCCGGCTCCTTGGGACCAGTGTGGGTTTTCTGATTGGTCGGGGTGCAACGGGTGGAATGCACGAACTGAGGCTGATTGGTGCTCTCGCCTGCTGGAGCAGTCTCGACAGCGGCAGCCAGAGGACTGTGTTGCAGAGCTGAAGAACATTTCCCTGTAAGGGCTAGAGGGCAGTGATTGATGGGAGAGATGAGAGGCTGGATTGTGACTGGAATAATGGAGGAGGTGACACTCTTCCCCAGTGCAGAGTCTGTTTAACGCTGGGAGGGTGTGGCTGTGTGGGTGGGTGTGATCAGGGGTGGAATAAGGGTAGCAGGGCCTGAGGAGACAAGGCGGGGGCGGGGGTGGGGGTGGACGTTCCCATGGTAACTCTTGTAAAGGATGGGCGCTATGTCGATGGCAGAGTTCCATGTGAGTTGAATGAGGAGGCGGGGAAACTGATTTGGATGGCAAGGCCGGCAGAGTTTGGCTTTTTGGATTCTTTTTAGTGATGTTGCAACGGCCGAGACAATGACCGTCAGAAAGGCAGGGCTCTCGTTCCCTCTCCCATCCACCATCGCCACACTTCGCACCCGTTCGACCGCAACACGAGTGTTCTCGCCTCAGACCTTCAGGACTTGGCGGGTCTCCGTCATCTAAAATCGCTGTCTCTCTGTCTTTCTCTTTGCCTCTTTTTTTCTCCTTTGCTCCATCTTCCCCGTCTCCTCTCCTTGATGGACAGTCGGGGTTTTCTCTTTCTGGGCGGTTTATGGACGGAGAGGGGTCTTCCGGGTGACCAGAGGGGATTGAGGAGTCGGAGGTGTAGGTGAGAGGCTGGGGCTGGCTGGGAGTTTGAGGCTTGACTGTGGGGCTGCTAGTGAGGCACCCGTTGGGTGATGCTGCTGAGGCAGTCGAGCCCGGCCCACGACGCTTCCTCACCTGGGCATACAGGCTGCCGTCCAGAGGGCCCCTCGTATGAGAGATATCTGCAAGAAACAAGAAGGGGATGTGATGTCTGATACTTTTAACACAAAGCTTCCCCTTTACACCTGGGTGTGTGTGTGCATGTTTCTTACTTCCAATGCTGTCTTGGTGGTGCAGGTTGAAGTTCTCATAAGAATCCCATCTGACCACAGGGTCTGAGATGTTGTAGTCCACTTTGATGGAGGCATCATTCTTGCGGTATTGTCGACCTTGGAAAGCAGACATTTTACAATGAAGCATACGAACATGCGAAAAGAAAGAGAAGCTATGACAGACAGATAGCTGATAATATTCACCTTTCATTTTTTCCGGCCCATTGGAGAAGATAAACTCGACTGTAGCATCTGGAGGGAACCTGTCATCTACAGAACGACGAGCATAAAGGCAGTGACTAAAATATCCAGACTGTAACTACAGAGACTGATAATAACATTCACAAGAAAGTGCTCTTGACATGTGAAGTGGAAACACCAAAGTTAATAAAAAAAAGATCACCAACAGAGCATAACACTCAGAATTGTATCTGAATTTAGTTTGTTTTTTTACTTTCATGCATGCGTATGGGTAGGGTTATTTATAAATTGCATGCATGCCACAGCATGTAGCACTTAGAGCAACTGTCACACGACTGCTGCTTATTGAACCATGTACAAGCATTTCTGTTCCATTTAAAACTGACACTGTCATTTGATATTTGTATCAGAGTACAGACAAACACCGCAATGGACTGAAAGATAAGTGGGTCTTGAATTATACAGCCGTGTAAACCATTTCAAGGAAGCAATAGAAATATATAGGAGGAAGTTTCCATTTGTTCATTCATATGTATAAAACATATTTAAATTGTAGTGCAGTAAAGCACTGGTGTAGTCTAAACAACCTCCCAGCAGTGATGTCGTACTATAGTTTTCCTTATGTACATGTAGCAAAAATACCTGTCACTCTACTCACTCTCTCTCTGTACTCTCTTACTCTGTAAAGCATTCATGACTGTCCAAAAGCTGAAACTGCCCCAACTTTCTATTCCATGCATTTCCTAAGAAACTATTGAGCTTCTGTTTTATACCTGTGCAGGCGAGGTCCAGTTCAGTCTTGCCAAACCACAGCTGGGCTCCGTGGACAGTGCAGGTATGAAACTGGACTCTGAACACCACCTCCCTCTCTGCTGCTCGACTCCGCCGATGGTAACACTTTACCTGCAGAGACGGATTTAGGTTTGAAAGCCATGTGCAACTACGGAGGCTCATTTCACATGAACCGTCTCAAAATGGTGATATCTCAAAGTGTGAAAAAGGAGTAAATCCAAGTTATATTTGCTTTGTTACAATGCTCTTTTTAGTTGGATCATATATCGTTGGTGCATGTTGCTGCTGTGGCAACTGATTGCCACTCGAGACAAATCCAGTACTTCGAATATGTTTATCCTCTCAAAGAGACATGCAGTGATGTACTGTATGTGTACTGTATGTGTGGATATGGATTGGATTGGATTTAAATCAAGGTAAGGTTTCCAATTAGTGACACACAGTGCACAAAAAGCTATGGCTCACCATAATGTCCCCCTTTAATAAAAGTGCTGGCTCCATAGTCACACTCAGCTTCCTTGCCCTGGAACTCTGGGGATCACTGGACACACACACACAGACACACACACACACACACACACACACACACACACACACACACACACACAAATACACTGAATAAAAAACGGCCACACCAGCTCAAACACACATAAAACCAGTCAAAACATGTCTCAGTTGGGTACAACAGTGGTAGACAACATTTAACTTTAACATAAGCACAGACCAGCCTACACCTAAACACAGACAGCAGCCTGTATAGACAATATCTGTCAGTTGGACAGGGGAAGGAAAAGAGTCTGCCCACACGAGGTGAGCTGTAAAACGCAGTAACTGGACAACTGGCCATGTACTTACTAGACGCCTGAGGTGTAGACGAGCTGCAAGGACTGATAGATTTTCAGGAATGGATAGAAACCTGTATATACAGAAGAAGTTGGAGAAAAATGAGTTTGTAGACAAAGGCTTTATTGATGGTAAAAACATGGTAAAAAAAAGCTGAGAATGATGCTATTATACAACGTTAGTTTGTGTAAAACTGACCTCCTCCGGCCTGAAAGTTTGGTAGTGATGGAATGAGGATCTGGTGGAGGAACAGGGGACTGCTGTTCATTTTGATGGTACCTGACAGCAACCCGCCAAAGTAATAGATGTACCTGAAAAAGAGAGGTGAGGAAATGTATTGATGAGAGCATGGAGCGATTGAGGCGAGCAGCACAAGTAATACAAAGATATATGAGTGTGTTCCCACCTGTTCTGAGAGGGCTGTAGGGAAGAGGAGACTTTGTCTTCACAGAACTTTCTCATTGCTAGAGTGGTGAGAGCCTGGTCCGCTCTGTGGACACAACCAGAGATTTGTTAACAAATGCTTTAATACAGAGTAAATCATGGTTGTTGGTGGTGACTTTGCCGACCAATTTAGTCTCTTCTAAAATAGGCTTTATGGACATTTCCATTTTCTCTGGTTAAAGCTTGCCAACAAAAACCAAGATGCGAATGCACTAACGACAGCATCTAAGGCTGTGAAGATGAGTCAATGAATCGATAAGTCGAACAACAAACTTGATAATCAAGTAACAATAAGTCATTTTTAAAAGGAATACTTCAGAAAAAAGTAATTGGTTTCAGTTGATTATTTGCAAGTTTTCTGAGCCTTTGTGATAGTGATAGAGATAGTAATATACAAGTAATAGATTTGGGTTTTGGACTGTTGTTTGGACAAAATAACAAGATATTAATTACGCCGACTGGGGCTCTATTATGCCATTTTTTCATTTTTGATTTTTATTCATATTATAATATAGACTAAATGATTATCGAAAAATAATCATCGTTAGTTGCAGCCCTCCATTGATGACATTGACTGAAGGTGATTAAAAGGGTTTGGTCTTGATGACAACGAAATATGAGAATATAAAGACATTATGGAGACACAAAGCTGCGTGAATACAAAATGGACAATTCATCTTTACACGTGCTGGTATAACGAGTGCCCTGATCGATTGATAATGATGCAGATTACCCAGCTGATATCTTGCTGTAGTGCATGTAGGCTGCCACAATGACCCCTGTCTTCCCTTTGTTTCCCTGTCAGAACACAGATCAAAGTGATGAGGAAATAGGTTTTCCCCACAAATTTTTCACAGCAAAGCAAGCAGATGTGGATTTAGGTTGCACTGACCTTGCAGTGGAGGACCACCACATTGTGGGGGTCAGAGGTCAGCCACGTCTCCATGGCTTTACAAACAGCACAAATCCTGTCGAGGGGTGGGGCGTGAACATCAGGCCAGCCGTAGTCCTGCACCTGAACCGCAGAGGAGGAAAGATGTTTTAAATTCTGGTTTTCGAATGAGTCCAAACCGTCTATTAACCTAGAAAATACAAAGTTCTCACTCTATTGATCTGTTATCTGTGAAGATGTAAATATGAGTACCTTTGGGTTAAGTCTGGTGATGTCATGTCTCTTCTCTGATAAATTCAGTAGCTGGAAAAGGCAGAGACAAAAAAGATATGACAAATCTATTTTTATATAACAACCACAAACTGAGCAAACTCAATTCAAAATAAGGACTTAAAGCAATAATCTTAGATAGTTACACAAATATGCAATGAAAGCGCGTTCAATTTATTTTAATAAAGCTTTTAATAGCAGCCATGACTTCATTATTAAGAAGACTTTTCTTTATGTTTTCAGTTTTCATGACTCACCAAGAACTTGTCCTGGTGCTTGGATTTCAGCATAGACGCCACTTCCTGCAGGTTTCTGCGGTAGTGCTGCTCCTCCAGGTCCGGCAGGAAGAAGACAGAGATGATTCTCTCCGTGATGTAGGTGAGGTCAAAGTCATAGTGGCGCTCCATCACATGCTCCATCACTTGTTCCACGCTTTTACTCCTGGACATTGTGAGAGTTTTAGTGCAAAACATCCATCAAGTGTTTAAGCTCCCTAATGTTGATTATACTGTGCATTTTATTTCTGTGGATCCATTTTACATATCAAATATCCTTTTCTTTTCTTTAATGTGTGATTCAGGGTTCTTGGTACCTCGGTATGGAGCCTCTCTTCTTCTGTAGTGTAGATTTAGTGGAGCCGTGCTGAGAAACAATTAGAAAAGAGTAACTCTACTGCAATGATTGTTTGGATTACATAGTATAAAACTACATGTACACACTCACCAGGTCTGGTGTTGAGGTACAGGTGGGAGTCACCTGAAAGAAAATGAGCACACGGTTGATTTTTGCAGCAGTCACATAACCATATACACACGCACACACACATACACACTTGTAATAAACCAGCACGTGCCAAGTCACGTGTTTGTTTTAAAGCTCTTGGTCCTTCTCCAGCAGCGCAGATTCAGGGATGGAAGGAGGAGGAGAAAGGATGAAGAGCTGATGGAGAGGATAAGATTCATTCCCACTTTCTTTCTGTCATCTGCTGCAGCTCCTTTGAGGAAGAGACTGTCAGCACAGATCTGACTGTTCCACATGATGGCTTAGTGATGCACGATGTCAGAAACACACACACATACACACACACACACACACACACACACACTGGTGCACACTAATAGACACATACAGATAAAGACAAAAAAAGCGTCAGAAATGTAAAGAACTTGAGGACATTGACTTGACTTCTTTGAGTTCTTCTTTTGCACACTGTATAAATGGTGTTTACTGAGCTGACCATGCAGGCAATTAAATAAGAATAACGGCTCAGTAAAATAAGAGACACAAAATAAAAATGATTGATTGAGTTTTTTCGCCTCGTAAAGAAGAACGAGAGGAATGAGACTGAGAGTGATAAAGTTTACTGGAGGAAGTCTCCACATGTGGCGTGCAGTCCTTGTATTCTAGCCAACAGTATATTGCCAAAACCATAAACACACATACAGTATGCACGGAGAAAGAGTGAAAGAGGGACGCTGAGGTCACTCAAACCGACTACAGCCACTACCTTTGGATAGTTTCTTATGAGGATAACAGTTTACCCTGAAGTGACAAGCTACTAACTGCTATGTCAGTATGTCATGTGTTATCTTTCTGACTCATTTGATGGTCTACGATTCAAATCACATCAAATGATTAAAAACAACTAGAAACGTATTTATAACACAACCTAACAAAAGGAAAATGAAGGAAATGAGCTGACAAATGAAATCAAACGTCAGTATTGCAGCACATCTACGGGCTCTGACTGTAAACCGTGACAGGTGAGACCCCTGTCAACTTATGACCTTTGAACTATTCCATGAGATTGATTGACAGCTGAGCTGCCCTCTGTGGCTGAGTGCTGGGCAGTGCTGACAGGTGTCAGGCAACAGGTCAACAAGTCAAATTGCCTGCAATCACAATGATCTACAACTCAGAAAAACAATGGCGACCACGGAGAAATACATGAGAAGAAACCGAGGTACGATCAATACCGTCGGACATTTTCAATGCTACATTTATATATTTCCATTTTTTTTGATTTATGTCACAACTTACTGATAGATGTTGGTTTTAAGCTAGTTTGTAAACCATCCCTGCTCTATCTTTGACCAAAAGTAAGGAACATGTTGCTCAATACGATTGATTGTCAGGCAAGTTTTGATCTGAGCTCCAGATACATTTGATCGTGAGGTTATTTGATTTCGGTCCCTGACACAGTGGAGGTTGGCTTAGTAGTCTTTGTTCAGATTCAGAATAGCTGCGAGTCTTGTAGGTATATCATGTCAACAACATTGTTGACTACATTAATAATGTAGAACATGATACTGATGTGACTTATAGAAAAAATTGGCAGCTGATTTGATTTGCGTGGTCTGTCCACCCAGCAGTATAGCTACTGTACTGTAGTTTTATTAACTGAGACCAATGTATGTTTGGAAGGTTCGAAATTAACACAAACAACTTATTTAATTAGTTGCTAATTTTCAAAATCTTGGAAAACATTGCAGTCATTTACATGCTGTTGTTAAATCAAGTTTCTGAATTTCTCTCCAGAGAAATAGTACATACACAACTTACACAATTTATTTCACTTTATTTAGGTGTTGGCACATTTCCAGGATAGGAGCAATGGCATCCTGGAATGTTCCATTTGATTTGATTGGTTTCTTTAAAAAGACTTCAAAAAGATTTTTCATGCGGCCCGAAGATGGGTTTTCTCTTACATGGTATAAACGCAAGTGGCAGCTTTCTTATTTCATTGCACACACACACACACACACACACACAGACACGCACGCACACAGACAGGAGATAGCAAACGACATTACAGAGGGGACACAGACAAAGACTGACAGAGAGTTTGGGACAGTGTGATGGGGAAAAAGGAGGGAAACATATATGGACATTTGATCCAGGGAGGAATGAGTGAAGGAGAAAAGGGTATGCTCATGCTGTAATAGGTTGCATGGCAGGGAACAATCAACAAAATATGCAACTGCTGAACTGACAAGCTTATGTCGTTGCGTGACTATCGTCATGCAAGTCTCACACAGACTGACTAAAACTCTGTATTTGTTATTTAGTTTTTATTTCCATAAATCCATAGTTTCTTGGATCTCTAGTCAATCAGTTATTTTCACATTCCACCACAGATCAAGCATAATCTGTACTTTCCAGTGTGTTAATGTACAATGACAGATCACAAGCATGTTATAAAACCTACAGTAGAAAATGAAAGAACACAGAGAGACAGCCATAGGGATAGAGATCTCCTCTCTTAATAGGTTTAATTATGGTAGTTAAGTGGATAAAGTGGTCGGCTCCAGGAAGGAACAGTAGGAGACAGAGACAACACACATGTACATACATGTGTGTAAACACAAACATGCACACACACAAACGTCGTTCACACAGAAGACGAACACTGTTGAACTGGCATGCACACCAGAGTCAACAGGAAGCAATTTGCAACAGGAAGTCAGCACTGGTCAACCAGGTTCCCACGTGCACACACACACACACAGGCACACAGGCGCACACACACGCACACACACAAAATGTATACACGTGTCTTTGGTGGCTCTGCCAGCCTCAGGGTCTTCATTAATGCATGTGGACTGTATGCTCGAGCCACTGGGATCAGAGCCATCTGGTTCAGTTCGTCCTGTTCATCAGCTAGCGTTTACTGAGGTGCCAGTGACAGCACTCGATCCCGTCCCCAGGGACTGACTCACTGGATCTAGAGTGGGCTGGATGTCTGGTCAGTTTAGTGGTTCAGATTGCCTTGTTCATCAATTAACACTTTTTACATTTATTAAAGCAAAACTGGCAAACATTCTTCAGTTTCAGCTTCTCGAATGTGAGCGTGTGCTTCTTTTCTCTGGGATAGATGCAGCTATTGCAAGCGGCCACTTGCCTTTGCTTTGCACGAAGACTGGAAACAAGGAAACAACTGGCTTTACTTTGTCCGAAGTTTAAAAAGTCCTCTTTCCACCACCTCTAAAACTCACTTGTTAACACGTTACAGCTTTAAAGGTGCTGGTAGGTAGATGTAGTTACTGGTAGAGCCAGGCTAGCAGTTATGCGCTGTTTCCAGTTTTCCAGTTAAGCTAAGCTAAGTTAAGCCAACTAGCTGCTGGCTTCAGCTTCATATTGAACCGAGAGTTATGAAAGTGGTATTGATTTTCTCATCTACCTCTGGGAACGAGTGCAATACAGGTATTTTGACATCTTCTTGGGCTCTTGGAAATTGTGATGGGCATTTTTCACTACTTATTGACATATACTGTACATCTGACCAGCAGTGCAACAGTGAATCTTGATTAAGAGTTTCCTGGCTGCTTCACAACAGAGTGACTGTGGTTTGAATCTAAAAAGTTGTCACTGCCACACCTTGAATCATCACTCCTATTCCAGCGAGAGGAAACCCAACACAGAGATCTGCCCAGAGAGCAGCGAAAGTCAATTGCAGTGAAGCTGGAGATAACTGTAAGTGTTTGAGACAGGGGTGTCTGTATGCCGTCCAGGAGGAGCGAGCTTCATTCTGACAGTCGACTCAGAGCTGACATCGCAGTCTGGAGAGGGAGAAGTGAGTAAGCCTTACCATTTGAAAGTGGAAAATCAAAGTAACCATGACTAATTCCAAGTTCCATGGTTTCACAAAAAGACACTGAAGGCCAAAGTCTAAAGTAAAACTCTGAGGCTATTTGTTTTCTTGCACTGACTGTTAACATTTCACCCAGGGCTCTAGAGGACACATTTAGGAGTGGCTGTTATAAGAGGCTTCACATGAAAGTGAAGTCTCTTTCTTCTCTGCCTGTGTTCCGTTTTCTCTCATCTTTGATCCCTCATTTCTGCATTTCTGAGCCCCTGCTGTCTGTCACTCCCCCCTGTCCTGCCACCTCGCACACTCTGTGTGTCTCTCTACTTTTAGTGCCTGGGGAGAGGATAACCACACTCATCCCTGCCAAGAGCTACAACATCAGATGACACCTCGATAAGCATCACTCACAGCCGGGGCAAGTCACTAACCCGGCCACGGAGAAGAAGGGAACAAAAGGTAGCACAACTCAAAGCAAACACACAAACTGTCCAGGGAGTGGAGATATAGACAAAGCTTTGAAGGGGACATCAGGAAGACGTTATGGAGGAAAGAGGAGAGGTAAACAGAAAGCGAGAGCGAGCACTGGAGAGAGATGTCAACAGCTGAACACGCTGACCACTGACACACAGCAGAGAGATTTCACTGAGCTATTTTGATAGAGCTCCTTATTTTAGACCATATGTCCGTCAGAACACTTAAAGGCTCATTTTGTCTATTTATCCGTCAGTCATCTCACAAATCCACTTGCATTTCTGGCAGCAGCAGCAGTGATATTTTAAAGAGACCTGGCAATGAATCTGTACTATAACTCTGTCTCACTGCATCACGGCAAGATGCATTTACATTTTCCTATCGACATTTAACGTCCAATAATTAAAAATAACACACTTTTATCACAACCTACTGTCTGTATTGATCCAACACATGAATATTCAAAATAAATATATTATAAAATGATGCTCAAATAAGCTTGAATTGTATTAAAGCCTTTCCAAAGAAATATAGGAGCTGTATAATTCCTGGAATATTAAACAAGTCTTGTTTGGCTTATGCTCTCAGGAAATGAAAAGCAATAGGTAAATATAAACACAGTGCATGCATCCGTGTGTGTGTGTGTGTGTGTGTGCCTGCGTGCACTGTCCCTGTAAAAATGAATTATTGATAAGACTAGTAAAGCAGTCACATTAAATTAACCATGATAATTATTTGTACACAGTGCATCATGCTGGTTGTAAATAGCAGCCACAGTGTGGCCACCTTAATGAAGTAACACAGATGCTCATCTGACAGGATAGATCCACTTCAACCACCATCCCACTGAGTTCTCCATCTGTATCGACTTAAAGCTCTTTCTACACTCCCACTGATGTGCAATGACACGTCGAGCTGCCACAGGAAAGCATTTCTACCCGGTCTCCCGTGGTGAGACACAAACAGAACAGGAGAGGTGGGAAAAACATGGCACTTGCCTGATAGGAGAAATAGCCACAGAAATTCACAACTTCTGCTATAGACCGATAAATGAGTGGATATTAGCACACTGCAGATACATCGGTAACGGCGTAAATAACGCCCGATAAGTAACAACGTCTGAGGTATTTTAGAAAACTGTTCCACTTGCATTAATAAGGACTGATGGACAACACTAATATATACAACACTTTCTTATTACACAAGCACATATTCCGTAAAGCATCATACTTGCTATATCAATTCATAAATCAGCTAGAACATTAGCAGAACAGCTGGTGTGTATGACTAAACACAACAACCATCTGTATTTCACTACGCAACATTAGGATCCATCAGATTGTGTTAGGACAGCTGAGCCTGGGATGCAGACATTTGTCTCTGTCAGGTGTCCTTTGGTCATAGATGGTTGTCTATACACAGACATGTAGACACAGTGTTGAAGGAGACAGATATCCTTCAGGTGATGGATACTGTGGGAAATTGCATTCTTTCAGCAGCATACATAAGTGACACAGAGTCGATGGTATAAATGTTGATGAAATTAAAAGCAAGAAAAAGCACGAGCCGGCATGCCCTCAAACACATTAATCTATCCCCAAAACAGTCTGGCACAGCAGTTTTACAATATTGTACATTTACGGGCATGTATAGGAGCATATAGAACAGGTTTTGTTACAGTTCCTGTAATTTGCTAACCTGCATGAATACTGAACTATCTCATTAAAAAGTAAATCTTTCACTCTCGGGTATTAAAAATTAAAATCTGTGTATTTTTTTGTAGGTCACAGCAGGAGTCTCTGCTTATATTTTCTGCACTTGCCTTAATCACAGTCATTGAAATCCTCTTTCTGGGCAAAGCAAGAGCTCTCTAGCTCCTAAATGGAATTATGTGCACACATGCATCACATGCCGCATTATCAGAGCAAACACTGTGAAGAGGCTTTAAGGTTGTTAGCTTGCTACTCAATAGAAAAGAAAAATACAGAAATGAAAAGTCAAAACTCATGTGCAGAATACATGTGAATAAACTAAACCCAAAGCTTTACTCAGTAAATACAGAGAGTGTTTTTACCTCTCAACAAGCAGCTTCAGTCTTCCCCTCTGCCTCTGAGCAGTCCTGTCTGTAGACTGGGATACACCACCTCCCTGTCTCTCTCTCTCTCTCTCTCTCTCTTTCAAACAAGCTCTCACTCTCTCTCACCGACTCCCTTTGCTTCCCTCCCTCTCTCTCTCTCACGATAACACACACACACACACTCCCACTGTGCTGCACATGCAACATAGCTTTTCCCTCTCACTATGCCTGCGTCATACATACAGAGACAGTAAAGCACGTCGACTGTGCAAGTGCTTTCCCTTGGACGTGCACTCACACACACACATCAATACGTGCGGGCACTGGGCAGCCCTGCAGAGTGCTGATGTCCAGTGACCTCTCCAGTGGCCGGAGGCTGAGAGAGAGAGAGATGACAAGTAGCAGCGGCACAAAGAGGCAGGAGTAGATGGACTGCACAAAGGATGCACACAAAAAAACAGCAACCTTGGAACTGAAAATAGTTGTGATTGTTATGGAGATGGTAGCTGGCATAACACACTGATGAAAGCATTTAAGACTTGAAAAGAAGACAAAAAATACCACGGAAGAGGTGGGAGAAGCTATAACTGTGACTATAAAACATCAGGAAAAGGAGAAATCTGACGGAGATGAAAGGTAAAAATAAAGATGATGACAGTGAGATGCAAGAGATAAAAGAAGAAAGGAAAAAAAAAAAGAAAGGAAGCAATATGTTGACATATGAGAAGCACAGTGGGAGCACAGCGTGACATGAAGCCCAGAGCAATTTGTAGCCCCGACCCAATGTTCCCCTTTATTTATGAATACCCCCAAACGGGACTGATTACACACACTCACACACGGTCGGCCTCCCCAGCTGCCTCTCACTTATTTGCGTCACCCTCCCCCCCCCTACACGATCACTCACTGGCAGGCATCTACGGCACTCTTGTTATTTTCTATATTTACCCACTCAGACTTCTCCTGTGCAGACTGATCATTGTCCCGTGTGACGATGTCCACTCTCGTCCACGGCGCCTGCCTCTCCTGCAGCAACCAAGAGTTGTTTTTGGCTATCGCGGTGGTGACCACGGGGACGAGTATGACACAAATAATAATCCTCTTTTAATACATGCTGCGAGGGCACAACAGCTGATTGTGCCCAGTTATACGCTGTTACAGTGCGTGTGTGTAGGAGGAGGAAGGGGCACCACCCCCAACCTGACCTGAAGATCTGAGAAATAAATATGAATGCAGTTTCTTTCTGTGTGTTTGTGCACAACAGCACAGTTACAGCAAGGTCATGAGCTCACTCCGTGGTGTGTGACACTGAGCTGCTGTGAGCGGGGTCACGGGAGAGCAGGGGCAGCTACTGCCAACGGTTTGACATAAGCTGTGGACAGAGAGAGAGAGCGAGTGCTTCCCTCTCACTCAACGCAAACACATCCTCTTATAATGGAATAATCCACTCAAAAACAACAAAGAGCAGGCTCCTTGTTCATAACACAGTCGTTTGCATGGCAGTCGTATCTATTGAGGTCGCTATCTGTGTAGACAGTTGTGTCCCGGCCTCCTTTATGATGGATTTTACCTCGTATGGTTGTTTATGGTGGCAGTGCAAAAATGGTGACAAGAAGCTATTTCTCTTTGATTCTGAGGGAGTGACAACAACACCTCACTTTCACCACTGATGGACTAACAATGCCTCTATTGCTTAAAACAGTGATGAAGTGTTCACCTGGGTTTCCCCTTCCTATTCCCAATAAACCAGGCCATTGGAGTATTGCCATTTTGCATTAGCAAGCAGCGGTTCTTGCAAACAAGTAGCTTCCAGTTGTCCCAAGCCAGTTCATTTATGTACTTGACTTTCTTATTACTATAGTAAAAGTGCACAGCTACTGATCTATTACAACTTGACAGGTTGGCACACAGCCAGTTTTCCTCTTCAAAGGTGCCATCTCCCTGAGCTGTGCTGCCTCTTGTGCTTTTCTTCTCCTGACCCCCACTGAGACAGCTCACAGGCTAATGCCCTCTTATGATCAGCCTAAGAGCACTTCTCAGAGACAACGCTAATGAATTATTATATATATATTATATTATTATAATGGAATTGTGTAAAGTAGTATTCTTTAATAAGCACAAATGCTTCCTATCAAGCCGTATTACAGAGACTTCACAGAGACTTCCATAGTGTTTGAGGACAGGAGCTCCTGCTATGCCACGTTAACGCATGACTGAATTACTCATAGCAACCTGGCTGGTTGCAGTTTAGGGGGGGGGGGGGGGTGGCCTTCCTTTAACCATACATCTAGGTCAGTGCACATGGCTTACTCCACTTAAAACTCACATCTGAACCTCTGACACAGGAGCACAGTTTGCTCAGGACAGGAGGAAGGTAGAGTGAGGAAAGGTTTGGCTTACCTTGGCTTCGCATGTCTTGTGAACCGCAACCTTGCACTCTGCACACAGAAAGGAGAGTGCACGTATTATTCTGACAGTGAGCTTTGAGAGAGACAGAGAGAGAGGACAGTCAGGGTGACCTCATCTATGTGAGATCTATAGGTGCGCATCCACACCGGTCAGTTGTATCTGTAGCTGACCTGACTTGAGACGTGGACTCACCCTTGCAGAAAGCCCCGGGGTTGTCAATGTTTTGCTTGCACACATCGCACACCCTTTTCCTCTTGAAGCTCTTCTCTGTGAAGGTGTGGCTCCCCGTTTTGACGAGCTGCAGAGACACAAATCTATCAAATGAGTCGAGGTGAGAGACGCTTCCGCTCATAGGAAGACATTCACTTAATCATTGATTAGACTGAAACCATCTGAATGCATTTGTGGTTGTAAAATATGTTCTGCTTTAATGTGTCTCGAGCATTTTATCTCAGCATTGGACGGTCACCGTCCCCTGTCCGGCTGCTGTCAGAGCAGATGTGCGCTGGTTTGGTGACACACTAGCATGAGCACTGATGTTCTACCTACTGTACATTCAGCTTCCTCCACTAAAGACTCCCGTCATATCACCCTGTGTTTTGAGGAATCCTGTTGTCTCGTCTCTTAACTTGTCCTCATTCTGTCTTAGTCTGTGGGGCAGCTGAGATGATGAAAAACAAACAGCTTCCTGTGCTGCCATCCTCCTTCAATGTGCTGGGCTCAATGTAATTGAATAGATGCACACAGTGTTCTTTAGTGGTATCCTTTTGATGCTGTTGGCTTTCTTCAGGTTGCTGGGCTGGGTGTACCTGCCACATGGTTTACCATAACATTTGGTACAGACATTCATGTTCCCCAGAGGATCAATTGTAAAAACTTTGGTGATAACCTGACTTGTCCTATAGGTGCAAACATCAGGTCAAAATTAGAATTCGTCCAATAATTTGGTTTATAACTGAACTCTTGCAAAACTAATTTGGAGTCGATTCCAGCCGTGTGTATTTGCATGGAGGAGAATTTCCACTCCTCCAGCATCGAACAGCCTCTCTTCAGCCTTTCCTGTGAAAACAGAGTCTGTGTTTCCATCTGGTGGATGAATCGGGATAGCATACTGCACTCATCCTAAAGGCATTGACCCTCAATACAGGCATGCGTCCCCATTTATTTTAATGGGAACATGTGTAAAGGTGTGATTGATTGATTTTGCAATAGTATTTAAATATAATTAAAACCAATCGTGACATTTAAACTAACTTAATTAAGTTGTACAGTTACCTGAGAACAAATGGCACAGATGGTACCCAAATGTAACCAAAAGGCCAATCTGATGATTCTGCCTCTACATGTCTCTACTAAAACCTCTCCAACTTTGATTTGCTTCACTTTATTAACATAATTCTGTGGAAACAGTAATGTTCCGATGTGGTGACATGGTTTGCTGAAGGTTGCAACTGCATCATTCTGGGAGAGTGAAGTATAAAATTTTGATTGGCGGAAATTAAACCTGTAAATTATGCTGTGTCCCCATTTAGATTTAATCTGACCCGGTAACATATATACCGATGCTTTCACCTCAGCAGAAATCTCACAAGTGGTACCTTTATGATGATACCAGGATCATTCAAGTATACCTTGTAGTTGCAGAGATACACTCTAATCATTTTTGGGCATGTCATTTTTAAGCAGGGGCCTGAGCCAGGTCAAGATTATTGGCTGAAAGGTTTTATGTCCTAAAAATACCCCAAATGAACTGAATGATTCTCAGTAACTGTATCAATTTAAATGATAGAGGAGATATGAAAATAAAGCGTTAACCCTGGAGAAGAAATGTTTTTGTGCACACAGTGAGGGTATCTGCCCTAAAGCAAATAAGTAATGCCCTGAGTCATAACCCAAGGATTTAGCTTTTTATACAGCAGCACTTAAGTGTCCCAGTGAAAAGAGCGATAATGTTTATACAAAGCTATTAATGCTTTCCCAAAGCATTGCCTTTTGACAGCATGTGAGACACTTAAAACTTTCCTTGAGCACAGAATGAGGAGGCGCCTGGAAACATCAGGAGGGAGTGGGTGTTTGCACTGCGTCTGTGTGTGTGTGTGTGTGTGTGTGTGTGTGTGTGTGTGTGTGTGTGT
>NW_022280031.1:10355641-10364853 GCF_004355925.1 Anarrhichthys ocellatus
ATTGTGCTAATTCATTCATAAATATAAACAAAAAAATATGCAGCACACACACACACTAAATAAATACAGTGTACAGTAACACCCCCCCCCTCAGCACTAAATTCCTCGGTCGCACTAGTAATGACATACGGGAGAGCAGGAGCCACAACCGCTAGCTTTGGGTAACACACACACACACGCACACACACACACGATCCTCTCAGGAAGGGACGGGAGCAGGTGGCAAGTCAGGGGTATGCTCTAGTCCTGGCAGGATATTTATAACCTGCTCGAGTAGGGGCTGTCACCCCCAAACAGCCATGAAACGGCTGAAAATAGGTGCGGGAATGAGTGTGTGCTTGTGTGTGTGAGAAAGAGATGCCGAGACGGAGACAGAGACAAAAGAGACACACACTACAAACAACATAGAGACCTCCTAGACTGTTGCATGTATGACATATTTCATTCCTCTCCCTTGCAGAGTCCACCCATTCAGCTGGGACTATGTAATCATAATATGGCACGTTCAGATACACCCACACTCACACACACACTCACACACACACAATCAGGTCTTTAGGGAATTTGCAGCCACATGTGATCTGAGTCATGTTTTTTTTGTTCCAGCAAGATCCAGAAGTTCACTGTGCAGCACTGTGTGAAAGTAAAGTGACTTTACTTGAAATTCATTTTCTTTCTGTTTATCCATCTCGTCTGACACACAGCATGCCGGAGAGTGATTTACTCTGACATGTAAGAGAACGCACACATTCTGGTGCATAGCCTTGGTCCTAAACCAACAGACACTTTTTTTTTTTTATTTTAGTCTCTATAAAAGTCCTCCAGAGGCTTTAAGTGGCTTGCTCCTAAATCCATAGATGTTCCTAAATAGAGCCAGCAGCCAGGCAGACGGCGGGTCAGAACCTAACAGTAACCTATACCACTTCCTCTTGAACCCGGAGAGACATGATTAACAGGGATCAAGTGGATCGTCCGCCACTCTCTGTATCTATTTCCATCGTTCCTCGCCAACGATCTCATTTTTTACGCAGCAGGAGTGAGAAATTCACGAGGCTATCAAAATCAAACTTTTGACCAATCTCATTAACATTATGAGATTACTATCGCATCAAATTTGTGCGTCTGATGCAGGAACCTTTAAAACACACGTTCATCCTTCGGTACGCAAGCATGTGCTGCACAAGATGCTTCAAAAACCACAGAGGAAGAATATTTTGTAAGAGAGAGAGAACTACGTTGGTGTCATCTAATTCGGAAAGGTAGTAGTAATTCTTTGGATTCCTTTGGTTGATGTCTGTTAACTAGTATGCGGTGAATGTAGTGTATAATAATTAAACAAAGTCCAGCTTCGTCTTCTGAGTCAAATGATAAAACACTAAGCCGTATGTCTGGCTATTTGAAACAACTGAAGCAATAATGTACATCCAAACATACAGAACTTCTATCATGATCTTTTATCCTCAAACTGCAAAATGCTTTTTTGCTTTAGCTCCTAATGGACTCCACATACTGTACGATCAGAAGCGAGGCATTTCTGCCATGCACAACCCCAATGTTTACTGTTCCCTAAAGAGCAGTTATTCACTTACCTCAGCAAGTTGAAGGATGTCAGGATGCACCTCAGCCTCTGCCTTTATGGGGATTCCTCCTGGGTCAGTATCAGGTCCATGTGTCTTCATCCTGCCAGTGCTCATGCTGTGAACGCACCCCATACTTCCAGAAGACTCCTCTTTTCGCCTCGTATCTTTAATTTCCTCGACTCTTATCCGCTCCTTCCGCAGAAGTGCTTTGCTCCAGAAGGTCCTCCTCCTCCTCCTCTCAGCGCTTCATGTTATGAAGGGCCTCCTTAAGTTTCTGCGACAGCCAACGTCTTCCTCTCCAACATGCTCCTTCTTCCCCAGTGACTCCTCACACCTCTGCCCTTCTCTCTGACAGCCTGCCCTGCCTTGAAATCCACCCCAGATGACTTTTTTTTTTTTCTCTCCTTTCCCCCCTCTCCTCTTACAACCTCTCTTTCACCCCTCCAAAAAAGTGTCACCACGCCCAGACCTCTCCCACCTCCCCCCCCCCCCCCCCCACCCACCTCTCCTCTTACACTTTTCCCTGTCCCTTGCTCTCTGGCTATCCTCACTGTGCAAAGCATGCAAGCATACACTCACCACCTCTTGCTTCCCTCCCCCCTTTTCACTTGCCAATACCTTCGTCTCTTACAGACCCTCAAATGTCTCATACGTCGCTCTCTCCCACTCCACACTTACAGGCCCTCCACTCTTTCCCCCTCTCTCTCTCTCTCTCTCTCTCTCTCTCTCTCTCTCTCTCTCTCTCACTCCATCAGGCTCCTCTTGCTGTCTCTCCATGGGGGAGAAGGGGGCAGCTGTTTTGACTTGTTGATGTCAGGCCCTTCCTCTTTCCTTTGGCTTCACTTCAGCTCCTCTAACCCTCCTCTTCCTCATGGGGGAGTGATTAGATAGAGCCTCTTTCACACACGTCATCCCTCTAGACTCTGTAACTTTGCACATGAGAACCTAATGTATCGATCATCCCACATCTTCCTCCCGTCAGCTTGTTGTGAGGAAGTGACGACTTGCGTGCCTGCGTTGCTAGTAAACAGGATCCCTGCATCTCCCTTGGACGTGAAAATACTAAGATGTAATAAATCCCAAGACCCTGTTTAATAGGACACGTGCCAACACCATGAATGTCCTCTCTTTTCTTCCGTCTATTGCTCCCCAAACAATGATAGGCTCTGTGCTTACATCTTAGATCTGCTACTCCAATAGTTAAATTCCTTCAGACTGCATCTCCCCCCCCCCTCTCCCTCTCTCTCTGTAACACGCATACACAACTGTATTTCTCCAAACCGGGATCTCCAGACAAAATACTGCTTCAAGCTGGAGGTTTTAGGGTTGCGCAAGGAAAATCTCACACAATAAGCTCTTTCTAAAACCATGTTTTAGGCCTCTGGTTAGACCATGCAAAGCAGTCATTGGTTTAAAGTGAGACAAATCTGTGGCCGTGAGCTAAATTAGCCGAAGAAACCATCAGCATGCATTAGTAAGTGCATAAGTGAAGTTTTCATGTCTCTGTGTTACAGTCTCGACGTCAGCAGACACAGTCATGACGGATTATAGATTTAAATAGAGAACTTGATGGCATGTTTCATTTGATACATCATCTAGGGACCTGACTGACGCAAACCCGAGTCATATTGTGGCTTGAAGTGGATGGAAGGACCCTCCTGTGTGGACCAGCTGCTGATTCACATGGCCACAGGGGTGGGGGGGGGGGGGCGAATGGCGCACAAAGACGTCTCTTTTTACCGTCACATGCAGTAGAGAAGTATTCAGATCTGTACCAGGTAAAAGTGGAATTACTATATAAAAATAGCATGCATTAATGTTAGATTATTTCATTAATCCCAGCGTTACAATTACAGAAGCTTAGAGCAAAAGAACAAACAAAAGGTAATGAGTATAATTTAAAAACCTTTCATCTTGTTGCCGGTAAAAGTGAAGCGAATGACCACTTTTTACACAGTCGGGTGATTAAAACGATGAGCATTTCATGTTTACATGTAAATAGTAACTAAAACACTATTTCCCACTGAAATGCAGTGATGAATAAAAAGCGTAAAATATCAGTACTTATTAAAAGTGTGCTTGATTACAGTACTTGAGTAATACTCCAGTTATTCCACCACTGGGCACACACACACACACACACACACACACACACACACACTTTGCAACCTCACAATGAAGAGGAATCCTTTGCTCACTTCGCTATCATGCAGAACTACATGAAACCGTACAAACAGCAGGGATGAACTTTTTTTCCCTTTTACTTCACCCAGATGTTTTATCTCCTAGAATGGCACCTGAACTCCGGTACATTACTTTATATCTTACCAGTTTCCCTTTTCAGTGCCACCATTAACAGAGACACGAATAAGAAAAAGCCCTTTTGTCTCTTACATTGTCCGCCAAGTGAGTCAGCATATTTCTGTCTCACATCCACACACTTTATGCTCTACGAGTGGCTACTTCATAAAAACAATATACTCTAAAATCAATGTACTCTGAACAAATACAGGGACGATTTGTTTATAGCGGTGATAAAAGTAGCAGACAACTGAGCTTCAGCATACACAAACTCCTTCATGAGACTAATTGCTTTCCATGATATATTAAACATGTTTAAATCTCCATTAGGTATTGATATTACACCAATGTATTTCATATTGGTACCCTTCCCTCTGCCAGGCACTAGTATGCTGAAGAGAAAGGCTTGCTACTCAGGGCTCTAGAGGAGTCCTGTGTTACAGCTTAGTGGGTGCCCTGTGTGTCTGTGTGGGATGTGAAGCCCAGCAGGATCCTAACCAGCTGCCACCAGGAGCCCAGAGCTCAGCAGGGGGCCGGGACTGAAGAAATACTGTAAAATGTTAGACCACACCAGGAGAACAGCAAGCGGAGGAGAAATACTTTGTTGTTGCACGTAAAAATGGTTTGTTTGACGATGCAACTCACCATCATGTGACTGACACGGTCTGATGGTAAGTGTGTAGGAACTAGCCATTTCCCAAACCACCGAATCCATCCAGAAACGCATACATAAGAAATGACCACATACTATTTGAACGCACAAGATGACCCCAATTTATTGAAAATTGGAAGACATGTTCATGGAAATCCTCACATCCTAGGCAACTCCAGACTTTCCCCAAATATTTTGTATTACTCACTTCTGAAAGAGTGAATGATTTAGACAGCTGTGGAGCATCTTTAAGACAGCTTTAAACAACCATTATGAGCCTTTAATGGTTTTCATCAATGCAATGACTGAGGATAATAGTGATGGCACTAAATTCAGTGAGAATCGTGCAGCGGCTGTGTGTTTTCTTTTCTTTTTGAAAAATATTAGTCACTCCTGCAATACTTTAGTCCATTACACAGTCCTCTATTGCAATACTGTGAATCAGCTTGGAAGCAGTTCAATCATGCTACATGGTGCTGCACACATGACAAATGGTTTTACACTGGTAACCCATCTCAACAGTTATGATGCAGTATTGGAAAACGGGGTTTTCTTGAACAATTTTCGTGAATAAATTTGATTTAGGCGATTGATTTAAAATAATTCTATAATAATACTTTAATTTAGAATAAAAAGGCTTATAATGAATAGTAATGCATTTGATCCAGTAATTATGCCAGTCAATGAATCAAAAATGGATAAAAAGATATTAAAAAAAAAAAAAAAAAAACAGGTTCCACTTAGTAAACTACATCTTCTGTCATATCATCCAACCTCACCACATCAGTGATACACAAATATACAAATTCATTTTTTCCCCACTTTTTCCATTTATTTATTACAATTAATTCAATGTTATCCATCACTTTTCCATGTGTCAGCTACTCCTTTTCCATTTAAAACAAGTCCAGTATGCGACTATTCTTAAGAAGCTGAATAGTCCTGAAGTTGGGGCGGGGGAGGGAGGATGGGTGGGTGTTTTGAAAGAAAAAGGACAGGTTTGTAGGAGGAAAGGAAGGAGGGAGTGAAGTCCTCCCAGGAGCCTCTTCCATGTGAGGAGTTTTTTCATAAGCTATGTGAGATTACTTTTTCAGCGGTCATCTTCTTCTCCTCTTCTTCTTCTTGCGCTTTCGGGTCTTGTCTCGTTATCTTCTTTCTATTCTACGTCCTCTGCGTCATCTCCTTGGTCTTCGTCCATTAGCAAAGCGGCGTACTTACTGGCTGAGCTGAACTTCTGAAGGCAAAACAAAAACGGAACCTGGATCAGAACGGTTAGCTTTGGATGCTAAACAAATAAGAGCGTATACAAAAGACAAGATGTCAAGGAGGATGCATCATTAGGGGAAAAAGGGATGTTTTTAAAGCCTATAATGTACGGGGGAGCACTGGTAAAACAACTCAAGGCTTTAGGGGACACCCTTTAATGAAGTATAATTTAGGTGAAGTCTGACTAATCCTTGGCAGTGAAGGACTTACAGGGGCTGGGGCTCCTTCAAATTTCTTTGGCTCTGGGGGTGGTCTGGAGTCTCGGTCTCTTCTGTTATCCTTTCTACAATCAGAGCGAACACTGAGGTTAAAATCTATTGGTAGACCTCAGTGCTTCTGCTGTGAATCCTCAAACACACACAGCTTACAAGACAAACGAAAAGGAGCAAAAACTATATTTCCATCATCTGAAAGCTGCTTGGCACCCAGTTCACACCGTGCTCAGTTCTCATTTTCAGAAGAAAAGCCTCAAATAAAACTCAAATTTCAGGTCCAATTTATGTTTTACTGTTGATATTTTAGCGCTATAATGAATCATTTCTTGTGCTACACCATGTGGATATCTGGAGTAGAGAAGGTAAAGCATTAAATGTGCACACCAGAAACCCTGGCTGACCAGAATGTCGTGAAACTGAGCATAGGCCATTCTTTACAGATGCCCAGAAAAAGTTCTCCTAGTCGCATTAAGAACTTCGGAGTGGCTAGCTTTGGATGGCTGACCTGTCTGCCTCCTTTCTTCGGTCTCTGTTGGGACCCTCTCCTCGGGCCCGCCCTGCTCCAGGCCCTGCAGGCCCCCCTCGTGCCCTTGGGGGACCCCGGTCCCGACGCATACCGTCAGCCTTGTTCTCATCTTAAAAGAGAAGCCAGACAGTTGAGTGAAGGGAGGTTGTTGGACTTCCTACAGTAGACCACACTCACAACACACTGCAGCATAGGACAGCCACTGGGTTGGATTCATGAAGTGCAAGTCACTGATGTAGGGCCAGATGAGAGGTGCACAACTGCTTGAATGCAAGCTGAGCTTGTACAGTGCAACTCATTTCATTTAAATTTGATATTGGCTCGAAAGCTGTGACAAAGGTGCCAAAACAATGAAAAGCAAGTCAGAGTACTGCTAATAATGAAGGTATTCAGTGTTTGTACATTGGGAAAGATTGCTCGAGTCTGAACCCGATACATTTTCTTTCTCAAATCAGAATGGTGGTGCATGTGCATATTATTCTGCACCATACAATGCAGACTAATATGACAAATATTTCAGTGCTCCCCTTGTAATGAATACACTCTTAGCAAGAAGATACACAATAACACTGCATGTACAGTAAGGATTGGACACCCTGTCTGTAGAGTGAAGTTTGACCTTTTATGAATTGAAAGATCACAGATCAGTTTACAGGCAAACCTTAGTTGCCTTTTCTGGACCACAGAAGAGTTTGAAACCATTTACATATCAGCATCAATGATCACAAAAAGGAAATATTTAAAAGTTTGCAAAAACTATTGGATGCTGAATAACACTTTACCCTTTTAAACACTTCCTTCCGTTGATGACAAAACCTCTAAAAACATCTGAAACTAATGACTGAGTTCCCATCAGTTATTTGATTTAATTGCAAGTGATTTAAAGGACACTGAGCTTCATAAGAAGAGCCTTAAAAAGGCCACCTTACAGAGACTAAACCACTTGGATTAAGATAACTTGACCTCTCCACTGGTCCTAAACTTTGCATTTTTGCCTCACTAGTAAATGGGAATTTAAGAACAGCAATGTTGTCTCATTTTCATCCATCCACTATTTTTGTTTTGGGACTTTTGTTGCCAATATGGTTCTGGACATTCATGTCTTCATCCAAAGTCTCCATTATCACACATGATTGCGATGTATGAAAGTGGTTACAAAACTGTCTTCAGCTTTCTTTGCTTTTGTTTAGTCCTTTCATAGTTAACATAGTTTGCTCGATTGTATTTATAGTCTATACTGAAGTTTGGTTTGGGTAAAATCTCCCTTTCATCAGTAGGCCTTACCTTTTCCAGATTCTCTTTCATCTGCAGAACTCGGGGAGCTGAAGAGAAAGTAAGAACAATCAGGGAAAGGCATACAAAACACTCACTTTACTTTGACTCTGAGCAGTCTGTCTAACATGCAGTATGTTGAGTTCTCACCTGAGCTTGGGAGGAGTTGAATCACTTGGAGAGACAGGAGAAACTGGAGGTCGCCCATCACCCTCGCTAGAGCCTGTGCTGGCTGCACTTCTCTTGGCCCAGACGTTCTCCTTTGGAGGAGGTGCAGGCACCACCTTCAGCGGCTCCTTGGAGCTGCTGATAGGGGGGGGCAGCGGTGAGGTCCCAGGGGAGGAGGGCTCACCTTCTCTCGCACTGAAAACCTCATTCTCTCCAGAGCGCTCACCATCTCGACACCGGGAGCCTGGTGGAGTAAAAGAGGAGCACGTTGTTTCTTACCGTTTTATATCACAATAATATTTTCAACTCTTTTACCACTTTATAAGATATTCACCAAATTTTGTTTGTCTTGGTGGTTTTGTTTAAAGAACACTGCCAGAACAGAAGACGGCAGCATTTTTTTAGACAATAAAAAGTCTAAAAAAGGGACACAAAATAGGATACACGCTCCCAACAATACTGCCCCTTCAGGCTTATAAGGAGAAACCAGATATCTGAAGGCAAGCTCCATCAGGATTAAATGCAGAGTTATCTCACCTCTTCCAGAAGTACTTCCTTGCTGTGAAGACTCACTTCCTGTGCGAGAACGCTGAGTATGAGTTTCTTCAGTACGCCAGCTTGGGTCCCTGAAAACAAAACAAAACAAAACAAAAAGCTTACAAAAGGCCTGCACAAAACATAACACAATCACATAGATTCTTTGTATCGTATGATGTTAATACACATGTAACTTTTAAGTGCAATGTGTCTGCCCTTAAAATCTTCCTGAAATATATTTAATCATAAATAAACTCCAAGCAAACTTGAGTATTAGAAAACTATCCCAAATAGAGTCATCATCTCATCAAAACTAAGGTGTAGACTATTGATATCGACCCCTGACCTGTCTCGCATCTTTCTGTCGGGTCCCCGGCCTTTGTCGTCCTCCAGCTGCCTCTGCAGTCTCTCTTCCTCTTTCTTCAGCCTTTCCTCCACCTCCCTCTCCTTGGCTGCTGTGTCAACCGGCTTGGCCGCACCAAAGATGGACGAGGTCCTGCTGCCGGAGCTCGGGGGTGCAGCTGGGGTGGTACCACCGCCGCCACCGCCACCACCGCCACCACCGCCACCGCCACCACTGCCTCCTCCACCGCCACCACCTTCTTCGTCCTTGGGCATGCTACGGGGCTTAAGGACCAACTTGGGTCTCTCCACAGCAGCTCCTGTGCGAGCAGGAAAAAAAAAAAAAAATATAT
>NW_022280031.1:10365253-10406630 GCF_004355925.1 Anarrhichthys ocellatus
TATATATATATATATATAATATTAATATGAAGTTGTATGGCTGTAAATATATGAAGAAACTGTACTCTTTAAAGAGGGAAGTGTGAAAATATAAACATCATTTTTAAGTTCTTAAAAGCTTTCTTTAGATAATATTAATTTAATTAGTGCTTAATATAAAATCCTTAAATTACCGTTGAACATAACTCAAGCAAACAACAACACTACTCAGAAACCTTACTTGTTGTGATCAGTTCATGAATAATGCTGACAAACTGTACTATTTGTATGTTGAGCTCTTACCGTCACGCTTATCCTCCCTTCTCTCATACCGGTCCTCGCGTTCCCCACGTTCCCCGAAACGATCACTGCTACCTCGACTGTCATCATAATCGCGGCGGAAGCCGGTGCCAAAGGCACGACGACCTCCTCCTGCGTCACGACCAGCACTACCACCACGAGAGTCAAAACCTGGAAGGATGGCAAGAGAGAAAACAGAGTTTAGTTTATAAAGAAGTCCGGTTTCAAGAAGGGCCGTGTTTTCACTCTTTTCAATGACACCTCTGCGATGCGCCAGATCTGAACTCAGTTCTGTCTGCACATGCGTGTCCACACTTGATACTTCAATGAGGCTTGCCTTATCGCAGTGATATCCGACGGTAAAGGAGCGTCTGTAAAATGATGAATAAACACATTAAGAACTCTTTACAACAAAAGTCCTGTTACGTTGTTATTTAAAAGCTTTTATTTTGAAGCAGCAAAATCAGGAAACGTTGAGTTTTCATCCAGTGGGTCTCAAGCCCCGGCTTTCCTCCTCTCTTCTCCTTTGCTCTCACTGGAGGAGAGGATCTCCGGTGTGAGGAGAAGATGATTTGAGACCTAGGTTTCATAAATTGTCCGGATTGTGCCCACAAGCGGTCCACATCTCAACTAGACCCGAACTCTGAACCACATAGTGGCTGATTGGATCCCTGAGCGTGCAGACTCAACGGTTAATGCGTGCTGGCATGGATGACAGAAGTTGCATCGAAAAGACAAATTTAACAGCCAAGCTTGCAGCAGAGCAATCAGGGAGTCGTGTTAGCCAATGACTTCATTAGGAAGGGCATGTAAAAAAAATTAAATATATATTTTGTGGATCTTATGATCAGGAAGCCAAAGAGCTGCTTATACAGCCAGGTAATACTGAATCCCAACAAGCACAAAGACACACCTCCTCTATCGAAGTCTCTACGGTCCCTGTCATCATAGCGATCTCGGAAGCGGTCTCGTCCTCCATCGTAGCGGTCATTGTCCCGCCGTGGCCCATCTTTGAAACGATCTGACTCATAGCGGTCCCGTGATCCTGCAAGAATTGTAACAGAACAATGATGACATTTCATGTATGGAATTTCACTGCTCGTGAAATGCTGGTCTGACATCAAAAATTTTACATACATACATTTTTATTTTCGAGTCAACATTTAGCAAAAAATATAGACATAGCACTATAAAAAGGTATATAAAGCAGTTATCACAACTCTGAAGCAAAATCAGGGGAAACCTTTTTCAATCAGAGTGAATTTGGACACTTTAGAATAGTTGATTAGTTTACCACTAGGGGTGTAACGGTGTGTGTGTGCGCCGTTTGGTACAAGACGTTCAGTTCAGTATGCGACATCCTTTCGGTAGCTGTATGCAGACAATTTAACTGAAGCGTTGAATATCTGTAGTGACACCTCAAACATTTAATGTGTGGAGTCCTTCTCTCCACATCGTTCATATAGCCACCCACTGCAGATTCAGCAGCCTAAGTAGCTAACGCAAGAGAGTATCGCTGCGAATATGTGACCAGGAAGAATTATGGATAATGAGCAACTATGTTCCGAATAGTGAATTTTGCCGTCTCATAGGTCCATTCTGTCCAAAACCACAAACACATTTATTCACGTCAAAGCACGCACAACAACAATTGTGACTCACTCTCTCCAAAAGCTTCCTCTCTCTTGGGAGGTCCATCGTCGGCAGCATCTGAAGTGGGACGAGCCCTCCAGTCACTGTCCGTCTTGTCGGGCCCCATGTCCGACATCCGTCCACCCCTGTCTCGGCCTCCCATAGAACCATTGTCTCTCTCTGAGTGGAGAAGAGGCGATATTAAGTTTAATTATAGAATAAAGGTGAAAGGACATATTCCCAACCTCGTGACCAGAAGACATTGCAGCAAAACAAAAGTGAGCGATGTACCTTTATCATTCGACTGGTCTGCAATATCTACACGGATCCTTCGGTTTCCCAGGTTCTGTTGGCATGAACAAATTGAGTAGTTAGTCATTGTCCCGTATACATCTTTGTGAAAAGAAGAAACTGACTAATTCATGGTACAACTATAGATCTTTGTCACTCATGCTTAGTTCAAATAAAAATGCAACGACTATAAAACCAAGTTTTTGTTGCATCTTCTCACCTCCTCGTTGAGACTCAGGGCCCTCAGGAGGGAGTCCACGTCATCAAATTCAGCATAGCCGAAGCCCTTCAGCCTCTCTGGGTTACTGGGCTCTCTAGGCAGACGCACTGCACTGATCTGGTGAAGAAGGTGACAGAATAACATAAAAACAGAGAATGCACTGATCTGGGCCCAGCACTGTACAGTTCACCCATTTAAGAATAGGAGACACCGACAGTAGTAGGCGTGGGGGGGGGGGGGGAAGAAATTAGATTCTTAGATGAACATATAAACATGAATGGTGATGACACAGCAAAAGAGTCACACTCACAAAGCATTACAAACGAGGCAGGGTTTTTGTTTCAAGACGTGTCGGTCGGGTTAACGAGTTTGCTGCAGATCAGCACTGAGGACAGTCTGCCGTCCACCACAGTCTAGGTTATTAATAGGAAACACTGATATATATAGAATTCATATTGTTTATAGTAGAATATCAGTGCGTGTTCTTTCCATATTTGCAGACGGCAAAAATAGACTAGACGCAGAAACTATCGCTGATGATCGCGAACCTGCCGCTGAACCAAAAATTGCGGCGCTTCTATGTCCAGTGTGAACCAGGCTAACACTCCTAATGTCCAGAGTTAAAGGAGGGAAAAAGAAACGAAGTTAGACCTGTACGTCCTGTTATTTATTACTAAACCAATTCACTGGTCATGCAGTGTGTTAACAGCCGCCCCGAGGGCGTTGTATCATTTGTTGCTCCTGTGCAGAACAACAAAGACTGCGACTGAAACCATCACTCGAGTTTCACCTTTTCTTTCCTTATAAAACTAAAGAGTTTAAGTAGCTGTAACCCCCGTAAGTGCCATGTGTTATATGTCCTGCAATGCGTGTGTGTGTGTTACACCTACTGCCAAGCCGCGGAAGAAGTCTTTGATCGAGTCCTCAGTGACATCATAGGGCAGGTTGCCCAGGAAGGCCGTGTACGGTGGGCTGCGGGGCAGTCGGGACCGGTCAACATTGGGTTCACGAGCCGAGCGAGGTGCTGTGGGCAGGATGGACCGGTCAATGGCCGATGCCCGGAATGAATCCTCCTCCGTGTGCCACAAGGTTGAAACTGGAGGGGTGAGAAACAAAGAACATAAAACTTACTTTCAGTTACTGACCAACAACAAATTATTTTCTCAGCCAAATCAAATTGTTTACAGGATATTCAACCTTTGTTTCCTTATAATGCATGTTATACTTGACTTCTTTCTTTACAGGGCGTGTACAAAGGCCATGAAGTAGTCCATGATTATGAGATATTAGTTTACAGATAATTACAATCCCTCGGTGGCATTATAGAGGTTAGTTTATGGCTAATTGAACAGAAAACTTAAACCATCTCTCCATGATCGTGATTATACATGATTCACCAACTTGCCCGACCTGTTCTTACTTCTGTATAGCTTGAAAGGACTTGGAAATAAAAGACCAATAACGCTCTGCAACAACACATCATATTACATTCAGTGTCTGCATTCTGATATTGATCTTTCTCTAGCTAGACGGAAAAATGCAAGACAGATCCGAGGTTCGCCAGATAAAAACTTCCTGTGTGCATTTCAGTGTGTGCTGCTCACCATCTCCGTCTAAGTCATCGGTCTCGTCGGCCCAGCTAGTGGACTTGGCTGGGTAGCTGGGGGGCGCATTGCTGGTTCCCTTGTCCTCTGCCAGGAAGTCAGTCAGAGTGAGGGTCTTCCCCTTCTTATTCTTCTTCTTAGCTAAAGGGGAGATGAACACAAGAGTACATAGTCAGCCATGGGTTTGTCGTCTATACGGATATCTGTCAAAAGAAGTCTTTAAAGCCTAAATTTACCTTCATTTCATACATTTAAATTTGGCTAAATGGTACACTTATGCTAATTAGTCGTAAGAACAGGGATGTCAGACTGCTTCACTGGCTTTCACTAGACAAAATACTCATTAATGCAGTGAAATGCAATGCTGCGAGACTAAATCTTTTAAACGCCAACACAACATCGGTCTGGGTTTGTGTGAGTCTCTCTCCATTCATGTGAACAGCTGATGAGACAATGTCTGACTTATTTTCCTGTTGGAAAGTAAACACACAGGGAGTGGTCTGTCAACCGATCACAAGAGGTTTGTCTCTATTGGTTCAGCCCCAATAATGCAATGATCAATAATTGTGACATGTTCAACCCACAGGACCACATGTTTGCTGCATTTTTTTTAATTTTTTTTTATTAAAGGAACACACCTTGGAGTCTGCTTGAATAGCAAACAGTTTCCGGTTGCACATTGGAGCGCCACACAGCTCAGCTCATAGAGCAGGTCTGGCTTGTTTTGGTCTGATTTATAAAAAAAAGGGGAGGTACAATAAAGCTGTCTGTGAGCTTTATTGTGAAAATCCCAGCTGTCAGGACATTCTTCACACACACAGTTACAAAAACCTGCTCACATAGAGACTGTTACCAACTCTTCCCCAGTACATAATGCTAAGTCATTGTTTACAATCAACGGGCCCAACTGGCCTCGACTGCTTATACCCACTAGAACTGAATAGTAATACACTGACTGCAGAATGGCTTTTTTTTTTTAGTGGTCCTCACTACTGTGACATTAGCCACATGGGAGCTGCGTAACGTTAACTTTGGGCAGCATTTACTTCAGCTAACGCAACAATAGCATAGCAGTTACGAGGGCCAACACACAGGTTGTGTGTTTGCTATATACGCAGATCGCTTTTGTCTTTAGTCAGCAAAGGAGTGCCGACGAGGGAAGTGTCCCTGTTTAGCAGGCTAGGTTTTAGGGCCTAGTGCACGTCGCAGCGCCAGGATCCAAGTGCGCCATCGTCGGAGCAAGACTATGTCGGTCGGGTGGGACGGCTCAAAGTTGCGAAGCTGCCAGGGAAGTATTTAAGAGTCGACCCGACAGGCCCAGCTGCCCGGTTTCATTAAACACCGATAGCAGGGAGCCAGGCTGCACACGTGGAGAGACTCCTCGGGCTGCACGGACTTCTCGGCCCAACTCCTCCTCCACGGAAACGCGCTTGCGCCCGATGCTTGTCTGCTGTGAGCGCCACGGCGAGCTCCGCTACGAGCATACAACGTGCCAGCTCCGCACGCAGTTAGCAACATTTCTTAACAGGTCACACACTGTCCAATACGTGTAATACGACGTAGACCCGAGAGCGGACAGCCCAACACATCGAAATGACTTTTTTCCATAGGAAAATACCACATGTGATGTGTAACATGAGGTTAAAATGTTCAGATCGTGCAAATCGTTGCATCGTTCGTTCGCCTTCCTCCAGCAGTTACGTCTTTACCGGGCCAAAACAACTGACGAACCGATTTATACACGCGGGACAACGACGCTAATCAACGAGACGACACTTTAACAATCCCGAAAACTAAACATGTTTAATTTTATCGCGGTAAAACCCTCTGAAATTCCACCCAACCGACCCAGATCGTTCACCCTCGTAAGCCTCACCTGACGCTGCCATGTTGGAGAACGAGTCCGTAGTAGTTCCCGGATGAAGGCGTCAGAGGTTTATTTTCGGGAGCGCGCATCGCCGTTCACGGGCATGTGTCCTCTCTTGTTTGCCTACTAGGCTACTCCATTCTGGCTGTAACTTTCACGGTTTTTCATTTATTTCTCTTTTATAGCAGTCTTTAAATCCATGGACCAAAGATCTCAATACAGCTTTAACCCTCATTCTACTAACTTCGGTCCCCACAGATTCCCAAGAGGAAGCCTATATGTTTCTGTCATATCTTATAGGTGGCTGCTTTAATTCATCATTCCATGCATTTGTCAATAAATGTGTTTCTGATGACTTTGTATAATTGTTTTCTGTAATAATTGGTTATTTTTAAATAATAATCTTAAATATGAATGTATTGGTTGCCGAACACCATAAAGCACCAGATTGCAACCTATGATGTTTTAATAGACACAATAGGGTAGATAAAATGTTTGCTATGGGTCCTAATTTAAAGAATCACACTCGGGGCACTCTGTCATTTTGAAGTAGACAGACACAGATGCAGCAGACACAGATTTCCTCATGTGCTCTGTCTATTCTTGTTTTACCTAATATTCAAAGTAACTGCAATTTAATGATCTGTTTTTTTTCTACAGATGGCATTAATTACATAACTAATAATGTTTGGAGAAGAAAATGTCTGTTTCTTACTTTATTCTTGGGGTCAGTAGATATAGTCAGTAATCCTGTACGTTAAATTTGTTGTTAATATGAGGGTTACATGTTTCATATATATCAGAATCAGTTTTGTTAGCCAACGATGTACAAACAAGGAATTTGACTTTTTTTCATTACACTCAGTGAGAAATAGACCTAACAGCTAAGAACAGGGACCACCAGAGCTGAGCAAATAAAGCTGAAGAACAACAAAGACTGTTCAGCAGACAATACGTATAAGTAAAAGAACATAAAAGGCACAAATGACCAACAACAAAAATAAGATAAAATGTCTACACACAAGTCAAGTGTTTCTGTTGTAAACCGTACAAATAATGCAAAGAAACAACTACTGAATGTACGTGTTAAAATATAGTTTATACATACAAGATTTATATCAACAGTGACAGTGCATGATGTACATGTAAAAAAAAAAACATGCATCGCAAACTGTGAAAATGTTGTTTATAATGGTAGCAAGTGGATGTTATGGTGTTACATTTATTGACAGTGTATGAGTGATGCTGACTGTTCATATGAGTGATGCCCTGCGGGAAGAAACTGTTGTTGGTGTCTGGTTGTTTTGGCGTCGAGTGTTCTGCAGCGTCAACCAGAGGGGAGAAGTTGGAACAGCTTGTGTCCAGGGTGTGAAGGGTCTGAAGTGATGATTCCTACCTGACATCAATGATTTCCTCTGCAGTTCTGTCAGTTGTAGTCTGTTCCTGTCCTGGTAGGTGGCAGATCCAAACCACACAGTGATGGATGTGTAGAGAACAGACTGGATTGTTGCGGTGTAGAATGGGATCAGCAGATCCTGAGGCAGGTTGAACTTCCTGAGCTGGTGCAGAATGTACATTCTCTGCTGGGTCTTTTTCCCTGATGGTGTCTACGTTGGACTGCATGCATTTATTTGTGAGCAGCATTCTGTTAAAGCTGCTAAAGGGGATGCTAAGTCTACAACAAAAGAGTACTGTTGCATTGTTAATCTAGAACAATGCATTATGTTTTCTAAATTCATCATATGTTTTCTATGTACAATCTTGATCTGGAAACTACTAACGAGCATGCAGTTGTCAACTGAATGTAATGTAGTAAAAATATATAGTTCTTCCTCTGAAATGTACGTATAAAGTAGCATTTCATGGACATCCACTGAGGAGTTTGTGTTCCGCTTTTCTTTATTCAATAAGCGAATAAGAACAGGATTTAAAAGGAATAAATCATTCAAATTTTAAGTTTAGGAGAGTATTAAAAGAGAGTAAACAAAGGTTTGCACTGTATTGCGAATTACACAATTCATATTAGAAACAAGCTGTAGACAAGAATAGTTGATTGAGACCAAACCAAAGCTAAAAGGCCAGTTAATACTGTGCATTTGTTATTCAACCAGGAACGTAACTCTAATGGAAAGATAATATTGCCCTGTGTGCGCTGGATGTGTTTGCACATTAATACTAAAACAGATGTGTCCCCTGGCTTGTTTTAAAGTTCCTTTGCCCTCCAGTGGCCAAACATTGATTACGGCAGCTTCAAGCACCCAGATTGTTTTTCATAATTAAGCCAGAAATAAATGAATGTAATTTGTCAGCCATTTGTCTTTTGGGGTGTGGTTGTTTATTTTATAAATATCTGTCAATTTAAATCATATAACAATATATCACAAAACTTATCACAAAACATTACATCCATGTTCTTGCATCATGTAAATATAGCAAATGCACAAGAGACATGACTGCTGGTCAACAAGTGGTTTTATTCATTTTTCATTTTGCTGTCAGGTCAAGCAATGGCTGCTCTTCAAATAGCCCTGCCTGTTTCACTGTGGTGTGGTCAAATGCCTTTATTCAGAACTGCTTAAATCTTTATGGTTTACACAGAATGTGTTCTTGGTTTAAACTTGGCTTTAGATAATTGGACCAGCATGTACTTTTTTTTTCACAATGCATAGTTGTGGCTTTTTCTGCTTTCATTGTTGGGATGGTTCCACATTCTTTGTTCCAAATTAGCTTGCAGCTGCCAGCTCATCCAGTGCATCCTGGAGCCTGTGGAAAACACAAAGGAAACATTTTGACTTTCAAAATATTCATGTTGAACGAGTAACTGACTGGAACTATTGCCTCTTGATGATGTGGATGTACTTGACCATGGAAACCATGTTAAGTGCTTTTAGTATTCACCTCCACCTCCACCAACACCTTCTCTGGATCTGTTTTTTTCTCCACCACCTAATTCTTACTTGAAGTCTCCACCATCCATGAGATTCTTGTAAGTGCCAATCTCGGCCTCCAGTTTCATCTTCATGTTCAGCAGCTGCTCATACTCTTGCGTCTGATGCTGGATGTTTGCACGCAAGTTGGTCAGCTCCTCCTCCAGACGCATAATAATTCCATTGTATCTCTCCATTTCATTGTTGTTTCGCTGCTCTGTGTTGCGTAATGTGTCCTCCAAGGAGGCTTTCTGATAAAGGATTGAAAAAGAGAAATCAAAAGTGTGCCAGCCAATCTAATATAGGAAAACATGGGAAAGTTCCAACCTTTTAGAAAAAGAGGGTGTTAAGTAATGGCCATGGTATTTTAAAGAAGAATATTGCGACAAGACTTTATAATCTGATGATAGAATTTGATTATTTCATGCATGTCATTAAAATGAAAATGAATGAAAACAGGATATAAAACACATTTTTGTAAAATGTATGCTTACTAAGCTCTGTTGGGATGCAAGTTCAATTTCCAGGGTTTGTATCTGTCTGCTTGAGTCACTCCTCTCCATTTGGGCTCCCTGGAGGGCTTCTGTGTTCTGTGATACCTCCACCTGCACATCTGCAATCTGACAGGGAGATGGGGAAAGGTTGTGAGCCAACAAACAAGAGAATTGTAGGAGTATTGTCTACCTTTTAAAGCGTTCAATCACCTGATTTTCATGCCAACGTTTGAGATCTTCCGCGTTCTTCATAGCACTCTTCTCATAGTTGCCCCTCACGTCCGCCATGACCTGGGCCAGGTCCTGACCTTTGGGAGCGTCTACGTCCACTTGCACGCCTGACTGGGAGATCTGACTCCTCAGCTCCATCACCTCCTATAAAACCAACAGCAAGAGAGAAATTAAGCAACGCATTCAAAGGTGTGTGACTCGTGAGCCACTGTCCCAAGTGCTACGGTTGATCTGGGTGTACTGTGAACTCACATTCTCGTGGTTCTTCTTCAGGAAGGCAAGCTCCTCCTTGACAGCTTCAATCTCGCTCTCGATGTTCAACCTGGTCATGTTGGTGTCATCTATGAGTTTCTTCAACCCAGCGATGTCGGCCTCCACAGACTGGCGGATTGCCATCTCATTGTCGAACCTGTAGGGGTTCACACAAACAAACCCTGTCACAGATATCAGCTGTTATATCAGCTGTTATTCACATCGTGGTGTACTGTATAAAGTTACGAAACGGTATGACTGTGGTTTCAAAGAAGTGTTTCAGACTCAAAGCTGCAGTTGCTGAAATCCTATTGTCAGATATTCTATATGCACTGTACAAACTCTGCACTTGTTTCCATTTGCAAAGTCTATAACTCTTGACACCAGAGCATTTCTGCCTTCGAGCAGGATATATGAGGTTAACTAATTCAACAACACGAATATCAACATACTTTACTTTGAAGTCATCAGCAGCAAGACGGGCGTTGTCGATCTGGAGCACAAAACGAGCATTTTCGCCGATCTTATCAAAGATCTGGAAAGGAAAAATGAATAAAGTTTTTTTTAAGTGTTTTTGCTTTTTATCAAAGAACACAATTGTTTAACCAGAAGCCCCTCCCTTCAATGCTCCAATCATGAGGGGCAGAGAAAAGAGGAACCACAAACTGAAGGACAGGAAAAGAGGATGTTCCCGTGCCAGAACAGAATCTGGTTTGTTTTAGCATTGTTGGAAACATGGGTTTCCTGTCTGAATAACTCATACAGACAGGATTTTCTTCCTCTCCTATTCTCACCCAGATGCACTTTCTCTGTCTGTCATTTTCTTTGTATATGTCTCCCTGTGTGTTAATGTGTGCAGAGATCGTAAAATTCTTTGTGCGTGAATGTTTTTGAGTTTATACTCTAAACTGCCTCAGAGGAAAAGGGGGAATACTTGTGCCTTTATGTGTAAAGAAAGAAAAAGTGCCACCATCAATGTGTCATTTTGTACCATTGAAGACTGTGAGTCTGTACAAGAATGTGACATTTGACTCTGCAGACTGAAGCTGATTGTTATAAAACTTGTGCACTCACACTCATCTGTGTGCACATACACACACCCACGCTGGCAGTCCGAGAGCCTTTGTGTGTGTGTCATTACCACACATCTGTTTCACATTGAGGCCCTCCTACACCAGAGAATGCTTGTAGAATCACCATTTACAAGCAGGACCATTTGGAAATGCTGAAGGTTTATTTGAAAGCTTTTCAGTCTGTCTCTCATGACGATGCCCTCGTGTTGGTGATTCATCAGAGGAAGTTCAGAACAGTTTGTGGCACAAACAAGTTGTGCCACAAACTGTTCTGGGTTAGAGCTCAGCAACCACACCCTTCATTCTCTTGCGAGAAATGTGATAACCTACAAAGAAAATGCTGCCAGTCTCACCATGAATATTCTCAATCTTAATTTGGAACGTTAGGAATAAGATGAAGAATAAACACACTGATAAAAGTTACTGACACAAGTAGGTTTGAATCGTGCCATCACATGCACTCATTGAATCTTATAGTAGAGGCCACATTAAGCACTTTTTAAGCATTTCAACATTTATATCTCAATTTCCTCCGTCATTGTCTGTCTCACCTCGCTGGATCAAAGTAATCAACCAAAAACGACTGTTTCATAGTTTTCAACAATTCATACTCAACCTCCCCCTGTTAATTCTAGAGGCCAGCATTCAGTGTCATGCTTACTTGATTGCGTAGGTCATCTATGATGGGTTGATACTTGCTGTAGTCTCTCATGTTGGGCCCTCCCTTCTCCAAAGCCTCCATGATCCTCATCTCCAGCTCCTGGTTGGACTGTTCCAGGTTCCTCACCGTCTCCAGGTAGTTGGCCAGGCGGTCGTTCAGGTTCTGCATGGCTCCCCTCTCGTTGCCGATGATCCCAGCACCAGCACCACCACCACCACCACCACCAGTCGAAAAGGATGCACCGGATCCTCCAAAACCTGAGCCCATACCACCACCCATTCCACTGCTCAGCTTGTAGGCAGAGGAAGAAGAGGTCATTGGGGCACCAGAACGCAGGGAAGATACGGAGGCAGAGGAAATGCGGGAGCCTATTCCACCAGCACCGCCATAAATGCTGGCAGAACTGTACTTAGGTGTGGATCGGGACTGCACGGTAGATCTTCTGAAGCTCATTTTGGAGAAGTTTAGACACTGCAGAGATTAAAGTGGAAAATGAGATGTGGAGACTCACCGCTGGCCGGCTTAGAAAGAGATACTGGCAGTAGGAAGTTGGGAACTTATACTCTTGCTTTTCTCCCTCAATCCCAGCTGGTCTCTCAGACCCTGCCCACTTTAACATCACCCTAGTTTTCCTTTCCTGCTCCCCCCTCCCTGCTTTGTGCTCTCATACACCCACATCTTCCCCTTTTTAACCGACAATGTATCTTCTGTCTCCAAGGCAATGTTCGAGGCATTTTTCAAAACACACGTTGACATTTGAACAACTAGAGCAAATGTATTTGATTGAACTATAGAGATCACATAAACCACAGTTCACAACAAATGATAGAAAGCAGTAATAGACATGTCCAGGGTAAAGTACTTTAACACAGTTAAAGCTAAAAGTTAAAGCGTAGAATAGTCTTTTCAAAATGAAGTTTACTCTGGAAGCATGCAACCAAATTCCTTTGGTTTGCCCATAAAAGGCATAATGTCTACCATTCGCTGCATAGTGTAATAGTTTCTGGTCAGCCTTGGACCCAAAATAAATATATTTTGACTACCTTCTTATCTAGACTAAACATAAAGTGAGATACTGTGTGACAGCTGCATTTCCTTTTCAAGTACAACATTAAGTGGTGGCATTGAATTGTTTTTCAGAGAAGCTGCCGTCAGAAAGCTCCTACTAATGATAACTGAACTGATTTACTGATAAACACAGTTACTATAACGATCACATTTCAATACAAAGAAAAGGGCAAACACTATTGACACGCCGTACAGTAAGAAGAAACCTAAGGACAAGCTTCAAATATACCCAGAATACCCGAGAAGAGATGAGACGACTATAGAATGAAAGTAAGCTAATGGCACATTGTTCAGAATACAATCAAAAGGAAAGAAAAGATGCCCTGAGTAGGTGGTTATCTGCTCAAATCAGCTCTATTGAGAATATTGAACAATTATCTTTGAAGCATGGTGTGTCATGAGAACTGCATTTGATATCTCAGTAAGATATTTCCTTACCACAGGGGGAAAAAAAATGCTTTTTTGCATCAAAGTGACTAAATGCCATAGAGCCTACCGTCCCTGGGAACTACACAATTGGCATGAAACTATCAAAAAACAGGAAAGAAACTGGATCATTTTCCGAAAAAAACTAAGCTGCAATATGCATTGTTTTGGCAGGACCTTGGAAATGTTCATATGGGCTAAAGTTGTGTTCAGAGCGGATATCTCACTGGGCCCCAGAGAACTGGATAATAAAACCTTGAACCACCCCGGGGGAAACTGGCAGAGGCTCAAACACCCTCCTGAGCTTCACACAACCAGTTCTTTTCTTTCCCGATCTTACCTCACCTTCATGGTTGATCAAGTTTCAATGTTTCTCACACTTCACTTCAGCCCCTTTCTGTTCAATTATTTACTAATTTCTTTTAGCAGTACTCAATAAGAACGGGGGAAATGCAGCATAAAGAGAGAAGTAAAAGCATGAAAAAAGCAGAGGGCAGAGGACAGGCAGATATAAAGAGGAACTATGAATTAAATCAGCATGAGTCATACCTCGTGACAGTGTCTCCGCTATCTTGATTGTTTGAATGTGTGTGTTGGCAACAATTTGCCTCGTCCAAGGCAAACACATTGACAAATAAAAACAAGAACATACCTTAATCAACAGTTTTGTATAAAATATCTAGTGTATTGGATATTTATGGCACATATCCTGCTTAGATCATGTGTCCATATGAGGATTTTTTTCCGTGAATGATAACTCCAGAGATTTTACTTTCCCACATGCAACAATCTGATCTGAATTGCACACTCCTTTCCCAGATAAGACAGGAAAAAAGCAGAGGGAAAGAGGAGAAGCCAGAGTGTGTGAGTCATAACACACAGCAGGAATCTGGAAACTACTACAGGAGTTTATGTGCTTCACGAATCTTGGACTTCACGAGTCTCTGATTATTACTGCTCTCAGTTTAATGCAGCCTTAAATGACCGTCGCTTCCCTTGTTCTTTGGTTTCTTTTTGCCAAGCCGCAGTGCAGAATGAGAGCTCTCACATGCTTATATACAAAGTCCAAAATCTGTATTTACACAGATGCATATGCATATTTATTCATATGTGTTTGTGTGCACCCTGAAAGATGCATGAAGGAATGCGGACATGCACGAGAGTGTGACACACTTTCACACTCCCTTTCTTACATCCCTCCCTCCTCTCTTGATCACTTCCTTGCTAATTCACACAAGATGATCAAAAGACACCAAAAGAAGAAATGAGTTTATCTTTTTTATGGATATCTATATTCCAGTTTTATGGCCAGGATTGTTATCAAAGTGTAGGGGTCACACATCAGCACATCAGAGGTTAGCGAAATGTGTCGACTAAGAGACATTTTCTCTGTGGGATGTCATGTCCATTTCTAGCGCGTAGACATTTCACAGCTAGACAAAGAGCAATGATACGACTATCACATGTTCAGATTTCTCATATGGGCACAAATGAGTAATTTCATTTTCGGAAAAAGATGACAGACTGTCTTTTATAAATAGTAAAGTTTGAGGTAGGCTACTAGTATTTTACTTAAGTATTTCCATTTATGCTCCACGTTTATTTGATAGTTACTTTTTATATTAAGATTAATAATACAAAATACAATCAACAAATAAATTGTGATGTATTATTGTATGATAAAGTAAGATTAGGAGAGGAAGTCTCAATATGAAGTAGTTGAAATTAACCCCATCAAACACATTATTTAACAATAATTATTATCAAATGATATAATGTATATTATTCTGAAATGGACCATTCTTCATAATGAGTTCTTTTACTTTTCATACTTGAAGTATATTTTGGTGCTAATACTTTTGTAACAGAGAATTTCCTTGAGCAAAATTATCCACTGGTTTAGCCTTAGACTGTTAGCATGCTAACATTTGTTAATTAACAGTAAAAATAAATTACAGCTGAGGCTGATGGGAATGACATTTTAAATTTTATAGATGAAAAGTTAAGCGATCAAAACATTTTTTTTAAATGAGGCTCTCGGGACTTCGAATAACTGGAGCAAATTTCACGGAAAACCATTCAATAGTTGTAAAGATAAGTCACTCTGAATCCCAACTATCAACCTCAAGGTGGCGCTAGAGGAAAAATCAGGGAGTCACTAAAGTCAGTAAATTTCATGGGGACTATAAATGTTTGTTGCAAATGTTGCTGTTAATCCATTTAAAATGACCTGGGAGTTTTCCATCTGGATCAAAGTGGTGGCAGACAGACTAACATTGATGTCTGTGTTGAGTGTTCTGCCTCTACTACAGTTAACAAATCAGCCACACCCGACCCGTTGATCAAGTTTCATGTAGCAGATAAGCACATGGTCAATGAGTAACCGTGACGTTAACATGTGACCACATCATGCCACACCTCCTGTGCAATTCCTGGCCTTAAAATGCACACTTCCATCCTTCAGTCACTAGGGGGCGTGAGTCCCACGGCAAACAAACCAAGTGAGAGAAGAACTAAGAAGCTCATGGAACGGCATGTTCTGTTTCTCCCTGCCTTGTCACAATGAGTACATGTGTGCTCACATTGTTCAACTCCATGCACCGTGCCTTGGTGCAGATTTCCTTTATGTCTGCGCTGGAGGCTCTCTGTTTGAACAGGAATGACAGGGCGAGGCAGGAAGGGAGTTTTATAACTGATTTTTACTGATAATTCCTTACAGCAAAGTCCAACTTTAAGACCGCAGCCTGAAACTGACGGACTCTTAAAAGACATTCAGAATTTTATAGCACTTGTCTTCTTTGCCTTTGAATTCAGTTCCTGCATAACCCTGCTCTACGTGTTCCTCAATTCCAGCCCTTAACTTGAGTCTAATTTTGTATTGTTTATATTGCTCATAAAGCACTGCATACATTAAGTTTATTTTAACTACATTATACTGTAGGATGCATGATAGTGATGCATCTCCAGCCTGCTTAGGATTACTGTACACCATCCCGGCCCATTCTCACGGAACATCTCAACCAGTCTATCATATGTGTGGAATAAGTTTGTTTCTTAACTTTGCTAATTGCCTTCTCATACCCCCCCCCTTGCCCCTCTTCCCCCCCCCCCCCCCCACCCATCCTCTCTCTCTTGTAGCATGTATGTGTTTCTATCAGCACATTCCTGACTTGGTGTGTCATATAGCAGCTTCGTACAAACCAAAACATTACTGGCCTCTCAAGAGACTTTAGGGTCAGAGGGTTAGCTTCGTAAATTGCCTTCTTAATTTCTTAATGCAGAACAAACGATCACATCTGGAGGAAGGAGATTTTATTGAATCACCCCATACATCACCAAACATGAAAATAAATACAGCTCATCGGTTGGTGTCGATGCCGGAGAGGCTGAGTTAATGAAACAACAAAAACTGGTTGACTTGTACATATATGGTTGCCTCCAAGTTTAGCACAGCAACTCCATTGTGAGGAGTCACGTCACTGTTTGAGACAAGCCAAGCAAAACATGCATTTTTCTGATCGGTCCAAAGCCTGAAAGTCCCTTTCAGGTTGTTAAGTTGTACAGTAATGTCCAACACGGGAATGGTTGGTAAATAGTCTTTTCATAACCATATAAAACCATAAAAACAAAAGAGAAGGGTTGTGGTGAAAATGTTCATTGAGAGAGCAAGGGGTTTATTCTGGTAAAAATTTGGCAACAGTCATCAAACTGCTCAGAAAAGATCATGAGTCATAAATCTGCTACGTGACAAATGAATCATGATTGATGGTTGGGGTTCATGTTATGAAATGATATGGCCTTACCAAAAATGTGTGTTTTGATCTTTAATATGTGCAACCATGGAAACATAGATACACAAAATCACTAATCAATACAATCTATCTATCTATCTATCTATCTATCTATCTATCTATCTATCTATCTATCTCCATCCATCTATCCAGTATTTTTATGGTGTGTTTTACGGGACTAAGGTGGGGTTCAGAATAAAAGAAAAAAACAAACTGTTTACTCTTCACCTGGCTGATATGAAAGGAATGTTCACCAATAGTCCCTGTGTGTGTGTGTGTGTGTGTGTGTGTGTGTGTGTGTATTGCCTGTCCATCGATCACAGCTGATAATGGAAACATCCAGCTGCACCTTAGTTGTGCAGCGTGACGACACACAGGCTTTTTCACTTTGAAGTTTGAGATGGAACCTGTAAAAGTCTATTGTTTTAACCTTTTTCTATTTCAATATTTTCTGTTAAAGTAATAAATGTTTCTTGCAAGAATTGGATGCAACATGTCTGCTCAAAAACACTTTACACATATAAATAGTGGAATATATTCAGTGGGTAAATCTGGTTCTCCCACAATTATGAGACAGACAGTCACATAGCCCACAAAGCACATCACACTGGACACCCACAATTTACTTTGCAATATGTCACATCCTTGAGAACGGTTGTAAAGTAAAGAGGAGGTCCTAAAATTATGTGCCTGTTCATTATACCTGAGGTTTGACTTTATATTCTGGTGTTGCATGAGTCTGTATATATGTGTGTGTGTGTGGTTGTGTACAGATGATACAACTAACATGTACAGGACAGTACAGTATGATTTCATGAATGCAAAATAGGTTGGCAGTGTTTGTTATGTGATGTATATCACTGCAATGTTTTCAGTTTGGAAATAAAAAGGTCTTTCTCCAGCAGTTTTATAGAAACTGGCATAGTGACTATTATGTAATTCTTGGTGTGTGGGGCAGGGCCCCACACACACTACAAGTGAGATTTTCTTCCCTAACATTCCCTCATCCTTCACTCCCCTGCTGAGGACACCAGCCAATCGCACCTCAGCTGGGTCCCTCCCCTGCTCTGATAAATAGCACTGGGGATCAGGGAGGGTCTATCTGCCTGGCTCTCCTTCCCTCTGCAGAGTGTCTCCTCTCACACCACCTCATTGCTTCCGACCATGTCTATCAGAGCCATGAAGACCACCACCTACTCCACTCAGTCCTCCTCCGGGGGCCCATCCCAGGGCTACAGCAGCCGCTCCTTCTCCGGCTACGGTGGCCAGGGTGGTGGCAGGCAGAGCAACGCTGTCCGCAGCTCCTATGGGGGATTGGGCAGCTGTGGTGCTGCTGTGGGCTCTGGGGGGTTTAAAGTGGCCAGTAGGTATATTGCCGGGGGGTTTGCACAAAGAGGAGGTGGAGTAGAGTTTGGCTATATGGGCTTCGGTGGAGGTATGGGAGGTGGCATGGCCAATGAAGCCCCCATCACTGCGGTGACTGTGAACAAGAGCCTGCTGGCCCCGCTGAACCTGGAGATTGACCCCAGCATCCAGGTGGTCCGCACCCAGGAGAAGGAGCAGATCAAGACCCTCAACAACCGCTTTGCTTCCTTCATTGACAAGGTCAGTCAGCTCAGGATTCTCCTTGAACCATTCACCTTGCAATAATAGCAACAAACAGCTCATACAGTTTGTCGCTTTATAGCTTTTGGACTGTTTGGATAAAGCTATTAAATTCCACACAGAGTAGAAAAAAAACTCAGGAACATCTGAGGAAATGAGTGTATTACAAGCAAAAATAGCTCAACGTGAAAGAGGCCTGATTTCACAATAGAGATCATCCAGTGAAAACTGTGTAACAAAACAGCGTCTGCTAAAAGCCATGCACGCTGATACTGTGGAGGATACAGACTGTTTTGAGTAATGCCATAGCTTCCTCACATGTTTTCACTCTCAGGTGAGGTCATAGAGCTTTGACAAGAGGATCAACCTGGATACAGAGTACATTGGGCTGGGATGAAGGGCAGAACAAATTTAGCTTGAAGGGGTGCATTCCAATATGAGCAATAGCCTGCATAAAAAGAGATTTGGTGGTTCTGAAAGTAGTGCCAGGCGTGCTCTTTTGCAAAAACATATGTGTTGTGTTATTCTTAAATTAAACTTACTGAATAATCACAGCCTGTACAAACACTTACAGAAGAAAAAAAGAGTGGGCGTGGCCGAGAGAAAAGTTTACTGAGTGAAGTAGATCACGAAAGAAAAACATTTCAACAGAACACTATCAGTTATCTCAATAATGCCCACTTAATGAGGCTGTATTAGGCAATTTTCTTAGCATAAACCATTGTTATACACTCACTATACCTTTTTTTTACTGATTCTATATGATTATATGTATATATACAGTATATATATATATGATTATTAGTTATTTTAACAGAGGTGTGCACTCTCAACCACCTGAGATTGAGCAGATTCTTTAATCGCCCATTGGGACATTCTTGTTTCAGGAGCATAGAAGTTAAGCTGTAAATCAATCACGCTGAAACTAATTATTCACAATGTAAAACAAAGCTTGCATACCATCGTGATATTGCACACACTCACGCAGACCTGTATGTCTCTCATCATGTTTGCCAAGTGGTAGCGGGACCCCACCCTGCACTAGACACTCAATAGAAGAGTTGTAAATGGGAAACAGGGACACAGTGCCTCTTTGTGTCGAAAAGTGGCACTATGGGTGAGAAATGAATGAGGAGTAATTGATGCGACATTTAGAGAGAAGCTCAATTAGTTATTTTTGTTGAGTCAAACTTTATGTGGTTATTTGTCCATCAGCAAACAACAAAGTGAATCCATTCACATGTAATGCCCACCTTCTTTTTACAGGCATTCTTTCTCTCTGTCCACACACACACACACACACACACACACACACACACACACACACACACACAAATAAAACAAGTATAGTGCATTACCATCTCCCCATTCTTTAACCATTAAGACAAGTCATTTCTGAATATTTACCTCTTCTTTATTGATCATTCATTTTCGTCTGTCTGCAGGTACGCTTTCTAGAACAGCAGAACAAAATGCTCGAGACCAAGTGGAAACTTGTGCAGGAACAGACCACGTCTGTCTCAAACGTGGATGCCATGTTCGAAGCCTACATTGCCAACCTGCGTAAGCAGCTCGACAACTTAGGTCATGAAAAATTCAAACTTGAGTCCGACATGCATCACATGACGGGCGTGGTTGAGGACTTCAAAAACAAGTGAGTGGGGTAGATGATTTCAACCTTCAGTGTTACCCTCATTCTTAATGTGGCTATTATCAATATGGTTAACAATGGATTAAATGACTACAGAAATCTGTTCCTTTAGATGCAGATAGCTTTGGAGGAAACCCCATCTATTTCATTCCATTTTTCTTTTGAAACTACACCAATCAAAACTTTTATATATATATTTTTTCTATTCCAGGACAAAATTTTTAAATTCACGATGAAAAAAAAAATACACGTGAAAGGTGTAGCTCTCGGCTCTACAGAGCATTTTAGCGTTTTTCAGTTCTTTGCTTTGATTCCACAACTTTATGGTTTTCATTCACTCTCACCGCTTTCATCAGTGACATTTTCTGCAGCAGCAGACAGCATGGAAACTCACTGTACGCAAACTTCCCAGCATCAAACGACAAAACTAAATTAGCCACTATCCGGTGAACATGGAGCAGATAAAGACATAACATTGAAGTGATACAACAGGAGATCAGAATCACTCCAAATTAATTACAATGTTGGTCTTCATATCCTGAGTGTTTGAGTGTCTGAGTTTACAGCTTGTTTAAGCTACCCCCAAGTGACAACTACTGTTATTGCAGGTTTTAATAAATGCAAATGTATGATTAAACCTTTTTTCACCTTGTGCATATACATAGATGTGCTACATGTGGATCAGACGAGGAGACTGAAAAGATTAGAATACAATTCTGTAAATAATTTTAATTCTTTCTGATCTTTTTTTTCCAGGTATGAGAATGAGATCAACAAGCGCAATGAGTGTGAGAACAACTTTGTCCTCATAAAGAAGGTCAGTTTAGGTCTAACATATTCTTGATCTCGAATCTGCAATAAGCCTTTGAGCAGAACGAGCCCACACAATGGTCATTTCTACCTCAAGGCCGGGGCTGCATGCAACGATGAATATTCTCAGTGTAGCCTTTTCTGTGCAGGACACTGATGCAGCCTATATGATCAAAGTGGAGCTGGAAGCCAAACTGGATGGGCTCTCTGATGAGATTGAGGTCCTGAGGCAGATCTATGACACAGTAATGACCTTATTTCACTTTTCAGTTGCGCAAAAATTGATTCATTGATTTAACCATATGTCACCTTAAAACAAAGAGCATTTTCATGTTGTCCCATGTCCATTTTTTTCTCTGCTCGTGTTTTTTGTATTATCCTGTGTAGGAAATCCATGAGCTGCAGAGCCAGATCAAGGACACATGCGTTGTGGTGGAGATGGACAACAGCCGTAACCTTGACATGGACGCCATCGTTGCAGAAGTGCGTGCCCAGTATGAAGACATCGCCAACCGAAGCAGAGCCGAGGCTGAGTCATGGTACCAGACTAAGGTGAGACCACTATTCATGTCAAAACAAAACCTTCCTAAGAATGTGGCTAAAATCAAACTATCAACAACAACAGCATTTTGATGTGTCACTCTGACTTGTCCCCTGTCTGTACCAGTATGCAGAGATGCAGCAGTCAGCAAGTAAACATGGTGATGACCTGAAGTCAAACAAAGCTGAGATCGCTGACATGAACCGCAGGATAATGAGGCTGCAGTCTGAAATTGACATGGTTAAATCACAGGTAAGAGCTACACATTTCAGTTCTGTGTTTTTATACACAGTTGACTGTAATGTGATTTAGTCTTTAATGTCTTTGATTTGATAACTCCTTGGTCTTATTAAGACTATAGGGGGTTTTGTACTACACTTCACTCTCTGCCTTTTCTCTAGCGAAACAGTTTGGAAGCTCAGATCGCAGAGACTGAGGAGCGTGGTGAGCTGGCAGTGAAGGACGCTAGACTCCGCATCAGAGATCTGGAGGAAGCACTCCAGAGAGCCAAGCACGACATGGCCCTTCAAGTCCGCCAGTACCAGGAACTAATGAATGTGAAGCTGGCTCTGGACATTGAGATTGCCACCTACAGGAAGCTGCTGGAAGGAGAGGAGAGCAGGTAAGCTGTTGCTGTGAAAGCACCACCTTGTGGAGCTGATGAGAAATATATTTTTGCATGAATATCATTGTGTATATCTCATAATATTCTGCTTGCTCCTTTCTTTTTCTGTTTTTCTCTACAGGTTAGCAACTGGAATCAAGACCAATATATCCAAGCAGACTTGTGAGTTCATGTTCTACCTTGGTACAAACATGTTACAGTATAACACATTAAAACTACCCATCAAAACTCTTCATACAAGCATCAACATTGCATACTGGTATATCTAAAAGGGTGACATCAGGTCATCCACAACACAATATGATCTCTGGTCAGACACGTTTCATAAAATTGTTCATGTGACAAACCCAACCTTGGCATAACTGCAGTGATGCTATCATAGGGGAAGTGTTGGACATCTTACTAAAATTACCACAACTTTCAACCACACACCACTTCATTACACCTGCAAATCTGCTCTCAGGGTCTGCACTTGTGTTGAATGCTCGGCAAATCATGTTTTCTATGTGATGGTTGTGTAAAAAGTGGAAAGATCTGCATTCGTTGTCATTTAAAATAGTTAAATGTAAGTTAATTTAGATAGACTTAAATCAAATGCAAACTCTCAATGGGCTTTTTTGGCCCACATCAGCTCCTGAGATCTCTAAGAATCACTCCTACTAATCCTTTGCCTACACAAAAATATGTGTTCATCCAAATATCTCCTCATTTACCTCCCTTTCCCCCACTACGTCTGTGTTAATGATTTCCTTTTACTTCTGAATGTGCAGCTGGGAACTACAATGCCTACGGCCTGGAGAGCTCTCGAACACCTTCCTACGTCAGCTGCTCCTATGGTGGAGTCAGGGCCAGCAGCAGTTCTGTCAATGCCCTCGACGGAGCAACAGTGAAGAGCACCACAGTCACCAAGACAGAAACCGTGGTGGTCAAGACCGAGGAGAAGAAGGAGGAGGAGGAGGAGGAGAACCAGGAGGTAGCAACCGAGGAGCCAGCGGCCGTGGAGAAGGAAGAGGAGGAGGAGGAGGAGAACCAGGAGGTAGCAACCGAGGAGCCAGCGGCCGTGGAGAAGGAGGAGGAGGAGAACCAGGAGGTAGCAACCGAGGAGCCAGCGGCCGTGGAGAAGGAGGAGGAGCAGGAGCAGGAGCAGGGGGAGGCTGAAGCTGTGGCTGTGGCTGAGGAGTGATGTGTTTATTCCTGTTTTGTCAGATAATGGTTCTTCTGTAAGCAACTTCCCTACAGATATCCTAGGTGACACTGGATGAGTCTTTGTTCAGGTTTCTGTAAATGATTTACTGTCAACTGCAGTCCATCACTGCGCTGGTTCAGAGATTACTGCACCACACTTGTTTGGCCAGCAAGTGGCGCTATTGTATGTGCTTTGCTCTGCTGCGCTATCTTGTCGGTTGACTCACTCAAAGCACTGCTGTCGCATCAATACTGCTGATAGGAGTAATTAGGGGAAATAAACCATCGCCCTGCTGAACTTGTTATGCTAAACCTGCTGTACTTAAACAGTTGAAAATCTGTCACAAAAGCCTTCATGACTTCTGCTTCGCAAAAAACATTTTTTGGTGCTACTGTTGGCAACACCTGGAGTCATGTTAGCCCCACAATAAATGTTCTTCAAATTGTATTTTACATGTTCGTGTGTTTTGTTGAATTGTAGGGTTCCATGTAAGTTTGATGTATAGTTGCACTCTTTCAATTATTTTTTAAAAACATGACAAACCTCACAAAATGAGGAGAATATTTACAAAAATATTAAAAGAATCATTTAAAGACACAATGAAAGACAGCTGTTGGCAAACACATTTAAAATTGTCCTGAAGGGACATTCTGGTGTGTCAACACATACAAAAACACACAAACGCATGCACACACGCACGCACGCACGCACGCACGAAAGCACGCACGCACGCACACACGCACACACGCACACACACACACACACATTTTTCTCTTTCACAAAAAGAATTGAAGGTCATGCATTCCTTTAAAATTTCAGCAAAGGTCATGGTCCAAACCCCTTTAAGCCCTTTCTGTAAAGAAGTATGAATCTTAAGTTCAAACAAAGCACATGCAAATTAAACAAATCCAACATGCAGTCTAATTCAAATACGACAAGAGTTGTATCAAGGAATACAACTAATGCAAACTGTGAGAGTCTCTGTGTGTGTGCTAAAGTAACATATGATTTATCTGAAGTAAAATGTATTTTTCTCACTCTCACATATTTACTTAAGAGGCCTTTGCAGCCCTGGAAGAACAGGTTTGAACATGAATTGGATGGTGGTGCTGCACCCAAGGGTACACAACCTTTCATGAAGTTTAAGACAAAAAACTGCACAAATCCCACAGTACCACCCACCATTCATCGCTCCTCACAGAACTGTGGCTGCCGACATACACTCAGGCAGAATGGAGATTTGTCAGGTTTGAAGGCTTTGTGAAATATGGTTTTGTGAAATATGTTCACAGCAATAGCTGTAAGAGATGACCTAATACGAAAACCTCACCTCTAGTATTATCATGCTTAAAAATAACCTGCTCAAAACACAAACTGTGCCTGTATTCAAATCTGTGGTGGTTCATACTGACTCTGCTTTTACTGAAGGAAATAGAGCATGTGTTGGCATCAGAGCTAGAAGGACTCGTACAAAATGATGTACAAGCTAAAAGCAACATCACAGTGTAAAAAAAAATACAGAAAGGCTGCAAGTGGCACAGAGCAAAATATGGCAAAAATAATTTTTCAAAGACACCAGCCACCCCGCTTTGTTCTCATTTCTTCTCACCTCAGGTTGCTAAACAGTTGGCGCACCCATACGCACCGCAAATGTACTGTTTCACTGTATCACTGTATAATTTAATACTGTGTGTGATGTTTCTTTCTTGTTGCTGTTGTCTGGGAATGTGTTGTGTATTGCAGAGTGCCACATTGCACAAGCATTTCATTGTGTTTGAATGACATCAGCTGTTTGATTAACTTAATAGAAATGAGCTAAAAATGAGCTAACGTTATTAAATTTAGTTTTAGATCAAATGTTCTGATTGCATGATTCAGATAATATGTAGGCTATACCGCTATTTGATTTCATAGGCCAGTAATCAGCGCTTGATGAACAGCAAATATCTGCTGTAATATCTGAATCATGCAATCAGAATGTTAAAACGGATACAACTTTGCTTCATGAGCCACAAACTATAGCAACACATTGAGAAGTTGTTGGTTGAATTCATTCAGTCACACAATACAGCAGTTGTCCTTGCAGACATCACTTGATGGAGATCTGCACTCTACTGAGTGCACCCCTCTAGTTGCTTTCTGTTTTTGTAGCATGTTTCTGTATTTGCTTGTGTTCTTTCACTTTGCAATGCTTTATTTCTACATTTTCTTTTGTCAAATAGATTTTTTTTTCATTTGCTTGTGTTTTCTTAAGTTGCAGTGCTTTGAGGTTAGCTTAGTCAGCTTTTTAGCTTAACCAATGGGGAAATCTACAAGTAAAAGCAAAGATGACCTCGAAGCCACTGTTCAGATTGCAGTTCTGACTAATTTTGTCAAATGAAGTCAATTTGCTCAATCCCATACAAACTTTGAACTGCTCTTCATGGTCAGCTGATGAACAGTACTGATAATTTCATGGAAATTATATTTAGTTCAAAGGCTATAAAATGCATGGTTGCAATCAATGTTGACAGATTTGTTTTACAGTTAATGATGGTACAAATACACATGTATAGTTTGGAATGAGGTGTACACCCTGCAGTAACCTTTTAATAACTTCTTCTTATCTGTTTGTGTTTGACTTAGACCTTTGAGTGTCTTTTGGGAGCCGGTCTGTTTGCCCTGCAGAGGAATCTGCTCTGACAGCTTCTGCTACACAGACATACTGTTCTGTAACACAGACCCATCTATGCTGCTGCAGCTGCCCGCTGGTTCTGCATGAAGGTCTGCTCGTTACAATATAAACAAACAAACCAAACAAACCAAAATTGCATTTATTAAACACATTTCAACCGTTATTCATTCAAGTTGTTGTCCAAACTGCCCCTAGGAGGCATGGAGCTACTCTACTACTACTCTAGAGAGGACACACCTTGATCACACAGCGTTCCCCCTCTCTGCAGTCATGCTGAACTAATGTGCACTCTTCCTGTTGGAGCAGGCAGAATTGTCAATGCTGCAGGTCACTGTGTTGAACTAAACCTGTCAAAAGCCCACCTCGGTGTTCGCTGTTGCACCCTTTCCAAATCTGCACTTATGAATAAAACCTTTGTCGATGTGGCAAGTACAGAATAAAAAATAAGCCATAACAAATAAACACAGAAACAACATATAGTAGATTCACCAGATAAATGAGTGCGAGGCTACAGTGACGAGAATAAGAAACCCTTTTTATTGTCATATACACGAAATTTGACCTCTGCATTTGACCCATCCCTATATATAGGGAGCAGTGGGCTGCCAATGATAGGCGCCCGGGGAGCCAGGGGTTCAGTGTCTTGCTCAGGGATACTACGACACGTGGCACATCCCAGTCGAGGATTGAACCGTTGACCCTGCAGTTACCAGACAACCCTCTCAAGCCAGTGAGCCACGGTCGCCCCAAGAACAGGAACATAGAAAGAACCGTGGCTGCATTACTGTGACTGATTTATGGGCATCACATTCCTCACCCTAAACTGGGGGCGAATGTGTTTTACGGGTTTCAGTTTTACCTTTATGGAATTTAATCAAAACAATACATCTCTGTGTAGTAGGTTAGAGTCCAGAGTACACATGCACACACCTCAATGAGAAAAGACAATCAAGGGAATGCTCTGCTTACCTCTTCATCCAACTGCCTGCAGGCAGATGTTGTACACTTAACGTTAAGCCCTTTGTCCTTTATAGAGGTTATCTTTACTGGATTTTTTTTTGTTATGCTCTTTTATTTGTTCAATATTATTCATGATAATATATTTTCTATTCTTTATGGAGCTTTATTTTAATAATGCTTACTATTTTCATTCATTTTTATTCAAGGACCTAGCCAACAACACACACACATACAGTGTAATTACAAAAGAACAGGTGAGTCATCTGTGAGGCAGTCCGTGAGCCCATCAAATAACAAGACACATCATTTGTTCTGATTCACTTGCTACTAAATTCCACTGAAGAAACATGATGACGAACTTGTTAAAAAAACATTAATGTTTGATGTCCATCCAGGGCTTTATAATTTAGTCATGTAAACTGTCAGATTTAATCATCTCAATACATTAAAACTACACCGGCAGCAATATGTTTTATCCTCTTGTCAATTTGTCTTGTGCAGGATTTGTCTATACAGGACTTGATATCATAAGTACAAGACTGACAAGTGTTTTAAAGCATGAAAAAAAAAGATGTTCTAAGCTCGATCAACAGGTCTGAATTCCTCTGCAGGCTTGGGGCGTAGGCTGCTGACAGATAGAGGATGCAAATCTGTAGTAAGGAAGAACATTTCACGTTCTGGATGCCTGGTTGAGGTGTGCCACTTTTCTTGGGTTAAAACCAAAGCATGCAACAACAAAACAGCTGATGCTTTCTGAAGAATCAAATAAAATTCACAATATAGTTGCATTTGAGACGTAAAGTTAATCTAAAATAAAGTAAAAGTTGACTTAAATATTAGAAGCTCAATATGACACAACAACCACATAATTAACAGAAAGTTAAATTATCACCTCTCTGACATTTTCAACAAAAAAGAACACGTACAGGCTTTGTAAAAATAGAATTTATGGCAGAGTTGTTGTACAGGTGTACCTAATAAAATGGCCAGTAAGTGTATAGCCAAAGCTATTAAATTCAACATGTTCCCTGATTATCTATTTTCAGATCAACATCTCCCTTCACAAAAAAGGCTCACTGAAGCCATATATTCAGCTCATTTTTGTCTGACTGTAACACAGGTTTGAATCATAATTTCAGTCTTCGTTTTATCTTCATCATCCAACACATTCTTGCATTTAATGCAAGTAAAGTTGGTCCTGCCTTGTCACCTAATCTTGTGGCCCTGAAGGGCTCTGTGTCAAATTTGTTGTTAAGACCTTCATTTGTTTAGTTCTAGATCAGTTAGTCAACTCACGTAGGAGAGTAAGTAACAGTGAAAACAGTAAAGTATTACAGTAAATGCCAGGCTGTACTGGTGGATGCAGGGATGATGATGAAGCTGATTAAAGATTAGCAGCAATAATGGGTGTGGACATACCTACACAACAACAAAGCAGCAGCAGTGGCAGAGGGAGAAGAGCTGGGCATTTTCAAAAAGCTTGAATAGAATGCCAGGTTGTAAGGGTGCATTGTAAAATGTCATATGTTAATGCAGCAATGCAACTTGAGCAACCTGCCTTAGTTGGCAGGCTCACTTACTTTGTGTAAAAAACAGATTAATAATCTAGTTGACATACAGAAAACCTGTGGCCATGTTTTCCATCATAGGAGTACTGGTTGGTGATGATCCTGCCATGTGCTCTCTGTCCTGCGCACTGTACTTAAAAGCAACTTGCAGATGATAAGATGCAGTTTTACAAATTATTTTAGCCATAACAGATACAAAATGGTTTTCAAAAATGATTTAACGGGTTAACGGGGGACAAACCTTGTATGTATGTACAAACTGGTATGTTATTCACAAGTTCAGTGCTGTATACCTCTCAAGAATTCCAAACAACTTTTTGTTTGATCTGTCAATCTTCCAATAAAACTGATTGACAGGTCGTTCAGGCACTGCAGCGCATCTCTTGAGGGAGAAAAGGGGAACTTTTGATGAAATGACAACTTAAGGCAGGGGAACATAACAGCTGGACCAACCAGTCTGGTTCTACGTATCTAAGTTATGATCTGACAGAACTTAACTGCCGCGCCTCGAGCGTGTGTAGCTCTAAATGATAGATGGTATCCAACCTCAGGAGATGTTTACTTCGAGTCACAACTCAACAGTGTGGCAATCACAAATTGTAAGAGCAACAGTCCTTTTACTCAACAGATACGATAAAAAAACAGCGTCAAAGTTGCATAACCCTGTTTGTTCTGTCTGAGTGAGTCATTATAAAAGAGAATGATACTAATATCAAAAATACATTTTATTTGTATCACGCTTTAAAAGGGACTCAAAGGCACTTTACATGGTAAAGAAAGAAACAAGAGTTCCAGAGAGAGGGGGCAGCAATGAAGAAGGCCCTGTCCCCCCAGGTTTGGTGCTTGGACAGGAGTTTGGCGTTGGTGGATCTGAGGTTGCAGTTGGGAGTGTGTCGGCGCAGGAGGTCCCAGAGGTATGAAGGGACTAGGTTGTGAAGAGCTTTATATGTAATGAGGAGAATCTTGAACTGTATTCTTTGCTGTATGGGGAGCCAGTGGAGGTTTTGAAGGACTGGGGTGATGTGATCTCTGGTGTAGGAGAGCAGACGGGAAGCTGAGTTTTGGATGTATTGTAGTTTGTTGATGATTTTGGCGTATTGTGCCGTACAGGATGCTGTTGCAGTAGTCCAGTCGAGAGGTGATGAAGGCGTGGATGAGTGTTTCAGCGGCTGAGGAAAGGAAGGAGAGGCGTAGACGGGCAATGTTTTTTCGATGAAAGAAGGCATTATTTTGTGATGTGATTGACGTGGCGTTTGAAGGAGAGGGTTTGATCAAAAATGATACCAAGCTTATGGATGTGTGTGGAAGCAGGAACAGTGGTGTCATCAATGCAGAGGGAGAAGTTGTGGTGGGATTTGTTTAGTGATTTGGAGCAGATAATGAGGATTTCCGATTTGTCGCTGTTGACTTTGAGAAAGTTGGCTTGCATCCAGGTGTTTAAGTCTTTGAGGCATGAACCATACCGAACCTTGGGGGAGACCTTGAGAGACTGTGTTAGAGTTGAACTTATTGATGCTAATGAACTGTTGGCGGTCGGAGAGGTATGATTTGAACCAGGGAAGGGCTGTGCCGGTGATAAAGAGGGAGGACTCAAGACGGGAGAGGAGGATGGAGCGGTGGATGGTTTCAAAGCCTGCACTGAGGTCGAGTATTATTAGGATGTTGAGGGAGTGGTCATCTGAGGAGAGGAGGAGGTCGTTGGTGACTTTGATTAGGGCGTTTTCTGTGCTGTGATGAGATCTGAATCCAAAGAAGCTTTTTTCACAACAAAAGATCTTATATAATTGCTCAACGATTTGAATAGAGATGCACATTTGTTTCTATTGTATTGCTGTCCAAATGCCTAATCTTGGGTATTCATCAATAATTTCTGCATGCAGCAGGATTAGACTACTGTTAACTGTCTACTGTTTGAAATGTCATGTATGTTTCTCAAATTTTTCAGCTCGGATTGACGTCAACAGAAACACTCATGAGCCCATAAGCTTAGTGTCAAAATGACAAAAAGGGGCAATACAATGAGATGTGAACTATGCTGTGTTCTATGCTCGATCAACAGGTCTGAATTCCTCTGCAGGCTTGGGGCGTAGGCTGCTGACAGATAGAGGATCAAAATATGTAGTAAGGAAGAGTATTTACCATTGTGGATGCCTGATTGAGGTGTGCCACTTTTCTTGTGTTATCACCAAAGCATGCGACAACAAAACAGCTGATGCTTTCTGAAGAAATTAGACATTTTAGGTTAGGCTATACAGGACAATTGCATTTTAGATGCAATAAATTAAAGTACGGGATATGGTGGACAACAATCTGTTTCCACCAGTGAAATAACAACAGACATAAAGCATTGATCAGATCAAATACAATTCACAATATAGTAGCATTTGAGAGTTCAAGTTAATCTAAAATATAGTATATGTCTTAAACATTAGAAGCTCAATATGACACACTTTAGTAGAAAACCACCACAACTCCAATAATTAACAAAAAGTTAAATTATCACCTCTCTGACAGTATCAAAAAAAATGTATATCAACAAAAAAGAACATGTATAGGCTTTGTTTAAATTAATGTGTGGATGAATATATTGTATACTCGTCTTGATTTTTTGACCATCCATCCAAAACATTTTCATTATAAAGGGAATTACCTTCTCAGGGAAAGCTTGCAGGGCTTCACTATTGCATTGCATATTTGTCATTGTGTCTTACTCCTAGTCCACGCCTATCCATGTTCAACACAAATAATTCGTGTTCATGTCAGGCATCATCAAAGTCAATTTTTTTATTTGGGGAGAAACTTAATAGCAAGTTTCAGTGGGTTATTAGATGAAGTTTAACATGGTTCAATTACTCCCTTGATGAAATACACTTTATAATGAAAAAGAGTGTAGAAATGTCTATTCTAAGCCCTGCATACCGCATATGTCAGGTACTGGGCCACAGAGCATGACAAAAGAGGGAGATACAACCAACCAAGCCAATTAACCAGTTATTTATTAATATAAAAAAAATAAATGAGAGAAGAACTAACAGTGGCATGTGGAATCAGTAAGTATTGTAAAGTAAGTGCATGAGTGGAAAGGTATGTAAGTGCAATGTTGTATGGTGCAGTGACACAAATTATAGTCAACCAATCATTAAATTGGTGTCTCAGGGGAGAGAGAGAACCAACAACTGAGCTCCATGAGGGTTTTTGAAAGATCACTGGCACACAGGACGCAGGTGTTTGCTGATGAGCGTAGGTGTTGCCATTATACTGATGACCCTCTACCACGCCCCCCTCCAGTGCCTGCAAAGAAATCAGCCACACATATCAAGTACAGTAAAAGGGTTTTCACACTTCTTCTCTCCAACAACCGTGCCGTTTCAATTTTAGAAGTCATACTTTGTTCCTTTATAACCTTTGACTTAACATTGTGTCAATCAAGTGTTGCAGTATCGAAAGTCAGTCAGCAGCAAAGCGATTGCTTCCTCTTGGCAGAGTTTGGTTTTTGAGTACAAGTTAATCATTTCCTTGTCATGGAGGCTAAAAGGGTGCGGTGGTTTGATGATGCATTCTTACTTTTCTTTCACCTGTTCAAACTCGCAAGTATGCAGGTATGTGCCAAGTAGTCTTCAGAGGCCACACTGTTTAATATGATCCTTTACGCAATATTTACATGAGTAAACTAAATAATAATTGGCAAACCTTTCACAAATTCTCACAAAAAGGACACTGATACAAACACACACACACACACACACACACACACAAGCAGGTGACTACACATCTATAATACTGAATTGTAAGAAGCTCATGTATTGTGATAACAGGAAACAGATTCATTAGTTGTTTTCTATATATAATCTTCTGTTTTAGGATATTCAGATAGTTTACATTTAATCAGCTTGACCCCCAAAATGCCTGTTTGAATGCAAACATTGAATTGAATACTTTAAGATATAACTCAGTACAGTTACAATTAGACAACATGTTTCGGTGAAAGCTATGAAGTGCAAATGCTTACAAACAGCCTCCATGTCATTGTGATTCTGACATAAGCAGTCACGGTGTCATGTATAAAACTCTCTGAGGTCTTATGAATGGGAGGTTGAGTTGCAAACAGGTTTCACATCCTAGGGGCCTTCAACCCATGACTGTGTTGACTGAGCATCCTGAGTCACACCCTTTTATGACATTATCTTAAAACAGATCCTCCAGCATTTTTTTTGCATTTAAACATGCATATAGCAGTAAAAGTCCACTAATTTCCATTGAAACTGGTGATGGAGGTGTGGCCCAAGGCAAGTTGATGACTTGTATTGTGTCACTGTAAGGCCAGTTAGTGCTGCTGTACCTGTGACTGATTGGGTGGATGGTGTCTGAGGGAATGCATTCACTGCAGACCTGCTCAGACAAGTTGTCTGTGTGTTGTGACTGCCCAGGACCACAGCACACTCAAAGAATGGAAATCAGAATGACTAAAAATAATAAAAGAATATTGTACTGACAGTTTCTATGCCACTTTTGTTCCAAAAAGACTAAGCAAGAAATCAGACCAAAACCAGCCCTGCATTAAAACAATGATGGGGACATGTAGTTTGAGGTACTGGTGTGACAGTAAAATACCATCAAGGAAGTCCCGTCGGACAGATATCAAGTTTATTAAAGGGTTATCAGATGGCAACACATTCCAGACTGGAGTTTAAAAACTATGGAAAGTTTCAGTTGAAGTAAATAGTAAATACATTTGCGTTTATATAGAGCCTTTCTAGCAGAGGGTAAACTCAGGTTCTGAAAAGTGAAGCCAATGCAGAAGTGCCTTTAACTTGCATTGTTTCTAATGGCCATCAGGCTGCCACTCCTCTGAAAGCAAAAAGACGTCTGCTTGTATAGAAGTCTATGGGATAATACTTCTCACTTGATTCAGGGCCTCCGTACATATTTTAAACAAGAGTGTTGGTCTTAATTGCTAGTTTCAAGTCTTCTTCAATACATCATGATGTTCATTTAGTGCTTTAGGACAGGCTACCTTGTGATTGACAGGTCGCTACCAGGACCGTGTTTTCATCTTACAACTTCAACCATTTCACAGTGTGTTTTCAGTTTCAATTGAAACATTTTTGGTCTTATTCAGCATTCGGTTGTACTTGGAACCACCCTTTCTTGTCTTGTGCAAAAAACCAAGATGGCGACGGCCAAAATGCTTGAGACTTCAAAACAGCAGTCCATGTGATGGTGACACCACCCGAACTATAACTTACAAAATAATCTACCAGGAACATGAGCTTTCACGCATTGGATTGGTCAATGCTGACTCTTACATGCTCATATTTAGAAGGTAATATTTAGCGGTTTCACTATCTTAGTTTAGCCTGTTAGCTAACATATGCTAATAAGCATTAAACACAAGATACAGTTGAGGCTGACGGGAGTGCCATTAGTTTTGTGGGTATTTGGTCTTAAAACATTGTGCAAATTGAAACTTTGACCAGATGATTGTGCTGGATAAAAAAACAGAAAAAAGAAAATGAGGAAATGACCAGAGTCATTGATTGTATCCACTGGCGACCTTGAGTATCTGTACAAACAAATCCATCCAACAGTTTATGAGATTTCAGTTTGGACCAACATTTTCAAACAAAGAGCCACATCGCTAGCACAACTAAAAACTAACAAACAAGCAAATCTGCTGGTTTTATCAATGCGATCAATCAATAAGAATCAGTTTGATATTAGCCAATCCTTGAAACTGACCGAATACTTCTTTGTCAGCATAGAAAAAATTGTTGATGATCAATGTAGCTCAACTGTAAAAAGAACAATAACACGAAACCACAAACAAACTGTTGAATCAGAGAGACATACTGTGTATGACTTAATGTCAAATGCTCACTCACAGAAGCAAGAGTATGACTCTGTTGCTATGGTTTTCATTTGGCTAGACAACTTGCATGATCTTCCCTGTCTGTTGGAGAATGAGTCATGCAAGTGTGTGCCAGAGTTCCCATGCCTGACATCTTCCCATAATTACAGGAAGGCGGTGTGTGTGGTCTATAAGCAAGGTGTTAAAGTCCAGAATTGTAAAGTAATATCTCTCATGGCAATTTTCAAGCAAACAGTGTGGATGTGTTTGGAGATATGTTAGCATGCCAACAAACTGTTGACTTTACAACCCAGTGTAAAACCAGTAAATACTGGCAACTTTGCAATGCAGCTTAGCTTGTTAGTGAGACATTCTCTGAGAGACTTTCATGACATACTCTTTGTTACCCTCTTATTCTACACATTCATTGCAGGTTAACCACATTCGCTTCACTTGGCCTCTGCAAGATATTTCCATGCTTGACTTGCAGTCGCTGTGTTGTCAGGGCGTGTACCTTTTTTGTAGGTGGTGAAACTGATGCTCAGATTATAATCCAATCCAACAACACTCCCTCATGATGAACACACCCACAACCTTGAGAGGACGCCAAAACAAACATGGAGGGGTGTGGTTGTGTATCCAAAGGCTTCGCATTTTCTCTTTTGTGTATATTATTATTCTTATGGTCAATGAATAGTTTGATTGTACTCATTCAGATCTGATAAATATGTTGGCCTTCTGAACCTCTTGAACTTTGCTGTCTTTGATGTTACGGGGAAAATACAAACAAATATGGCAGCACACGGCCTGGCTAAAATGTGCTATAATGTGTATGCTGAACATACGCTGGATCGAACAGAAGCTGGAGGTAGGCTTGAAGTAACTTGATCCTCCTCCAGATCTGTGTCTGATTGTCAATGCTGAGTATAAGTGTCCGTGCAAATGATACCTCCCATCTACCAACAATATTGTATATATATATGTGTGTATATATGACTATTATACCACAGTCAAGCAGCAAAAGGTTCTTGTCACTGGCAATGCACCACAGATACCAGTTTAACCAGTCAATCTGAGCTTGTGTTCGAAGGAATTCCTAACATTCCATTAATAGTCAAGGGATGTAATGTTTTCATAGTTAAAGTTTAGGAAGTAGCTGATTATACTGTACATAACTATGAAAAGTGTATTCATGCATTATGCTTACTATACTAGTATACGTACATGCTTATATACTTTCATTTATATATCGCTAAAGTTTTTCCAAATAATAATTGTTTCCCCCCCAATGTTTCAAGCCCAATTGTAAGTGTTGCTATAAGCTAATTAATTCTGAAAATAATAATAAAAAAGCATGAAACGTTCACTAGGATTGGTCAATTCTTTTACAGGTTTCAAGTATGTCTCAACTTTTTCAGAAGCGAGAGTCACTGTCCCATGATGTTTGCAAAAGTTTATGACTTTCAGACTTTCACAACATGTGGCTTATCTTGACAAGATTGTGCTCCACCCAGAGACGATGCACATCAAATATGAAGGTGACTGGATCAACAATCTAAGAAGATTTGCAAAAGCTAGCTTCTCAACAAATTTTAAAATGATGCACAAAGTATGTGGCACTGCACTTGTGATAAGAAATGTGTAGCACCAGAGGTAGTGGTATACTAATTACCAATGGAAATAGCTTTGAACAGTAACCAAAGGCCACTCATGTGTTACCAGACTGCTGCAAGAACAACAAAGGAGTATGTTGTATGTTATGCGTGTTAACTACTGAACAACTGAATTTAAACAAACAAGAAAGAAAAGTTAATTACCCCGCGACATGGGAGGCTGGAGCTACAGGTTTTAGCAGCCAGAGGCAAAGCTGTTTATTCAGCACAATAAAGTTAAGATGACAGCACCTAAAGCCAAAGACAGGAAGCCATTTAACACTTGACATGTGCTATCATTATCAGTCAGTAGCCTTTGGGTGTCAAGAAATTTGCACTGTAAAACAATATAATTGACTAGAGAGGAGCCTTTGTTTCATGTTTCATGAAAAATGCTGAATAATTTGACTTTGAGTCTGCCAATAAAGAGGAATAAATGAATGAATATTAAGGAGTATATGAGTGCAGTAACTATATTCAGCTGTTTGTGTGGATTAATCTAAGTGCTGTAACTAAATCCATCACGTACATTGCTTTCCTAAATACTAGTATATTTGAAGTCATGTTTCGCAATATGCACCGCTTACTTTTAAGAGCAACAAAATAATCTTTGTATATCCAACATCCTTATTTAACTGGATTTTTTTGTCATCTGTTGTCAATAGTCTGTACTATGAGCAGGTGTGGACAGATTACGGGAGCTAGATGGTGAAAGGTGTGTGTGTTTCTGTGTTTGCTCATGCTTCTACGTAACTCACAGACATTTTGATGCGTTACAACATAGACAAACTCAGTCTCTTCATCTGCACCCGATAAAAATGCATTTCACTGTTAAAAGTAGTACACTAGTTGCCTGCAACACAAATGTAAATGTGCATTATGTCACATGAATATGACATGGAGGTGCTAGCTACACCTCTTTGACCTTTGATCTGACCTGACTTTTGGAATAACCTCCTCAAGGCTGAACGTAATCCTTTAATTTGTTTCCGCACTGTAAAACTATGAGGAAAAGAATGCCGGGTGTTGTGTTGAATGTCAGACTACATAAAATACAGAAATGCATCACAAACATTTTTGATCTGCCTTCCTGCATCAATGAATCAGTCTGTATTGTTTCAGTTACTGCATTGCTACTCATAATCACATAGTTGGTATAAAGAAGCATGGCCTGTAAACTACACCTCAGTCATTGTAGAGGGCCCACACCCAGTTTACACATACTGCTGAGGTACAAAGGGAAAGTCTAAGTAGTTACACCAAGTGATTCATGTTCAAGTGTGTTCATAGAAGGTGGAGAGAGGACACTTTCGTTGGGCTTAAAGACTAATATCAATACAATAACTAGGAGAATCAACTGAAAAGGTCGATAGAAATGATCGGTCAAGTAAATGTAGATTTAAACTTCAAAAAAGGAGATTGAAAAGTAAAAATAAAGTAAATGTTACAATTTGATCTGCAGCTTTTTTTCAAGTTATTGATTGACTCTCTTTGATGGGATCCACAGAAATTATATGTTTCATTCATATTTTGTGTGTGTATGAGCCTTTTGTGTTTTTGCATATGTTTTTACCTCAAATCAAATCATGATGAGGCCAATTACTTCTTTTCTTGGAGTATTTTTACATGCTTGACAAACGTTTCAAGAGAATTCACATTCCCATAAGAAATAATGCAAACACATGGACGCAGCATTGTTTCAGCATGAACTAATTACCCTGACCCTGCCCCTCCTACTGACACACATGGCCTCATTTCAATTTATTACTGGAGGTTCATAAACGTGTATGCAAAAGCATGCGCACCATCATCTCACACATCTTAACACATGAACTTTTGACTTGGCGAATGAGGTTTTGCATGTTGCGTTGCTTCAGATAACCCAGACTTGACCAGGCTTGAGTTCTCGATTTTTGACAGCCATGACCGACTTTTCAGACAAGCACAGACAAAGCTCATAACAATTATGATCTGTGTCAACCTTTTCTTCAGGTTGCATTAGCGACAAGATTTTCCCTGGATTTTCATCTTTGTTGCTCCAGTGAAAATTCTCAAGAATGGATAATGGGACTCTTGGAGACACTTTACTGGAGTTTAAGTCTGGCAGATTATGAGAAAGTTGTGTGAGAGATACTGTACAGGTATCTGCATGTAGGTGCGTGGGTGGTTATTTATAACACACAATTCTCAGATTATCATTTAGTTTGGCGCATCTGTTCAAAGTTAATCAGTGGCAAGACTAGCACATAACTTTTCTCCACATAGCTGTCGGAGAGCAGATATTTGAGCTTTGGAGTAAAGTTCCACACCGTGGTAGAAATTAAAAGCATGTGCATGTGAAAAGTTGGGGAAGAATGAAAAAGAATGCAGGCCTCATCTACGCCAAGGCTACAGAGGAAAGAAAGAAGTAAGGTAGTGTTTGAGTATGGAACAACTTGGTGCGGTGACATGCATCAAGTGAGAAAAACAAGCCCTCAACTGATGGAGGTGCAGGATTGTTTTCACCAGAATAAGGGCGCTCCATAACAATTCAGTCTACTATAAGCCTGAAGCATTGTTATTGGTGTCGCAACTTTCTGGCAGCAATAACAATTCTCGAATGAGTCATAACTTTGCCGAAGGCATTTGGTTGGATAATCCTTAATAACACTCTATGCTTGTAATTTGTTATTAATTGTTTGTTTTTGTTTAAAATGCTTTTTGGAACTGCTCTAAACACCCTTTCAAGTTTGGTCATACATTTTGTTGGCTGTAGGCTTGACCGGTGAGCAAGTCAGTTGAGCAGATTATTATTATTATTTATGCATTAAGATGTAAGCAGCATTTTATTGTTGTAGCTGGTTACTGTGTAGCCAATTTAAACTACTTTATATATTATTAGGTAGTATTTAAATATAAATATATATATATATATTTTTAACATATCAACATTTACAAAGTACAGAACAGGGTAGTCTCAATGTGTCATGCCTTTGCCTCTCTATCTAATGAGGTAAGAAAACAATATATGACAATAAATTTAAGTCACTCAAGAACTGCAGGGAAATGTAGTTGCTTAACATAAGAAAAGAAGGGCGTCAACATTGCACAAAATTTGTTCTTAGACCCTTTATGAGGGTGTCTAAATGTTGCCAACCTTGCACAATTTAAAACAGCTTCAATCCAAAGAGTAAGGGAGGGGGTTTGAGGATTTTAATCTAAGAAAAATGAATCACCTCGACAAACATTTTACATCGTTATTCATTTTGTACAAATTGAATGTGTGTGAGGAAATTACAAATTATGCTATAAATCTGTGATCTCAGATCTGTGTGCTGCCTACGTATTTCTGAGAGTGTGTTAAAGATGTCTTTCCATAAATCAGCAAGAGATGGGCAAATACAAAGTGTAGCGGACCCCAGCCAGATAAAGGTGAAGGTGATTTCTCACATATCTACTTCTCAACAGTATTATGTAAAAACTGAAATCTAACGTTAGCTTAAAATTACAGCATAGTAATTTAGCCATATCTATTAAGCTAACATTAGCATCTAGTTGAAACAGTAATACATTTTAAACCACCCTTTTGCAGGTTAATTAAGATAAAATGTCACCAACCATGGTCATAAAACACAATAAACACACAAGACCGTGTTCCCCTTCCAGCTAGGTGCTTAACCGTTAATGAATTAACACTTACATTGCAGAGGAATATCTTATGGACACTTTTATTTTAGAAACGCACCGTCAATTATCTTACTTTTTAACGCAAAGTCAAGTTACTGCTCTCTGACGAGATTTGTATCTGCTTTCGGATACACCAGAAGGACTTCAAAATACAGGACCCGAAATGTAAAAAGGTACTTAGTAAATACAATCTGTCAGGAAGTGATTATCTTTGGTAACCTGCAAAGAAAAAGGTATGTAGGAAATGTTCACCTTACTAACAGAACCTCTTAAGAGTCATTTACACCAAGCACATGTAGATGGTATGTAGGAGACAGGTTACAGTTTAACATCCTAGTAACTTTGATTGCCTTGGTCCAATGAGCCCTATGAATGAGTTTACATTGGATGAGACCATGTGGAGTGCAGACCCTTTTGAGCACCCCTTCCCAAATTTGACCAGATATTTCCACACCCAGTTCCTCCTCACATGAGAATCCATTTTTGCTTCTTGAGATGGCTTGTAAAGAACAGATTTGTCAATAGATTATTGTCAAGGTACCTTTCGGTGTAGGAATTTGGGTATGAAAAGTGTTTCACCAGGGAGGGTGGGGAATAGGGGGTCTATGCTGCGGACATAGCTTTAGATCAGCAAAAAACTAAAAACTATGATGTCAGCGGAGACCATATTTAACTGCTAGTTGCTCAAACGTGCCAAATGTATGGGATATTTAGAGATCTCTGAATGTTAATCCTGAGCCAAGAGCATAATGACAAAACACTATCAAACATAGATCGGGGGTTTGAGGCTACCGGAGCAGAAAAAGAGGTTGTCTGAAACCCAAAGTGGTGTCTGAATTGGTTCCTGATCTTCAATTTTGTTTTAGACCATAGCAAATAATGAAAGCACACACAGATTAACTAAAAAAAGATTTTTATTTAAGAAAGATTGAAATTAGTTTACCAACAAATAAACCAAAATGAGAATTCTGATGCTGGCAGGAAAACATACTGCCAAGTCAACAGAGGTAATGTTAAACTAAAGTATATACCAAATTAAAATGTCCAACATAGCACAAGGTGTGCCAGGGGAAAAGAAGCCCACACTCCAACAGGATGGGGCGGGTCTTATAGACTGGAAGTAGTGGCCAGCTGACTCCAATCCCTTGATGACCTCAAGCTCCAACCAACCAGGAACCAGGAACACGAAAAGACAGACACACAGCACAGCAACACAACACACACAAGTCCTGGCAGAGGCCATGTGGCTGTCACATACTGCTGTGAGATGTTACACACTGCCTTTTTTTGTACTCTTTAAATGGAAAAAAACTAAATTGTATCTCATTTCTTTCAACTTAGCTGCTAATTCAGTACTCCTTTGAGTTCTCTGAATAAGACCTTTGTTTGGTTTTTGAAAGGTACTGATGCTTGCTTATGTTGTTCTTGTTTTTAATATATTTTTACCTTTTTGTCATTTGCTCATCTAACCCCTCCCTACAAGTCTCCAATATTAATTTCACTGCACTGTGACCAGTAAGCAGGCTACTGGGGTTATACTCTTGAAAAGGCATTTTTCCTTATAATCACACTTTCACTCCACTTTTTTACCTCTCGCTCTCTTCCCCTTTAGCCTGTCCAAGTGCAGAGTGTGACAGGTCTTATCTTCTTACAATCCCTACCTGTTTTACAGGACACTCCTGTTATTCAGCGTTATAGGCGTGCAGTGTGAGGTAGAAAGGGAGGCTGGACAGCAACATGAGAGTCCAGGTTGAAATGACTGAAGAGGATCCTCC
>NW_022280031.1:10406640-10440578 GCF_004355925.1 Anarrhichthys ocellatus
ACACACAGTGGTGTATGATTAAATGTGCCCTGCACACTCAAAGTTTGCATTGGCAGGTTAACAAACAAGATCCTTTCTCCATCGTCACCTAAGGCTACAAGTGTGTGCAGTGATCATTCATTTAATTGGTGAATTTGGTCCCACAGGAATTACAGTTGAGTCATAATATTGTCAAAACTCCAACCTATTATCACTAGTACAAGGCATTTCGACCTGTTGTTGTTGTCCTGGGTTGTGCAGTAGCATTACTGTCAATATTGATACTTGTAACGATCTGGTCAACAAAGACGGCCTTGATAGAGTAAGAGGCAGTAATTAATATTCATAAGCACAGTTAAAGCTGTAACGTTGGGAGGATCAGATGAATAGACATTTACTGGCCTTGACATACCACAAAGTGTTGATGATAGTATGCTCGACAGGTTGTCCTTGAAAAGGATCACTGATCTTATTGTTCGACATTTCAACCTTTCTGTTTGAGCAGCACAAGACAATATATCTCAGAAAACCTGAAATGTTCCCCCTTAGAACCGAGTAACAGTCTCAACAGGAGATCATTCAAGTGCAGCCTCGGCTTGAGCAGTCAGAGAAGTTGATAAACTGGTTTGTTCAGTTTCGTCTTTTGTGATCAAGAATATTAAGATTCCTATCAAACAAAGATACAAGAAAGATGGGCAGTCAATTGCACATTTTGTGCTTGGCCCCCTAAAAGTAATTCCTCCAGGATCGTGAAGCCGGACATAAACCTGTAGTCTGTGATTTACAGGTTAATCTGAAAGACATAGTGACAAAGAAAGGAAATGATCTGAAAAAGTACCAACAATGCAACAATTACAGAAACACATTGCATTTTACGAGCCCACATTGTTTTGAAGTGTCAAGCATACAACAAATAAACCATCAAAGCAGACAAATAGACATACAGTACATTTTGAGGGGAATATATGTCATTTTTGTGCATTTGTTTTTCCTGTAGATTAATTTTAGTCACTTAATACTTAAAATTAAAAAGGTTATTCAGATTCTTACTGGCTACGTTGTTTCTGTTGAAAGCACTTACGTATATGTCCTGTGTTTGGCTTTATTGAAAGTCACGTGGTCCTATAAACATGGAGGCACTCCTGGCACTAAAATCTTACAATAACTAACAACAGGGAGGGAAATATTAAAAAAAACATTATTTTAGTGGCTGAATCATTAAAAAAGCCAACATGTTTCGACCACTTTATGTCTTCATCAGGACATCTAACAAACAAAACAGGTGTGGCCTCATGGGATCAGCAACCAGTTGGAGGCGATCACATGATAAAGTGAGAGGTGAGGGAAATTAAAAATGCATCCAGTTGATAGATCCAAAACGTTTCCTCTGCTTAAGTTTGTTTCATCTGGTCCTATGTTTATTATTTAATATTACAGTTTTCATACAAGACTTTCTTAATACAAAAAAGCAAGTGGTTTGATTTTATTATTATGGTGTCATTATGTTTTTCTATGCAGAGTTTACCTGCTGCCATCATGCCTACATTGAATACTTAATCACAAAATAACAAACTCATAATCATATAATACCTTGATATGATTTTGGTGGTTTTAACTTTGAAAAATAAATATATATTAAGTAGCTGAACAAAATGTGCAAAAATACTGTGATTTATTTGTTTGAATGCAGCACAAGCAATAAGTTAATTAAATAGCTTTGGTGTAAGTTAAAGACAAGACATTTCCTACAGGCCAAAGTTATTCAGTGAGTGAAATTGTTCAATCCAGCTATGTATTTATTTTAATTTAATTCTAATTTAAGGCTGTACATACAATGTAGTCTAAGTTGTCTTATATAGTGTTAATTAAGTTAAGCGTAAAGACTACTCACTCTGGCACGTTGTCCGCTTTTATTTTCTTCATTAGGTTTTCTAAAACACACCTGTGAGCACATGATCTCAAACACAGCAGAGCAAAGTTCATGAGGAGGCTGATCCTTCCATAGTAAATTACCTTTGTTTTCTTTGCCCTTACTGATGCGTGAAGAAGCACAATAATGAGCTATTGATTGAAGGGGGGCTCTTCCACAGGACTGGAAGACGTCCTCCAGAGTGATTGAAAAGATTGACCTTACCCTTAACCAGAGCCCAGCACCACAATCAATAAACATTACACCTTCAACAAACCCCGACAACTCGATCAATGCTGGTGAATATTACCAGCTACGATTGGGAACATTGATGAGTGGCGCGCTGCATGTGGAGTGGGTAAGGGTCAAATCACTTAGTGTCTTGACCCTGTCATGTAGTAATGAGGTGTGTGTGTGTGTGTGTGTGTGTGTGTGTGTGTGTATGTGTGTGTGTGTGTGTGTGTGTTAGCATAATGCCCAGCAAAAAAGACAATCAATGAGCATCATGTTGCACTACATGACAATTTTCCAAACAAATAATTGTTTTTTTATGATGTGATGTAAATATAACAACTGTGACCTTAAACCTGCAATAACTTATTTTTTTTGGCTACTTGAGTTGTTGTGCTGAACTTGTTAGCAAACAGTTGCTCATTTAGCTTTACCTCCAGCAGACAAATTAAATTATCATTCCTTTGGTGTCCTGTTTTAGACCACATGGTTAGTCCAATATTCACTCTCTTAAAGCTCTGTTTTTGGTCTCTACCAAACCCATTCAGTCATCGCACATGTTCACTCATTATTTCATTGCTGTCATCGTTCGAGACTGTCAATCATGATATCAGCTGTTTAGATGAGCTGGTCTCCTCTATCCAACAGCACAACAAAACAATTACAAAGTTAGCCTATCACCTTGCTGCCGTGTCTTTTTAAATATGATTGTCTCTCTACCTTCAGTACGTTCATGCTGCTGTTACGCACCCCTCTACCTCCCCATCGCCACCCAATCTTCGCAGATCCATCAGCTTCATCAACTCATCATTCTATCAGCCTCATCAGCCACCACTACCACCACCAGTGTCTGGACTCCACAGGGGGATTTACCTTGCTGCTGTTCCGGGCAGACGCCCCTCGATTACAAATCTGCCTGTAGAGTCCAAGCACCAAAGACTCTGTCAAGACTTTAGCATCACATGTTAATAATAAACAACTTTTCTTTATCTGACTTGTCTCTCCTGATTGAAATAGTATTAGTATTGGTAGAACTAAATTCCAGTGGTGGCTGCATTAGATTGCTATCAACCTGCGTGATCGAAACATTTTCAATAACTCCAGAGCGCTGTCAAGTCCGAAAATTGAATTTCATTGAAAAAAAAGATAGATTCACTATGTTTTTATTTTTATCTAACCAAATATTCTGTTTCAATCCACATTTGTTGGTCTTCAGCCTTTCAAAAACAAAAACCCTTTTTGAGTCTTCATCACTACGAGAGACAGCTTTTCACATTGTTGTTTGACATTTTAAACATACTGATTATCTGCTTTGATTGTGAATATTTTAAAATAAGGTGAACTAAATCACATCAACTTGCATTTCAACTGTCATCTGGAGGTTTATTTCTCAGAAAGATAGATTAAAACAAAAAGGGCACTTTTAATTTCCTGCAGCCCACACAGGTGTTTTCACTTAAAGTGTCTGATTAGACCTCTTCGCTGTGCCGGCTTGTACAGCCTGAGCTTGATTGTCATCTCTCTCATTCTCCTCTTAGTTTTGTTGCAGCTGGGGTGAAACGTTTTGTTACATCATATGTCCAATGTCACACCATAAAGTGACACAAATGAATTCACTTGCAAGAGTTGAACTGTTTCTTTTGAAATAAATTGATATCTTACATTATATCATTCTTATTGTTACAGCTCCACACAACTTTAACCGAAGCAGAGCTCCAATCAACCCCAATAAGTGAAATCACCTGTGTGGGTGTGCTGAGTGATGTAGGAGGCTGGCTCACGGACATGATTTCATCTTTTGGCCTTGTCTGCGTTTACATGACATGTATGCATGTGTGTGTTTATTCATGCTTTTTGTGTCCTTTAATATCACATAGTAGATACAAACAGAGTTTTGTTTTGTGTGTGTCTACGTATCTGCAGTATCAGGGATACTGTGCCCATAATGACCTTCACTAGGCAAATAATGATACGCATGTAAATCTGAATTTGCCCATTTGTGGTTGTTTTCCGGTCTTGACATTTGATCAATGCTAAATTATTGAAGCAATGATGTTTTTGTTAACATGCTGTGTAGTCTTTGCTTCAAAGGTTCCTGTAGGTTAATTATTGGTCCCGTCAGTATTACATAGAAAGAAAATCTAAATCTGAAGTTCCACCGCCAGCCGAAAGGGAAAAGGTTTCCTTAAATCTTCTGCCAAAAATGGATAGATTGATCAAAGGAACAAACGAACAAATGCTAAAAGAAATTATTCAGTTTTTTACCACCATTTGGATCAGCTATACAGTAGCTTCAAATATGCTAATTTAGTAAAGCTCTTATTTAACAAAGGCCACTTTGACAAAGATGTGATTTCAAAGGAAATTGCTTTTGGGCTGCATTTACAAATCTTGGACCCCAGGTGCGTTATTTCATCTATTGGTACTGCAAAATGAGGAACGCGTGTAATGTCACAGTATATTAACCCACACAGTGGACAGCAGCTGAGTGATAGGCTGCCTTGTGTTAGTGCTGCCGCTTCGTGCCCTCCAGCAGATGTGTTGTAGTTGTTGTCCAGTGTTCAGACACACCAGCTCTTAAACAGGGGGAGATTTATAGTGATGTCAGATATGCTCTTGCAGCTTTGGCCTCAGTCGAAAGAAAATTTCAAGGAAATCCTTTTTTCTAAATGCAATACCTGATCCTCTGTAGGAGACTTTCCCACATAGGTCGAAGTTCATTGGAATCATATTTTCCTTCATTATTTTAAACAATATAAATGTTATTAACAGATTTTATTTTGGTAATATTTTTTTAATTGCCAACAAAAGCTCTCCTTGTCCTTTCAAGTGTGTTTAGTTGCATGCTGAGTGACACTTCCTTTGCCACATTGCTGATGTTTAACACAGAGTATGCGTTAAACAAACACCCTGTGTTTGCTTATGTGTCCTACAGTAATATGTCTCAGCTCCGCGGGCGCTGGCTCTGTCCTCGGTGACAAGGCGTGTGTTTGAGTGATGGTGCACCGAGGCGGGACAGACCAACGTGAGGAGACAGATTGCCTATGCCAGGGCTCCGACACCAACCTATTCAGCCGGTGGGAAATGATAGATGCCCCAGCTAATTTTAAACTCTGTGAACTAAATTCCTGTTACCACAGGCAGTGATGGGTAACTGGGGCACAGCTGGAGGGTCTAGATAAGACCTTCACTCACCTGTGTCTCCACTCCTACCGTGCCCTTTCAACTTCCCCACGCTGCTAAATGTTTCATAATGACGGGGTGCTAATGATTGATGAGAGTGAAGAGTTGAAGGGAGTATAGGTGCTTGTTGCAGTTGGGTGGTGGTACAGATATCAGAGAGGTGGGCCAGATCAGATGTCATGTCCAGCAGCTGATAGAACAAGGACTATTGACTAAAAGCTGCACTGCGCAACTTCATGATTTGTACTGAAGGAACTCAAATTAGGAAAAGAGGCCAAAAAGTCCTGCCACTGTCTCCAATTGCTACCTTTTAGTGGCACAGCTCCGGGGGTGGCAATGTCAGTCAGTCAGTCCATGTAGGCTCTCATGACTCATGTATATGAATGGGCACAACATTTTGTACAGTCATGATTTCCAGATGATGTACTCTCATGTCCTTTATTGATCTCCTGACCTTTTATCTAGTGCCACCACAGGCTGGCATTTGTGGCTTTGAGTTGCATTTTTTGACAACTATTTGATGGAATGCCATGAAATGTGTTGCAGGCATGTTCCTTTCAGGATTTATTATAATCACTTTCAAGACTTCTTACTTCTTATAGCGCCGCCATCATTATCGACTTCGCCAGGTCATTTTTATCAGGCTTAAGCCCCGAATGTTTGGAGTGTAGCCCCGATTATGATTTTAAATGAAAGCCAACGTGAAGATTGACCAAAAAACATGTGTGAATCTGCGATTGTTTTTGTAACAGAACAGCCTGTCAAAATGAATGTGTGAGTATGTGTGTTACAATGAAATCACAAATTGGTGGTAAACATTATATCCGCTATATATGAATTTTGACATAAAACTCTGCAGCTTTAAAGTTTGTGCAAGTGATTGTTGAGCATTATGTTATGTCTTAGACCTGTGGTGCCACAGCCTTGCGTTTACCCCTTACTCACTGCACCATTCAAAGAGACCCTACAGTGTAATACCTCAGCACACTGCTCTGCAACGGTGGGCTCAAGGACCTACTACCAAGACAAATTAATTTAACTGCATCGCACTCAAGCAAAGATGTTCGGGAGGGATAAAGCTGTCTCATTGCTGCCAGCCAAATGCATGTTATAGTGCTGACGCTGTATTTGGCTCTAGCTTGCACTCTTACACCTTATCTTTTTACTAATGAAGCTGTAAAGTATCATGTACCCAGCAGCCAATGACAACTTTATTCTGGTATAAAACAATTCATTTGTTTGTTTCTTTTCATAATTGTAATGTTACCCAGCTTGACGCTTTAAGCTCCTTCATCTGAACTTAAGTAGGGGTTCTGATGGAGGCATACGTCTATGATTATTATTGTTTATTCACCAGGTTCATTATCTCTCAGCATGTACCCTCCAAAGCATCACTAGTCTCGATTATCAGCTTTTTTAGCTAAAAATAAAGCTCATTTCAGCACCATCAGTAAAGCTTTCATTAAAGATGTAACAAATGGATACAAATTTAAATATTTAAGAATCTATATTGCATCATGTTTAGTGGGCAAAGCCCGTCAACAATTTAAAATCAGTATATAGGCTGTACATTATCATTTAAGAGCCGATAACATTTAAGCCTTTAAATAGTGTATATTGTCATCAGGATCAGATTTGACTACCATCAAATACTTCCCTGATACAAGTTTGCATTAAAAAAAGTTTTTAAATGCAGTGTGTATTGATATGTTATGCCTTGGGACCCTGTGGAAAGTGTCTATCTGGGCTCATTATCAGACAAATCAATGGTCTTGCTGATGTTGATTGGTGTCTTTGACTTTGCAATCTATTGCATAAAAACCTTTATCGACACCTCGCGCAACAGACCATGCATGAGAATCTGAGAGGGAAGAAACAATAGTAAAGGACATTCTACACTTTTTACTTTTAATGAGTTCTTACTTTAGTTTGGCCTTTGAACTCAGAGACTTGAAACATCAAATCCCTTATTGTTGTATTCTGTAAAGCACATTAACACATTTTTTTGGGGGGGCACGTGCTTGAGAAACAGCTTGAGAATAAACATGACAGTAATCTTAGATTTGATTCAGCATTGTTTTAAATCTATGGAAAGATCAAATACCCAGCGATTTTTACTTCCAACCGATCTAAACAGGCTCATTTTAATGGTTATTTTAAAATCTAACAGTAACTGGAAAACAACTAATCCAGACACAATTTGCAGTTGTATTGTCTTGATACTGAATTCCACAGCCTTGGCCTAAAGTCAAATAATGAATTCTCCTTCCAGGTATAATGAACCAAGAACTGTACCGAACAATAAAACATGAAGAATCTGCTCACAGCACCTGCTAGCTGTATTGGTGGAAAACGTTTCACAATCAAGCCCCAAGTGAGTCCAGTCTGTCGTGGTGATGGAGGATTTCTCCTGACATGAATTGATAAAAATAGTCCCACTGTTCATTAAGGCAACCCGGTGATCGCGCCCTGTCCGGTTCTTCCCTGTGTCTGATCATCCCACCACATCCTCCTCTGCTTGCCTGCTCGCCAACAGCTGACAGGGTGTTTAAGGAGACAAATGAGCGCTGACCTTATCAGGTAATAGATATCCCATAGCGGAAGAATGGGTAATCGTTCTGGGTTTTCATTTTGCCCTCTTTCCTGTAGAGCTATATTATGGCGACAGAGGGAGAAAACCTCCCCTGGTCATCACTTCATACACGCCAACACCACTAACAAACAGCCATATGCAAGACTAATGGGACGTAGACTTCTATCTGATCAGCCTGGCTCATAACCTTGGGTCAAACCGAAAAGCTTTACAGGAAACACTGTCACTATGCTCTCACGGCAGCTTTTAAGATTTACTTCCCTGCTGTCTATAAAGAACATGCTGGTTTTAACAATCTAAATTGAAAACTGCTGGAGGGGAAAATGATAGTTTGTCACAGGCAGGGAAGTTCAAGCGGTAGATGGGGACCATAAAGAGGCAGCGACAGGCCGATGTTGTTGGGAGAAATGATTACCTCTGTGAGGAGGAAACAGAAGGGAGAGGAGGGGAGGGGAGATTAACACATAGCATTGAATTTGACTACACTGATCCACTATTTAAGATTAAGTATAGGCACAATTTTAAAGTCTTAAATCAAGTCCATCAACTTTCATACTCCTGCAATTTGACTAAAAAGCAGCACATCATACACACAGGTGATCTACAAAGAAAATTACGGAGGCCAGCTAGTGGACAGGTGTGGTACAACAAAGCCCAGAGGTCTATATCCCAATTCCATACAACATATGAACTGCACACAGTATATATCTGTTCCAGTAACTGTGTCTTACAACTACCACTACCAATTAAATCTACAGATATAGCAAAAATGTTCCACCAAATATCCAACGAATGTATTTGGTTTTGATGGGTTGGAGCTGGTGAAACACAGCTTCTTCATTTTCTCTGCATGCATGCTGTGTTGGCGCTTCCCCACTGTAAACACACTACATGTTCAAAACCTGCTTAGAATTATGGAATCGGGGTGCAGCAGTTTACAATTCCCTAAATGTCTCCCCATTTCCTTTTCTTACATCCTTTCATCACATCTTACTTATTTAAGACACAAGGAAGAGATAGAATCATCTTTGACGACGTCAGTTACTGATGGCGGCTACACAGCTGCCCCGTTCATCACTGGGCTTTAACTGAATGTGGTCCAAAGAATAAGGCACCATTTTTATGATTTAATCGTATTCAAGCTGTCTGTGAAACTGACCCTTTCTCTGTAACGAGCACATAGCGTAGGCGGTTTAAAAGCTCATTGCCAGCGGCTCATCTATTAGGGAGGATATGCAATAAAAAAAAAACATGACAGATTTAAATGTCATATAGATGAACAGCCTCTCTGTCAACACACTGTTCTGTTACACAATCTGCTGAGATCCACTAAGCTGCAGTGAACTGCTGTGTACAATATGAGGGGACTGCTTTATGATCAGCTACAAATATAGAAAATCATTTGTTCTCCTCCAACTACAGAACATCAGTCATACGGACAGTCCCAGTCCACCACGAGTTCACCAGCCTCTGGCCAACTTTCACGGAGGTCTCTCACTTCATAAAAGGTGTACAAGTAATTACACTTTCTCTGTGTAGGTGTGTGTGTGTGTGTGTGTGTGTGTGTGTGTGTGTGTGTGTGTGTGAGTGCACTTGACTATAGTCACAAGTTGTGTTAGAAAATCGAAAACAGAAATTGATGTGCAGCAACAAAATCAACTTCAGCTGAAAGGTAGCAGCTGGGTGTACTGCAGACTACCCAATGCAATACTGGCAGGTAGAAGGTACGTCTCAGCTACTTCACATTTGTTTTTATCAAATCTTCCCTGTGATGCTACTCTGCATGTGAACATTTTTCTCTTGAGTTGAAATCATCATTATTCTATCTTTCACTATGAACAATACTGACGAAGAACAAAAACAATGAATTTATCCCTTAATTTAAAACACATAAAAGCTTCCCTGCAGAGATAAAAACATACAGTCGCAGATATGTTTCAGAATAAACCCTTACCTGAATCTAATTGTATGACGATATCAAGCTTTGGGGGCAAACGACAATTTTTACAAGTAGGATACATTCATTGACTTTGACAAAAACTAAAGGAAGAGACCCCCATTCTGGCCCACTGACGTTAGCTTCCTGTACGCTTCAGAATTCAGTTCAACATCCTCCTGATCACATTCAAAGCCTTCCATGGCATGGTTTTTATAAAACTTTTATAGACCCAATTATATAAGATGGTGATCTTATAAGTTTGATTTGATTGCCAGTTAGTAACCATTTCAATAGATCAATCTCCTCATCTCACCCTCCACATGATCTTTCTTGCCAGACTGATGAAGACCATGTCTATTTCATGGGTCAATTCATTTGAATTGGCCCTCATGCCAATGTCACAGGCGGGATCATTTACATCTGACAGGTCGGATCAATTCTGATTGAACTATAAACTCACTCACATCCCTTCATGCCAAACCAAAAGTCATGTTTTGAAGATAGACTCAAATCAGGTTTGAGATGGCTCAAAATTAAGAATATCAGTGACATCATATTACTTGTTTAATGAACGTCTGCCCAAAGTATGGATTGAACTTGATGATGGATCCTAGTAAGCTTTTTTCTTGTACCAAATCACAGTCCCACATCTGACCTGAGTATGCTAGCAAGCCAGGGTAAAGGTAATTTGGCCCTGACTGATTTAGATTAGTGCTGCACTGGGCTCTCTGCAGAACAGCTGCACGCAGCAGACCACTGCTTTACTGGTCCCACTCTCTGCCACTTTGCATCTCAATGACAGCCAGAAACCTCACTCAATATTATACGCTTGTTACGGCTCACGGGGACTCACCTCAGGGGCTTATTAATATGCGTAACACACAGCGCCCCAAAGCATACAGTATGTCTTATGAAAACACTTTCACTGAAAGAGACTACATTTTATTTGCTGGAGGATTGGTGTCCATACTGACAGGTCCATTTTTCAATACGAATGCAAACTGCATTAGTGTAATCATGAGCGTACTGGAGTTTTTCTACTGAATCAACAATTTGGTCAGAATTAACTGGGGACCAAAGTGATTCTCCATATCATCTATCTAACCAGTATCTCTCAGGAAAGCAGTGGTGGAAAGTAACGAACTTGTACTTTGCTTGAGTATTTCCATTGTTATCCTACTTTATACTCCTACTCCACCAATGTTCAGAGCCTGTCCTTTGTACTCTACAACATTATTTCTATAATTTTTGTTGCTAGTTACTTTGCAGATTTAGGTTACTAATAAAAACATATAAATCAACTAATAAATAATGATCTATTATTTAAGCTACCCAGCAGTATATAGAGTAATTAGAATTTGCCTAATCTTTACCAGCTGCAACATTAAAGTGATGCATGTAAATGCATTAATAATTATAATTCAGTGATTTTATATATCTGAATGGCTCATATTTCAAGTCAGTGTGTGAAATAATAATTGAAATTGATTGACACTTGAAACCCCCTGAAAGCCTCGACAGCAATATTTTATTGGACCTCTAAAGTGGCCTTATTGTTAAAGAAGTAGCCTTGGGGATGTGTGTGCAAAGTCTGTAGCATATAGCCTATTGATTGCCTTGGCTTGCATCCATGAAAACTTGTATTTTGTGTATTGAGTCTATGTAAGACTTCAGTATAACATTAGAGCAGCTTTTACTTTTGGTATATTAAGTATACTTTGGAGCAAATATTTTAATTTAAGTGAGATTTTGAATTTACAGTGTCGACTTTTACTGATGTAAATGATCTGAATACTTCTTCAACTACTGCCGCGCACGCAGAAGAAACCCACACAGCCGTGGATTCATACCCAATTACAATTTTGTCATGATCACATGATCATTTCTTTATCTACACTATCTAAAACATGGTAATTATTACATCAAATTATGTTTTAAATCAACACAAGCTTAGATCAAACACTCCAGTGAAAGCTAGTGTGTAACTTCATTCTCTTGGTTTTCCCGCTTCCATTAAGCATGAAGGATACCTGATTTAAATTCCTCCTGACTGTACAATCCCATGATCCCATGATCCCCTCTACCGGTGGTAATGGCCATGTCTCCAGGCAGCCCAGCCTCCATTAGTGACACTGATTAACCCCACGGTGTCTGGCTGTTCACCGCTTGATGGGACTGGACAGGTGATGGTTTGAGTTGAGGAGAGAGGTAGCCTGAGTGGACTTGTTAAAATGTATGAGATATTATCACATCTTATTGAGGCTACTTCATTTGCTGATTGAAATGGAGATGTACAAGAATGCAGCTGAATGAGATTTGGTATTGGATTTTCACAGAGGAGTTGACCTGCCTGACAATTAGGTGTAATTTGAATGATGCACCTTGACATTGTTCCCTCTTCAGCTGAAAGCAGGCACAATATCACCTGAAAACACAGATTAAATTGCTTAAGAGAAATGGTTGTTTCGAACAAAACAACTTTACTCTACATGATTGCCGAATCATCGTTGAACTGCTGCTCAAACGCTTGTTGATGAAGTCATATCGTTTCATAGCAATGGTAACTAGCTAACAGAATTTTTTAGACAAAACCAAGCAAGGCAAAACAAAAACATATAATTGCTTGAGCAGCTGAACTTTTATTTGTGGATTTTATTTGAAGTGTTGAGTGCGGCGTCACTGAGTAGCTTCATGTATCCGTCTTCTACTTACTTGTCGCCTGTTGCAGTGTAGCTCGTAGCGGAACACAGCAATAGGCACAGCTGTGCTTTGAGCTAAATGAGCTAAACGTTGACAAGCGATTATGCTCACAATGATAAGACTAACATGCTGATGTTAAGAAGGTATAATACTTACCATGATAACCATCTAAGTTTAGCATGTTAGCGTGCTAACGAAAGCTAAAGAGCACCAAACACAAAGTACAGCTGAGGCTGATGTAAATATCAAATTGAAATGTTGATCAGTTATTGCAGCAAATTGTTTTAAGACCTCTCTGTTTTGCATGTTTAAATGTAATACCATTACTAACAAGAAGATATGCAGCTTACTGAACCGTGTAGAGAAGAAGTGGATTAGAAAAAGATATAGAATTAGAAATGAGGTATTATACAGCAGTACTACCATATTTGCAGATGGATCAAAATTTTAAAATACATGAAAATATTGTGATCTTAACCGCATTTCAACATGTGGAAGGGATCCAATAAGGGATGTAATAACTAGGACAGTTGGGAGACAGTGCTTTATAATTGACATGATAAACAACTTTATGCAAGCCATATGTTTCTAGTAGTGATACATTAATTTAGTATAGCGCCTTTAAAGCTAAAGGAAATCTTGATTATGGTTCCTCCCCAGTTTCCTTTTCAAAGTCTTCTTTAATTTCCCCAAAGGTATGATATGCTTATCATTTTATATTCAAGGTTTGCGTTATTCAAAAAGGGTTGCTGCAGTTATGTTGATTTGGGTTTGCTTTAACACATTAGGCCCTCTCCTGCAATATTTTCTGAGGTGCACTAACAGGAATTACATGGTGGGGAATTGAGAGGTGGAAGGTGTTAGCGCTCCGTAATGCCCCGGAGAGCTGGCCTGACTTCTTTTATCTCAAATAAGTAGATCAGAGAACTGCTGGTGTGTGGGTGAGAGATGTTCAGCTCTGCTGGGTTTACGCTCATGTTGTGGATTTGCACTTGCATACAAATAGGCCTGTTTTTTTGTGAGCACATTTAAGCCTAACCAAGCTGTGAATGAGTGAATACTTTAAGGGTGTTTTCAAAGGTACAACCTATTTGTACCGTGCCAGAGTGCATTTCCGTCGTCGTCAACATTTGTTTATTTTGTCGCTACAATGTAGAAAAGCCAATCAATCGCAAATATTCCCAGCCCATTCATTGGAGTCGACCTTCACATTTCTTTACTATTCATATTTTGGATATGATGTCAAGAACGCCCCTCTCACCTGCCTCCCTACTTTATCACCTAAGGCCGTGGATTTCAGAGGATTGAGATCAGCTTGTGCAGATTTCTGAGAAGACCGGCAGCTTTGAGAAATGTCTTTGCAACTCTCTAGATATTAATTAAAATATTTTAGTTTACTTACTAATTCTTAATATACTTTCTTTTCATTAAATTACACTTTATTATCATACTATTACTTTTTCGGGAAAATATTACGACTCAGAGAATACATGTGGGATATGTTTTGAATATGCAGAAAGTTGAGCAAAAATCTTTCTGAAACACATGAGCTTTGAAAGTCCAGGGGTTAATGTTAACCTGAACCTGAATGAATGAATTTATGTATCATTGAAGTGAATAGGTGCCACATGTGAATTGGAAGAGGTTACTTCCCCCAAACAAAAGAAACAAAAGAGGAAGGAAGAGTAAAGGATGTCTTCATGTGTGTTGACTCAGCAGAGTTAATAGAGCATCCAGAATTAAATTTGTGGCTGATATTCAAAAGACTGACCTTTTTAGCACACGAGGAGACTAATCCACATTCTTCTGGTGTCAACCTTGAAGTGCATCTGCTTTGCCAAAAAGGAAATAATAACCCCAGCTAATTGCTGATTATCACTACTTCCACGAGTTATACAGTTTTCACTGCTTGTAAATTTAAAACAAATCATCGCACCCATAACCTACGCTGATTACATAATTATCTGCCACACAACCGTCTCTTTTTGTCAGACTTAATGGTACATCGATATCCATTATTATTTCACGACACCAGTTAGTGTTTTGGTCATTGGCACCGCTCTTTGCAGCATCAGCAGCAGTATTTATTGGGTTAAGCACTGCAGCATAAAGCTCAGAGGAGGATGAATAATGAAATACCAAGAAAAATATTGATAAAAATCCAGCTGAGGCCGATTACAATTCAGACAGCAACTCTAGATTATTGAGAGACAGAGAAACAAACAAAGGCATTTTTCTAATGAGAATTATTAACACATATTGTTTCTTGTCAAAATACATTTATGATTAACAAACAAAAGGTTGGTGGGACGAAAGGTCCAACATTGCTCAACTTTCAGTCCTTGCAAGGCTTCATCATTTGTTGACAGTCACACTCTGGCATCAGCAGCTGCTACAGTGACTACAGGTCAACCTGTGATTGAAGTCTTTCTGTGAGAGAATTCACAAGAGCCCCGGCCACAGAATTAGCTGTTTGGTATGCAGACAGACACACTGTATTCCAATTGAGGCATCACACCGTGATCCTCAGCCCCTAATCCGTGTTGTTCATGGTCACGACTGTCCAGGAATGTGCTCCTCATAGCAAACGGGTGATTAGGTTTTTTTTTTCAAATATCTCGGAATTGTATTCTGTGTCACCGACAGACAAATTCTCCATTTTAATTACAGTCTGAGTCATTCCTTTTCTCTCACTTGTCAAATTCTGGTACGTTATCGCTACGTTGACACTGCTGCTATTGTAATGACTATGTGTCCATTTCATTCACTGCTTATCTATCCATTTATTTTATGCTAAGTCGCTTTTGCAAGCTGTTGTTCCTCTGATGGCAGCACGGAAAAACTGTGCAAATCCATTTTGTGAAGGGATCACAAGCAGATGGTATGTGTCTTCACAGGAGACTATGTGTATCGCTCTGTAAACCGTGTGTATCCTTTCTCTATCATGACTGGACTGTTGATAATCACTCCATTTTTACGATAAATAATCAAAGTTTGATTTCGAAAGTTATAAAATATCATTGTGAGGCCAGAGAGGCACAGCAGTCTTGTTTGCAGAGCCTTTCCACTTTTATGAGCAAGCCTGTGACGTGTCACAGTGGCTGAAGGCTGGTGGAGCTCAACCCTGGCCGACCTCGCTGCGGTGTCGCCCACTGGGATTTATGAAATGTTATACTCTGTTCACAGGCCCAGCGCGGATCTGTGCTTTGCCTCATAGGGTATGTATTGTGTTATGGTTCCTTGTGCTCACACAACAATAGAGCGAATACAGGAAGATCTTGGAGTTATTTAAGGAAACCTTGTGGTTTAGTTACACATGTGCTTTTCTTGCTATGGCAAGTCAAAACAATGAGAAAGGTCTTTTCAGTTGTGAGAAGCCCCTCCATTTTCATTATTCATCTCTGTGGAACAATAGTGTATATATTCATACTGACTTTCCTTTTCAGTATGCTCAAGTTTGTCACTTTTGAAAATACACTGCATACTCCAAACCTGCTTAGAATTTGAGCAATATTAGGGCTGTCAGTGAAAGTTTAGTAGATGTAAAACCATAGTCCAAGTATAGACAGTTATTGAATGACTAGATATACATCAAATATAGCTAAATAATAGCTATATGATTACATTTTTACTCAAAGTTAACTGGGTCTTGTCACAAATGCTAGCTACAAACTGAGCTACAGAGGCAATAACATAACATTTCTCACAAAAGGCTTCATATTTATACATGTAATATTTTCATTTTTAGATCTATTGTCTTTCTCTCAGCATCTCACTATATACTAGTGACTCTGCAGCTTATACACCCATCAAAAGAACACTTTCCTCAGTTGAGCCGCACAGTTTGATCAATTCCCTCACTATTCCGTGTGTTTGTCAGTGTTTGCACCTCTCCACTATTTGTTACTATTGTCTCTGCATCTGCTCTCTTCTCTCAACCTTTCTCTCCCCTCTCCAGCACCTCATCAATCTCTATTCTGCAGCATCTCTAAATCTGCCACAGCGCTTTTCCTTAATTCCTTTGGTTCATCTCCTCAGTTTCACCTCAGTTCTCTGGTGTTCTCTCGAGGAAACCACTTAAAGTGATGTTTTATTACAACTTTCAACAGACCGACCTTTCCCCAAACCGATTTGTCCCTTCTTTCATAGCATCATTCGCTCATTTAATGGCCCATGCCCATGTTTGTGTGGTGCTATTTTGGCATGTACGTGATCATTTTCTACATTGGCCAGCCTTTTATGCCTGTGAGTCCTTAATACAAGGCATTTTTTTAATGGTTACCCCTTGACTGTTTCATTTAAATAATAAGGCTTGTTGAGCTAAAACTACACAGTGTAAAGACATTTGTGTCAAATGCGTAGCCAAATTCACACATTAAGTTTTTCCTTATCTCCTACCCCAATAATCCTCTCACAACCCCTTCAATTCATTGTACAATGTTTTCAACCCCCACGTTAGGAACCAATAATGTAGATTATTCAGCATTTACTACACATTAAACACCAATATAGAAGAAAGTACCACATTATTTTAAGGGTCTGTATATACTCAATCATTTCTTAGGAAGTTTCATTCAAAAAAAATATATTTGTCCATACTTTTTGGTCTACAGTATGTAGGATCAATATTCAATTGGCACACTTCAAATGACTACATTTCAAATGAATTGCCAGTGCAAGCTACAGGCAATATACAGCATGTCAACGTAAAATACACATCTTCAATTTGCAATAATACAATTCAACATAGGCTACCTGAAGCATTGAGCTTCCAATAACAGATATTTTCTTGGGTTTAACTGGAGCATTTTTGTCAAGATGTTTCTGAAAATCTAACCAAATTAAACTTTGTCTCTACTTTCCCTATATCTAGTACCACATTACATAGTTCTTTCTGGGAGACTATAAATTGTTAGGATTTTTTAAGGTTATAACAGAGGTGAAAAATAGTTTTTTAACTCAAGGTAATAAAGAAATGAAATATTGAATTAAACCAAAGAGACCTAAATGTAAATAGCATATTTTTCTGCCTGGCCAACAGTTAAAATATTTGCATATTGACAATGGCTATAGCATTCACACTACATAATCATCAAACCTAAAAAGAATAGTTTCAGCCTTAAAAAGTAATTTATCCATTTATCCAGTGACCTGTGTATCTTTCCTGTTGACCTTGACAGAGACATGATCCTAGGGAGGGGGAGGGTTTGCCCTGCCCCTGCTGTGCAATGGATTAGTAGCGCTGGCAGGTCATTACATACCTGGAAGCTGAGGCTAATCAGAATGTCAGCAGAGCAGCAGGCCCTCTGAAATGATCGGCTGTTTTTTTCACCTTTCAACGCTCAGCTGTACTAATGGTGTTGTCACAGCGCTGGCATTTTTATGGCCACCTATAGCACATTTCCAATGCAAATACTGCGAGAATGTATCCATAATTCAGGGATGCACGATTCTTGAATAAAAAGGGCATACATTATGTACATGAAGACAGGAAAAACAGGAGCAAAAAGGACTTTGCTCCGGCAGGAAAACTGGGAAGTACATTGCTGAGCCCCGAAGCATATCATGTCCAAAATGTACTGGTTCTTGTCATCCTGTAAAGCTGTTACATAAAGCTGATGGCATCATCAATATGACAACAGTTTGTTGTATAATCATTTGAATACTACATACAAATGATCCAACTGGTATCTCTCATTAAACTGCTTTTATATTATACAATTGTAAATATGTAGCTTTTCAGATGGTGCTAACAATGCATGTGTCAATCCCCAAATTCATATGTATATTAAACATTCACATTTTTTGATTTTTATGTCCAAGATTTAGGATCCTCAATGGTATCGTGATATAATAACTACTTGGTACTTAGAACATAACAGTATAATTTATCATGGGGACAGTTTTCAAACACATCAAAGTGCCATTTTCTATTGAGAGTTGGTTCCTTCTTGGTACTTTACACCTGAGTATTAGACATTAAGACATTATTATGTATGTTGAGACCTGGCATATATTTGAAATGCGCAAACAAATCAGATAAATTAATACTGGTAATACATTTCAAAACAGCCTCACTCTGCCGAATTAAACCGGAAAATAAACATAAACATAAACACGTTTCAATTTATTGAATTTGTATATAACTGTACGTGTATATTTTCATTTGAACCACAACCTTTCACTGTTGATACTACTCTTGTGGATTACACAGCAGTGGATATAGCTCGAAAGGGAAAGCAAAAAAAAAGCACAAGATTTTCTTCAGAATCATGATGGCGGATAATGAGTAAACAGGGTCCAGGTCAGAAAACGCTTTCTGCCTCATATGTTCCTCTGGGTAAAGTTTACTTTACTTACTTAGACATCTTTATAAATAGTTATCTTAACACATATAACGCCATACATTAATTTTGTTTTACCACGAGTATTATAAAATGTAAAATTCCAGGTTCATCAGACAGAACAAAAATGGGTAGCGTTGTCCAAGCAGCTCAGACACTGAAGTTTCTAAAGAAAATGCATAAACATCACCTCTCAGTCACAGCTTGGCTGTCTGTAACCTCCGTGCTTGTTATGCATTTTATCGCCACTATAAAGTTGGAACCGTACCGATCACTTGTTAGCCCTGCTGTTAAGCTGATTTTTTTGTACTACATGCCACTTTACACCAGAGCTCTTGTTGTTCATAAGACACATGAATTCACCGAAGGGGCTGTTTGGAGCACGTGCCAGTTTATTTGGTGAGCTTGGCACCGCTGCACATGAAAGTGTAATAAAAAACCCATCTGTTAAAAGATTGACGCTGAGCTAGTCCACTGGAACTGAAACGTGTGTGTGTGTGTGTTTGTGTGTGTGTGTGTGTGTGTGTGTACTTGAGGATTTGGCCGACAAAGTCCTTTTCTCTTTCTTAGGCTCTGATTAGATGTTATTTTAGATGTAAAATCTGAGGTATGCAGTTGACACAGATACATCACATACACATTACACCAATGCTGCTGCCAAAAACACAAGAGAACGTTCTCGTTACATTTTCACGTGAGACAAAAATTACAAGTCTCTGAATAAACTGACGTTGTCCTCACATGCTGTCAATCTTGTGTACCCAATGCATTTGAGCAACTGTGAACGCCCAGTGTTGAATCACCCATTTCCTTTTGAAGGCAATGGCAATGTATAATAGTGTTGTCATGACAACAGGGCGATGGAATTAAGTAGCTGCACACACAAGCAAATGCAAAATTGATTGACTCTGCATAATGCACCCTGAATCATGCACTCTCTCTTTGGGAATGCCGATGAACACGGGATGAATCTCATCAGAGAACAGACGTACTGCAGGAATCTACAGAGTCTGGAAATCCCATCGCCTTACAAATGAAGTCATGCACTTTTAGCTGGCTCTATCTTTCTCCATGTGCTATTTATTACATACTACAGGAAGGGAGGGATCTTGAATTTGGAGATTTGATACATTCACTCATCTTACTATTGTGTGATGGCAACAAAAGGTGTTGCCGCAGTAGACTGATTTGCCTCAGTATTCTGACTGTGAGGCCTGTTGGGGAAACATGTAAGGATGATCAGGAGCATACATTCACATGATTTAAACCTTTGTTTAAACTGAGACGTGGAGGGAGTTTTTACAAACTCATACACAGCAAATGCATGGAGGAAAGCAGGTCAACATGTCGGTGTGATAAAATAACATTACAATTCTCACATTTCAGGGTGCTGCTGCAGAAGGGTTTGCTGTACAGTGGGCACAGAGTCATCATCCCCTGGGGAAATGTTCAAGTACAAGCGTTGTGAGAAATCTATTGTTTCAATTTCCTTGAATTACAAAGCCACATAATAAGTACCACTGACAACAGAGCTCCCAACTCTATAACTAGAAGCCCAAAACAAATACTCTCTCATAAGAAATGTGTGCCTTCTAGACAACCTCCTATATTATGTTTTTTCCAAAGACAGACCTAAAGAACCTACTATGTTATTTCCTGTGGCCTACTATCTTGACAGTTATTTTCCTCACTTATTGCGCGTTACATGGTTGCTGCCTCTCAAGGCAATAATGACAATGCAGACAAAAACATGGAAACTACATGATAACTTAGCCACCACAGCATTGCAGTATTGTCGTTATTTTGTCCTATGATTTGTTAATAATGGTTATTGATGCAATTAAAGTAATTGTGTGAAATTTTGGGAAATGTGCTTGAGTTAGATGAGCAGTTTGATACCACAAAGAAAGCCAAAACAATTGTCCGTCACATAACCTCCACAACTCGTCGTTTTTACACTTTGGTTTAACTTAGGTAGGCCAGTGTAGTTACATTTGGACAGAGCCAGGCTGGCTGCCTTCAGTTTCCAGTCTTTATGCTAAGCTAAGCTAACTGGCTGCTGCCTTTATCTTCATGTTTAGCGTACAGACGTGTGAGTGGTCTCAATCTTCTGATCAAACTCCTGGAACTTTTCCTGTAACAAGAACATGCATCTCCCATAGTTTCCTTTCACAGGCTATGGTTTAAAAGTGAATGTTGGGTAAATGTTACAGCTTATATTTGAGAAAGACAGATTATTATTGCAAACAAATAAATTGCAGCCAGAGTAACTTCTGTAACTACAGGGGCTTTTTCAATATATGACATCTCATTTTCATAGAGCATAAATATGATTGATGCAGTTTTGAGTGTGTTTTTGTTTAATTGGCTAGAAGCATGTTCAAGTTTAAATGCTCCACATACTGTATGCATGGGACTACTGTACATATATGGCTCGTCGAAAGCTTGGCCACTTAGCTGCCTGTAAAGCTAAAGTGGACTCGAGAAAACTGCAGTACAGTTGGAAGAAGATTAAAAAGCAGTTGACTGCAATTTGCGACCCACTGTGTTGAAATGCCAAGGGCTGTTGGGAGTGAGAGCACAGAAGATTGCATCACCTCCAATACTAAAAGCTTGCACTAATGAGGGTGTATTAACACTGCACTGTTTAATGGAAAGAATGGATCTTGCTTGTCCAGCTCCCCATAGAATAGCAGGCGCTGTGAGTGCAGAGGGGTGGAATTAATAGTAAGTGATCACAAAGCTATTGACGACTGAGTCATTCACTTATAAAGAGCATTTATCAAGTAGAAGGTAACCTTTACATTGTGTAAAAGTTTGACATATGTAATCACTTAAAATAGTTTTCAAAAGTTAATAATGACTGCTCCTTCCATTGCTCCACACTTTCTGTAAGTATATGACAAAAATTCTAGTTTACAAATCAGAATTTTCCTCTCAACATTCAGCGCCATAGCATCTACATGTGACGCATAATTCAGTCATCATGCCACATCATGATGTATCTTTATTCATTGCATGTTTCTGTCAAGCCACATTAGCCTCAGGAGGAAGGCGGTAAACGGAAAGGTGGTTAATGTGCCGCACCTGCTCCTGCCGAGATGCTAGTTGACATCTTCATTCCTCAGCGGCAGCCAGCTAAAATTGTACCCAAAATGAACAAGAAAGATTTACTGGAGCGCAAAGACGTATCCAGTGAACCAGGAAATGGTGGCAAGGTTTTTGCCATCATGTAATTTTTCCTGAACGGTCAGTGAGATGACAGGTAGAGACAGAGGAGGGAGGCTGGCCAACGATCTGCGTGACTGGAAAGTGATGAATCCTGTGGTGTGTGAAAATACTTTCCTCCTGTTGAGAACAAGTGTCATGGTGTAATGTTCATGAAGGGTCTTGTGAAGGTAAATGGCATTGCATCAGTTGGCGCTGCAAAAGATGGGTTTGAAAGTTTCCAGTCTGCTAGTTCGGCAGCTGTAAATGAGGGATCATTTTTCAACCACACAGCGATCTCTGTGTTGCATTTCATTTTTTAAATCATTGTATGTATATTTTTCACTGTTGAACATCCTGCAGTTTTAAAGCCAAGGCAGTTATTGATGAATAAAAAGCTGCACGAGGGATTTGAACAAGAATGCTTTATTTAAATGTCATCAAAATGAAAAGGCACGTCTTTTTCCCTGTGTGAAGCTTTGACATATACTTTCAATGGACAACAATTACTTCCTTATGAAAAGTGTCCTCACACTGATCAAGACAGCGTTCTCCTCTGTTTGAACCTTGAGGGTCACTTTTCAGAGTGTAAGCCCTGCATGTCTTCTCGAGAGTATGGCAACATTTCCCACCATTTGACTCACAAAATAGCCTTTCCGAGGCGATACCTGCACCACCTACATGCTAAAAAGCTCGGCCATTGCATAGAAAGTGAGATTGGGTGAGACACCTAGGGCTTTGGAGTGAAATCCCTACAGATCGCGTAAAAGATTCAAAACACCCCAAAAAAACAGAAATGATTGAGCCTGCGAGCATATTTTAAGCCGTCACCTTGTGCATTAAAGCTGTGGTTATATGATTTCCAAAGCTCGGAGCTTGGTTTAATATTCATAAAGTGCTGAACATCCTGAGATCTCGGTGCACTCCAGAGTCAAAAGATATACTGTTATTGGATGTGATAAACAGAGCGTTGGGGAAAGAAAGTGCTGAGGGGCAATTTGCCACACATACTTCCATTTTCTCAACCTTTTTGAAATAGCAATAGATGTATAAGAGTTCACAGGAAGCTAAGTGTTGATGCTCCGAGGTGAATTTCATCGACGGACAGTATTGTATCCGTCCCACCGACGTCAATTTCATTTGGTTGACGCTGCTGTAGCGGGTGCTATTAGCTGTTAACAATTTTTCACATTGTTCAAAGAAATTCTCACATGTTATTTCTCTACATGGACTAATTAAACTTGTACAGCAGTGTCAAGCTCCGTCACACTTGTCACCTTCTTGCTGTTGCTATTTCTCATGAGCGTAGCTAGGTAGCTGGAATGTAACAGTCGTCAGTGGTGTGGAACCATATGTTTTATATATTGGAATAGTTTGCTAACTCAGCCAGATAGCAATAGTTGCCAAACAATGTGCAAGTTGCAATTAATCAAATTCATGTTGTGGTTTTGCTTTTGGCGGTATCAATAGGTCGCCTGATATAAACTTACCCGACATCCAAGTCCAAGTCAAGTCATATGAAGTGTTGCAATTATTACTCATATGCTGCTGATATTTGCATCATGAGCTATTTGTATGATTTTCTTGATGTGCTTGTGGAGAATGTAGTGACAATGACAATCAGCCACAGGGCCCCATGAAATGTTCTGCCACGTGACAAATAAAAAATTGTTTTTCATTTTCCAATAAACATAATAAACATCCATAAAATATATATATGAAATATAAATAATATTTCATGTAGTGGCATATTGAGAGCAACTATTGTGCACTACATTATCTGCTGATTGCATCAATTTGCTCAGAGAGAGAGGAGCCTACTCCTCTGTTCCGCTATCTAAAAGCAGCAGGTAAAAGAAGCAGCTGAATGTGTCAAAGCGACCGCAATAAATAATGGATGTCATCAAGCTTCCGTGGAAGCTGTCAGCTTTGAAATCTACTCCCTGGTTGAGACCCACTCCCAGTTTGCTCCTTTCATTTTACATTTAACGGGTCCTGTGCTGTATAACCATCATCTCCAACACACACACATTCATATACCTCATCTCTGGCTGGAGCTGTCTGAGACAGTTAGTGCTGGGAAGGTGCTGAGCTCAGAGCAGCCAGGCAGGTGTTGTGTCCGTCTTAGGGGCTCACGTCTGCATATATCAGCTTCAATTTTACCCTCAGTCGGGCTTGAGAGCCTGGTTGACACCCACAGGAAGGGAGCCGACAGCAGCACCGTTTAAGAGGAAAAATAAACAGCCTCTCTTGGACCAGGCACACAGTGAAAATTGTACCGTTTCTCAAAGACCTCGAAGGTTAACTGGTTTTCTTTTGTAGCTGCGAATTGATTTCCAAGCTCTTCAAATGGTGCTATCTGTCCGCGCTCATATGTCGAGGGAGCAGGCTTTTAGCGGTGGATGTCCCAAATGTCTGAAGCCCAAACAAATCATTTTCCAGTATTGTTAACTCTGACAGAAGACAGCAGGTGCCTCGGAATTAAATACCTCATTAAAGTCGGAGCAAACAAATGGATTTGATGGCCCCACGTGATTCCTAATATAACTAAAACTGTTTAAATGTGTTCAAACTTTAATAAATAAATCCTCATAATTCATGCTGTGAGCTCCACATGTCTCTTGCAGAGATGGATCAAAGTCAGCAGGATAAATTCCTCTTTTCCCTTTGATAATAATTAATTACACACTCAAGCAAAAACAAATGCCTATGCAGGCACCATAGTACATGTGAGAGGATTATACCTCTCTTAATACACCGGGAGACATAGAGTATCGCACTATTCTCACCTTGTATTTTACATTGTCTGAAGAAAACAGCAGAATTGTCTTTTTGCATCAGATGCAAAGTCCGTCCAGATCTTAGTTTTGCAACTTATTAGAACACACTTATATATATTACATGATATATTATACATATATTAAGTAAGATAGTAATGAATCGGCAGCATTTGTATAAAAGTAGGAGAATTGCATGAAATGTCGAGCTGCGGAGATGTTATTTCTGCAAAATATAGGCCTATGTGTTTCTACAGAATACCACAGATACAAGGAGATGGCAGAGAATATTCTCATTGTCTCCATGTCTCTAATGTAAGAGCATTGTCCTTCAGCTATTGTGTGAATCCTCTGGCTGTCAAACTGGGAAAGAAAGAATCCTGGCTAAAGGCCACTTGTCTTTTCACTGAGCCTGGACCGTGTTTGCACTGTCAGCCCTGGACAGCTCAACACAGACCCATATCTACCCACCTCTGTATCATGTGACGGTGAACTTGTAAATATTTACACTTTCAGAAATATTGATTATGATGAGGATTGGATGTTGACAACTGTGGCATCAATCCCAGGTCTATGTTGTACCACACCTGTTGTAAATTCTTCTGTAAGCCTACACATAAATTACTATTAAAAGGTAAGTATTCTTCTCCATCTTGATGACCATACGGAGGTTACCGATTGTGCATGCCAGAATACCCTTTTCAAGGCAGGAAAAGTGTGGAAACAATAGAACTAATGTTTCCATAAACGATGTCAGTGAGTGGTCATGCACAATACCAAATCCCTGGAACTGGCTCACCTAATTGGAAAGCAGTCATTAATGTTTTTAACTCCCCTAGTGCTTTTCTTGCTTTGACAAGTCAAAATGTCTGCTGTGACAACTGTCTATGGGAGTCCCCCTAACGCTCACATCAGGGTTAACAGTTAACCCTACAGGGTTAACTGTAGGATAATTATGCTGGGAGAGAAGTTTATTGGCACTGCCATTGTATATTTTCTCTCATACAGCAGCTGTTTCTGCATTAAACTGTAATTTTTGATACTTCTATTTGGTACTTTACTATAATTGACTTATTCAAAGGAAGAGCTTGTTATTTTGGGATATACGCTTATTTGATTTTTTGGCTGAGAGTTAGGTGAGAGGATGGATAACGTTACCACTAGCTGGCAAAAGCAACAAGTTAGCTTAGCATAAAAACTTGAAACAGGGACCCAGCTAGCCTGTCCAGATGTAACAAAATCTGCCTACCAGCACCTCTGAAGCTCATTGATTTACACATTTTACAAAAGTAGGATGACACATCTGCGTATTGTTGTTGTTTATGGCCTGAACTGTTTCTTGGCCGGGGGCAGTGACTTCCTGGAGTCTCCGCTGCTTCCTGAAATAAGGTCTGTGGTTAACACAAGTGGTGGACTGTGGTCTAGATACCCCTTTGGGGAATTTTGAAGCTTTATCTTTAAAGAGACAGTGGTTAACAAGTGTCTTAACAAGACTACAAAATGTCATCACATCATCTAGGCCACCTTTGCAGCTTGGTTGTATATATCATGCTTTTGTGACCATGGAGTACTTCATTCATATGTTAGGTTGCAATCCTTCCATTTGCATTCACGCTTCAGAAATCATAAAAGTGTGTTCATTTATTACGATTAGCTGCAATATTCCAAAATCCAATGTAAAAAATCCTGTGAATTATTGTAGAGGGAACCAGTGCGATGCTAACTTCATGCACACACACACACACACACACACACACACACACACCCCAGAGTAAAAACAAGGTCTGAATATGAAGATTTTTAGTAATAGTGTTAGTCAATTGTAAAGTAAAAGTACTTCTTAAAATGTCCTTAAATAAAAATAAAAAATAGTCCGTTAAACTGCAGGCCAGCTCTGAGTAAACAGCTGGGTAACATTTGTTTTTTAAAAAGGTGGAAAGACTGTAACAACTCTGTGAGATCCCTCCGCCTAATTGACTCCGCTGGCCGCATCGTCTCCTCCCGCAGAGCCGAGTGGAGCAGCAGCAGCGTCTCTCCCCTTCAGCTCCAAGCTTTATGTCTGTGACGGCTGTTCTGCGCCGGCGGGACCGCAGTGAACTCAGCAGACACTCAGATCTCCGTGGTCAACTCAGCAGACGCTTGCATTTTAGTGCACCTATATGCTGAGGTTTACGGTATACACATTCAAACTGAACAGATCGGGAGCGAGCGAAGGATTTTGCAAAGTTAGCGGAGGGATTAACGTGAGACAACATCCGGGTTTCAAAATAAGATGTCAACCAAGCGGAAAGATTTACGTGGACAACATCCGGTTTCCATAATAAGATGTCAACTAAGTGTATATATACACTTTGTAATAATAATAGTTGTAATAATAATGTCAAATATTCACTTGTTATATATTTTCTCAGTCCAAATTTATAACTTTTGCTTTGAAATATCTCTTAATTGATACAGTAAAAATGTCTGATTTTCAGTCTGTGTGGAGTCGAAGATGTCCTATACACATGTATAACACATATACATGTCATTATATGGAAATATTGACAAAAATATTTTCCTAGCACCTTAAACATTTCAGAAATTAGCTATTTGAAGGTGCAATTTCAGTTCACAGTTTGTACTTCATAAAATCTCATGTTTTATTTTTGTTTGGATGTGGTCAGAAATGTCCTGAACAAATACATATCAGTAAGTCAGATATTATTAATTTCATTATCTTTCCAGCAACCCTCAAATCAAAGAATAAAGACACAATTTAGTTGTATTTTCCCTTTAACTCACGATATATATATATATATATATACGCTGAGTTGACATCCTATTTTGGAAACCGGATGTTGTCTGATGATAATGTTTCCCGCTTATTTGACATCTTATTTTGATAACCGGATGTTGTCTCACGTTAATCTTTCCGCTAACTTTGCAAGGTCCTTCGCTCGCTCCCGATCTGTGCCGTTTGAATGCGTTTACCGTGAATTTCAGCATATAGGCGCACTAAAATTCAAGTGTCTGCTGGGTTGACCACGGAGATCCGAGTGTCTGCTAATTTGACCGCAGTCCGGCGGGGATATTTTATCGATGCTCCTCAGCTAATGTGACAATTTTCATACAACCGCTTGAAACACCAGCTGAAGCAATGGGAGCCTTTGGAGTGATGATAAGGATTTTACAATACGTGGGACTTTATATTCAACTTAACGCGGCTCTCAACGTCGGACAAGGCGAGGTGGATAATCGCATCTCTGGAAATGGTAAGTTGTTTTATGACTGTTTGTTGGTGGTTCACAGGAAGAATAACTCCACAATATTAATTATTGAAGAGGATTGACCGGGTGGGGTTCAGAGAACATTGTTTGTTATTCCTGTTGTTATGAAGATAGATGTAGACTATTATTGCAGACTTGCTGTTGTATGTGATTATCTTGATAAGGTAATGGTTGGGGGTAAATAAAACTTATGAAGATCCCACTTTTATCATCTTTTATGTGTCCACGTGAAAGTGGAATATAACCTAGTGCAATCATTTTTTAATTTTTTTAATTTAAGTGATTACTAACTTATAAAGAGCTGGGCACAAGCCACATTCAACCCCTACATTCAAGTTGATTAGGAATTAGTTTCAACACAACCTATTTTGTTGGACAAAATCAGGTAGGCCTATACAGCATATCGGGCTTTACACAATCCTTTGTCCATGAGGCTGTTTCAGCATCATGCCTTCAAGGTTATGTTGTGTTTAATCATTTCTGCAGTAAATCCTTTATGAAAAATAATTGCTGTATATCTGTGATAATAGTTAGTACAACTCATTCCACATAACCGCAACATCACAGGTTCCATTCCGGCAATTGCAATGGCCTAAATGTCAGCGCACAATAAACAAGTTTGACAGTATAATAATGTCACTATAAAATAAACAAACTATGCATTCCCAACACATATTAAAGTGGTGTTTTTTACATGGATCGTGTCTGGTATAGTGGGATCAGGATGGATGGTTTCACCTGAGGAGGTTGTGAGGTAGAATAAGCTTTGTGTTCGCTACACTGCCATCCTGGCTTGGCACTCGTCCTGGAAAATGTACAGTAAAATTCGTATTTTGTGCATGGCCGCTGAACAAGTTTCATTTATGCAGTTTTAAGAATTCAATGATTAACACTCAACTCAGCCACATCAGAGATTTGAACCCTCAACCTCCCTGGCGCAGACATTCTGCTCAAACCAGAGCAACAGTTCAGTCAGTGTGACTACGTGTCCAATTTAACACAGTGATCAGATTAATCAGATTCATTTATGATAACAAACATTAAGCCCAGGTTTGGCTGAAGGTGTTGGCTGATGGACACAAAGGTGCGAGCCAAGGTGAACCATAAAAAGCAAAACAAAGAAGCCAAGGTGTATGTGCCTTCAGTGTTCTTCAGACAAATTACAGCTCCTGAAGGCACCCAAAGGAGAGAGGGGATCTGCTTTTTATGGAGGTGGGGAGGCTTGGGATGCCCCGTTACTGCACTGTAGCGCCTTTACCATGTTTAATATTCGGTGTGTTCGGTGCCTCTTGTTCAAACAAAAATCATGGGGTGAGTTTATTATTGTTCAATACTCCTCAGGGGTTGGTGCATGACCGCATACTACATGTTACTTCATGTGACTCTGATTTGTTTGTGATGATCTATATTGGTGGCTGATCTATCGTATCAAATGCCTTTCATTATTTTGACCAGCCAGTGTTGTTCACCGCTCATTCACCTGCTGTGAGGAAGTGTTCTCTTTTAATTAAGAAAAGGGGGACCAGCTAAAACAATCATGAGCAGTAGAACTATCTGGAAGAAATGATTGTGTGTACAGTGGTATTAACAGGAGGATTCAGACCCAATTACACGACAGTAATGCCAACCTCAAATTTCTAATTAGTGTCTAATTGTGTTTTATGGACTTTCTTGAAACCACTTGTTTTAAGTATATATTTTTGCCGGACCCATTCCACAGTTGTATGCTGTAGGCGATGGCATCCTTAAATATGTTTTTATTTGGTAAGATATAGCATCCAGTCAGCTGCTAAAACAACTTTATTACTGCTCCTAAGTGTTTCATTTTCAGCCAGTACTATTGTTTTCTGTTACTTTTCTCACTGTCAGCTCTTTTAAGCATCATTGGCATTTTTCTTCTTCCTACTAGCAGTCCTACCTTTCTCCAGCATCTCCAGACATAGATTTACTGTTGTCTAATTAAATTGTGTGATAACCACTTCATCACAGTGTCTCAACAGTTGTCCCTTGAGCCCTCTCTGCTTAGCGAGTTAGCTTTAGCTCGATCGCCATGAATGAATGCAGCGGTTCCAAATGGATTGACTGTGTTGGACAGGTTGGAAAATCAATTCGTAGCATTTCTCCCCGAGGAGTTAACTAAAGTTGGCTATAGTCGTTGTGTTCTCTTTCTCACTCCGTGTCTGAGACTGGCCGTAAAGAAGTAAATGCCTCAGGGTGTTGACTCTTTTAACAAGGGTGAAAACTCTTGTGTTCATAAGTTGATACAGAAATAAAAAGAAACGCCTTCCTGTTTCACAGTAGGTCCAGCAGCAGAAGAGACGGTTTTTTGTTGTTGTTGTTTCTTTCAATTGGGCTCTTTGATAAATTGCCCAAGCAGAGAGGAGCTGAGCCGTCATGAAGAGCAGAGAGACTGGATGTACTGTTCTGGAGAGTGCTTGTTAGATTCAGCCCCGACTTATTTGTTCCAGATAAAGTGCATCACGAGCTGGGGCCCGGTCAGCTCCAAGCACTCCAGTTTCCACTATAGCTGAAGTGTAGATTAAATCACCTGCAAAGCAAAATGACATGTTTTGTGGGAAGTCAAGCGACCAGGTCACGTGGATCACTGCCTTCACCGCATTGTGGGCCACATTGTGTCAAAGTGTCAGCGACTCACCTGCCATACGCTCTCAGGGTCGAGTCTCACCAGTGAAGATGGAGGAGTGAGCGGTGTTTGTGTGAGTTGTTGTTCATGTAGACGCCGTTCAACACAAAGTGTTAGACAGTGTTAGTGCTGTATGGCAGCGTCGATCCTGTTATCCATCGTGAGCATACTGCTTTCACAGTGTGGGGGCGTGTACCAATTCATTAGGCTTCCAAAGTGTCTGTGGGATTCTCTGCCAGCCCTCTGCTTGGTGTCCTCCTAATGAGGATGGCCAGCCCCGGCAGTTTGCATTGGCTTTCAATTTAATGGAGCTCCGACTGTGCGTGGAGGGCAACAGATTGTACAGTCATGCTGTCACAGCGGAGGACGCTGGCGGAGGCTCGGTATAGGAGACAGCAGGAGAGTGACAGTATGGTTGAAACAATGCTCACCTCGAGGAGGCATGAGTACATTTTAACATGTTGCAACTTGAAGGGGCCGCTGCTTCCTCTGGTGACGCAGTAAACCCTGGTGTGATGTAATCATATTTGTCATGACCCGCGGTTTTTCTCTGGGCTACTTATTTGAAATCATTAAACCTGTGCAATAAATTGTGTATTTCTCAAAACATCTGCAAAGGGAGAAATGCACCCCTAACTGCGCTGCCAAGCAAACAGCATCAGGTGCACCTGTGCTATTTGCACGTATCTAAATAACAGCAGGATCAGCTCTTTAAATCTGTTCTGAACCACCAGAGAGAAGTCAGAAGTGAGCCTGAGAGATTTAGTTTTGTGTGGACGCTGCTCAGCTCTGGTTAAGATGGTCAGCTCTGCTCAGTGAAATGTGCAGCGATAGTAAATTAGGTTTTTTTTTTAATTGAGAGGATGGAGAATATACTGTACAGGAAGTTTGTGACGAGGTCCTGGTTGTATACGCTCACTAAGACTCACTTTTAATCGAAAGTTAAGATTTTATTTCATTACATTACTTCAACCACGGTGGAACTGCTTCAACTTTAATTTCGCTTCATTTAACACATCATTCATATAGCAGAGTGCTGTAAAGCAGCATGGTCACCGCTGTACTCAACTGTCACGTCGCGTGAAAACATACACACACCATCGCTTAAAGGTTAACAAGGGCAACATACTCAAGCGGAACATAATGTTGTCAGAAATAGCCTCCGAGTCTTGCGTCCCATGGGCTATAAAGAATTCACTCTGGAGTAACGGCGGCAACAGGCAGACAGCTGCTGGCTTGATTACCGGCTCCGTTCTTATTTCATTGTTTTACCTTCAACCTTGAATGAAGGCTGAAGGTCTCGCGGCAAGCCATTATTTCCCCAAGGAGTCTCCTGTCTGTTAGCACCGCCGCTGATTGTAAACAGCATTATTGACTTTTATGCAAATTCCCAGGCTGCTTATTTTTGTTTCTCTGTGTTATTATGGTTTTTTTTCCCCACATTTGGTTATCAGTTGTCACTCCAGCCTACAGCTACTGCAGGCTACTTCTAACGGCTGTACAGAAATGTCTTTGCACAGTGAGACAGGGTGATAGCAGTATTCACAACTGCAGGTATAACGTTTGACTCATCTTTGACTATGAGTGGTAGATTGATAAGAATACAATACCTCAATAAAACTGCCAAACAATATATTTGTATCGGTCTTGGGTTAAAATTACAGCTTCTAAACCAGCACAAAGTGCTGTAACCCTTCAAGGCTTTTCCCATATCCCCTACCCAAACATAACTTCTTCCTCTAGCTGATTATCTGCATGCAGGATTAAAGCTTTTTAAGATCAAGATGAATTTCTGCAGCAGTTCTCTTTATTACAGGAGCTTCTTCTTATTTCATCCACCGTTCCCTTGGGGCTCCCCTGATTATTACAGCCATTCATCAAGTTAGAGAAATACCTCTTCCCAGAGGGATTCTGTTTACGGGCTATTTGCATTCACCTTGGTGATGTTAAGCTGGATCTTTATGTCTTGGTATTTACTGTGGCTGATTTCTTCTCAATTAATCATCTCTGCTCTTCGGTGCCCTACGGATGTGACTCAAATGGAAGCATTGAGTTAACGACCCTGATTTTACTTGCTGTCCCCGTAAGGCGGTAACGTTTTTTAAGGTGAAAAATGTTTGCACTTAACCTAGAGAATGATTTTCTACAATTCTTCCAGCTACCAAATGTCTCTTTTTGTCCTATTCCGATGTCCTAAAACTTTTACGTAACTGTTTGGTACAGTATGTGCCGACATTCCCACATATCCTGATTTCATGCATGGTGATACAGCTATCTTACACACAATTTATTTACCACAATGCTCATTCTTTGTTAGAGGAGCATTTGACAAAACACTATCATTTTTAACTAGTGGAATGCTGTCGTTAGCTCGCTATCTACAACCCTGCACAGGCCTATTTCCTGTCCTGTTGAGTACATTTTTCCTCGTGGAATTAATGCCGACAAACTAAAGTTACTGTATGGCAGCAGTTGAGTTTTATGTCAACAAACTGATGGATGGTGCAATTAAGGACCATCCTCCGCTGCAGTTCAAGGAGGATTTCGAATTTGAACAGATGATTACAAATCAAATGTATGTTTTGTTTCACCAGGTTCAATGGTCGTTAGAATTTTGAAAAAGTGATAGCTCTAGCAGTGCTGTATGTACTCAAATAGCACACTAACTCCACAAAAAATGCAAAAACTAAAATTACCTAAAAATTACAGCGACTAGCTGATTTTGGAAATTATTTAGCTTGTTTTAAAGAATGGAACTTCTGCATATAGTTGTGATTGGTTAGTTAAGATTTCAGTAGTAATGATTGGACTTGAAAGTGATGAGAGACGGAGAAACACAATGTTGGTTTTGGCCTTTTCATGTGATATGTTCAAAATAAGTAAACACTATTGAATAACATAAGCCTTGTCCTTAAATGATTTGGCAGAGAAAAACAAAAAAATTGCAGGGTTGGTGCAGTCTTAAACAAGCACACACACACGGACCTGCAGAGATACGGTGTCACACTTGCTTCTCGTCCATGCTAATTAGCCCTCTGTAATTTAGTCATCCTCAAACAGCTCAAGCTCACTCCGAAGGGGAGAGAGAGAGAGAGAGAGAGAGAGAGAGAGAGAGGGAGAGAGAGAGAGAGAGAGAGAGAGAGAGAGAGAGAGAGAGAGAGAG
>NW_022280031.1:10440588-10442187 GCF_004355925.1 Anarrhichthys ocellatus
AGAGAGAGAGAGAGAGAGAGAGAGAGAGAGAGAGAGAGAGAGAGAGATCAGGCTGGATTTATCCTTTTCATTTTGCCTTGGACCTGAAGTGAGAAATATTTAAGAGTGGTCTCTTTGGGGCTGCAGCAGTGTACATGCATTTGTTCATATATTTATGTCCTCCACCACATTGCTTTTCTTTCATTATTTTCTCTCCTTTTCCTTTTTTAATGAGTCTTTGGTGGATAGCGTGCAGGCGCCTCTGTGTTCTCGTGGCCTCACTTCTATATTGCTTTCTGAGCAATATAGAAGTGAAGTTAAAAATGCATGTACTGTACTTGCATCTTCAAACAGGGGTCCCCTATGGCATTATAAATGAGACAACCCAGTGTGCTTGAGATTTCCCTGGAAGTCAATATTCACGTCAGACGTACACGATCTCACACTTGTCTCTGCCAGTCCGGAGCCCGTGAAAATGTATCCATTGGCGTCAGCTTTTCTGTTGATTTAGCATTCTACCAAGGTTAAGTGATTGATTTCTGGTGACGCTAATGTGATTAAAGGCAGGAAACAGAGCAGGCTTGTCAGGGCCTGACGTCGCCACAGCACTCACTGGGAGACAGTCTGTTTGTCAACAAGTCGTGTTTCACAGGCAGGTTGAAGAGGGCGTCTGCACAGCAAACCAAAAGGCAATTTGACAACTGTCAGATCGATAATGCCGAGAGGAGGAGGAGGAGGAGGAAGAAGGACAAGGGAGGCATTAGTTTGGGCACAGCATGATTTAGTGGTGCTAATGATTAGGGATGTATTTATAGAACTCTATGAGCGTATCTGTCATGACTGTCACAAAATGTTTGTATTTGCATTACTAGGAATGCTCCAATCAGCAGATTAAGGCAGGGCAACCGTTCTCTTGAATCCAAGCAAACTGTGCTTAATGAAATGAATCTCTGTTTTTATCACAGTCTCTCTGTCCCTCCTCTCCTGCCACATTCCCTATTCTTCAGGCCCCTTAGTTTCCATTTTGCATCCATCCACCAGCGGCACTGGCACGTTTCCTCCTTTACTTATCACCTGACATGCCCCACCCCTCTACACACATGTTACTTCTTTCGTCATCAGCCCTGCAGGTACCTGACCTCCCCCTCGCCTTCCCTCCCAACTGTTTCCATTTCCACTCATCAGCCCTGCAGTATATATACCAGCGCCTTTTCTCATTCAGTTGCCATATTGTGGTAATATAGGACAGAAGGGCAGAGAGATGTTGTGAGACCCTTAAAGCACGCTTTAGTGGGGGGAAAAATATGACAGGTGAAATTTCAGGTTCAGTTAAAAATATGTTCATTCTCACATTTTAGTGCAACTTGTCACAGTTCACAACCACATGTCACATTTAGCTCAGAGGTGCAATATCTTATTCTGTCCCATCAACACTCCCAAATCCCCAAATATTCGATTTGCAATCAATAATTTAAATCAGGAAAATCACCAAATGCTCAGATAATGTTTGATTCTCTCTTCTCCATCTGGTAAAGGAGTTCATACCTTTGATCCCTGGAATTGCTCTGATATCGTGTGTGTGTGTGTGTGTGTGTGTGTGTGTGTGTGTGTGTGTGTGTG
>NW_022280031.1:10442197-10515455 GCF_004355925.1 Anarrhichthys ocellatus
GTGTGTGTGTGTGTGTGTGTGTGTGTGTGTGTGTGTGTGTGTGTGTGTGAGTGTGTGTGCCTTTACAGCTTTGTGGGGACCCATTTAAAGAGTGAGGACATTTTGACCAGTCCTCTCTTCATGACAGACCTTCAATTGCCTGTTTGTGGGCTCAGACTTGGTTTTAAGGTTCAGCTTAGAATAAGGATTAGGTTTATGGGCTAGGGAATGCATTTTGTCAACGATTTTCCTCACAGAAATAGAAGGTTGTGTGAGTGTGTGTGTGTGTGTGCGTGTGTGTGTGTGTGAGAGAGAGAGATGTTGCAAAAGGATAATTGGAAAGGCTCTTTTCTGCCTCACATCCATTCCTTTCTTTCATGTAGAGGGACACGCTATGCGTAATGGCTTGCATAAAACATGCAACAGAAACACACAGTAGCACCATTATATGTGACATGCATTTCAAATCCGCACAGCTCCATCTACACACATACACTGTACGCTGACTACAAGCCACAGGGCACCACTACACAGTGAGAGACACACACACAGGGTAAGTCTCCCAGGATGCTGAACACCTGCCAGAGCCAGTGGGCAAGGCTCCAGGAGATGTAGTGAGCTATACTCTGAGAGTTGGAAGCATCTCTTTATACCACACACCAGAGAGCCAACAGACACAGATTGCCCACTCAGCGAGAGGGCCGTAGAGAGGAGGAAACAGTGTGGAGGGGAACTGAATTAAAGGAGGAAGGAAGGTGAGAGTACAGAATAGGATTGAGTGGTAGAAGGAACCTCTAATAGGTAGAATGTAAGAATGAAAGGGCAATAGAAAAGGGAGAGAGAGTAGTAGCAGTGTCCACAACAAGAGGGGGAGATTTGTGGGAGATGTTATTGAGCTGGAGAGAGAGAGAGAGAGAGAGAGAGAGAGAGAGCTAAGAAAGGATTTAAACAAGAAAAAAAGAGGTGTAAGATTGAGAAAAATCTTGCGTTTGCAAAATTGGGGTCTTATTGGTTGGCAGGGGGAAATGGGGAAAGTGCAGGAATTACCTTGCTGCTATAAGCCTGTCCGACTGCTTTGGACTCCCGAGTGTATTTTAGGACTCCCCGTGCAGCTATCTCCTTGACTTGACTTTGACTTCATACACTGTGGTTTCAAATGACTTTGGCGACTCAGCTAGCGTCATTAATTCTTCACCAGTTCTCCTTCATACTCTACTTTGGTTGGAAGTTGTAGACAGGTATTGTTTCTTACATTAAAAAAGGGTGTTAAGGGTTGATTTCAGGAGAATCATTTTACAATCAATCTGAAATCTCAATCAAATTGAGTTGATTGTTAAGTTTTCAACCACTTGTAGGCGATTTAGGGAAGTCTTGCTAAGGCAGGTAAAAAGAGAATAATATAATCCATTAACTTTGGTCAATTAAGATTAAGAATTGACAAATAAGATAAGATAAGAATTATTTTTCTGATTTCTTTCCATCATTCTTTTTCTGCTCACTTGTTTTTGTGTCTTTTACTGTGTGTCCCACAAAGAGCCTTGTGTTTGTAGGAACGCAGCCTGTTCAAAGTGACAGATGCTGCTGTCTGTGCTCTGCCGCTAGCTGTTGATACTGTATCTTCAGGACCAAAAAAAAAAAGTGCCAGCGCCTGCATCGAAAGCTAAGAAAACTCAAGATGATTGAAATGCCACCCTTTGTTGTTTTTCTCATATTCTTTATGCACAGTGAGGTTCTCTGCCATTCCAGGCTTCAGCTCTGGCACCATATGTTCAAAACACATTATTGCAAGGCATGGTGATGTCATACCCTCTGTGCTCTTCATCGGGCATCCAAGAGACAGAGTGACAGTCCTGAATAATAAGATGTATAAAGGAAGAAAAAAAATGAAAGAAATAATAGAAAAGAACATATCTGAATAAAAACATACAGCACCTCTTCAAACACTCTAACAAAGTGCTTTTTCAAACATAAAGTTAGAAATGTATGGTAATTAATTGATTAAGAGTCACCAAGTATTGATTCAGCCTTACTAAAAAAATAATTCAATTCAAGAAATAATTGTCTGCTTAAGAATTTTAACACACAGTGCATCTGTTTCTAAAATAACTGCGACTGTGAGCTCCTTCCTTATTTTAAAGTGTCACATTACAGTTTCATTTCTGCCTCCTTTAACTTTCTTATAATCAGCAGAACTTTTCCTCAGATGCTATTTCTGAACCTCTTGGACGTTTTCAGTTCAGATCGGGTTGCTTTGTTATCCTGAAAGATGTTCCTTCCATCAGGAAACACGTGCATCGTCAGATGAAAGTGAATCATTACGCCGGCTGTGATTACAGTCTACGATGGCATCGAAGGAACAGTTATAGCGCTACAGGAGATTGTCCCAGAAAAATATTTCCCACTGTGCGGCAGAATCACAAGACGCTTTTCACAGACCAGCTCCAGACATTAAAAATTGTACTGAGAAAAACAAGATAGATAACAAGATATTGAAGCAGATAAATGTTTTCCTGTTTCTATTTGTCTTTGTATGTGGTGATAGTTTGAAAATTTAAAAAGAAAACAGTCTGTCAAATCTGTAAAATGCCCAGTTTCTATTTGTTTCAGTTCTTATTTCACACTCCAGTAGAAGAATTAGACAAGACATTTTGGCAAGAAGTTTGTTGGTGCATTCAGTGGTACATCTTTTAAAACTTTCCATGTTTTTTTTTTGGGGGGGGGGGGGGTAATATAGTTTTCACTTTGATCGCAGCATCATCTTTTGTATTGTTACAGACCATAGATTCAGGCTGTTGTACAGCACACTTCTCTGGACCCGCTTGTAGTAGTTGTATCGTGCGCTCTCTGTTCAGCTGCCTCCTCCTGACATGAGCTTCAGAAACCAGCGAGAGAGTATGTTCTCTGCCCTCGTGTCTGTCAGCGTCTCAATAAGGACTTGTGCTGTAAGATGGAGGTGGAACAGGACTGGAGAGGTGCACTGAGTTTGACTGAAATGTATCCTTACCTGGATATCCTTAACCTGTTTTTTTTTTTCAATCTCAGGAGAATTTGCATAATAGAGGAGAGCTGGAGAGAAAAGTAAAAGAACGAGTTATCATCAAGCTGTCTGCTCGTACGTAATGGACCACCATGTTGCCGTGACAAAAACGCATGTATGATAGTTTGACACCTTACATAATGAAGGAGACATTTCAAGGACTTAATTAAACAGTATGGAAACATTTAGTTTAATGGTCTATAATTGATCTTTCTGCTGAAGAACGAGTCATTTAATGCTGTTGTGACTTTTAATAGATGACTCCGTACCTTGCCAGGGGTGTAAAGTGCACTGAGTAGGCTACTCTGAACATAGCTGAAGCTTTTAGCAGAGCCCAAACTGGGAGAACATTAACTTAAGTACATGGTGTGTATGGTGAACAATGTTAAGTGCACTTTACATGCTGCTCTTGTCTTCGTACCTCTCCTCATGTCATTCCTTTACAAACAGTTCTTTCTAACACTGCTATTTCCTTCATATCACTGTGTGTGGATCCGATGTGTCTGCTTTACAGCTCTTCTCCCTGCATTTCCTATCACTTCTCCTCACTTTTCCGTCCATCTTTCTCAGCTCTTTCTTCTCGACACTCTCGCCTCGATTCACCTCTGCCCTTGTCCTTTTCCTCTCTTTCCTCTTCCTCCACCCTTCTTGGCCCCAGGATGGCTCCATCCCTCCAGTACGTCTCCTCTTGACAAATGAGGCCACTGCCTGGCCGCAAGCAGTGGTGCATCAAGGGCACGACAATTACAGATACGGCGTCGGACTTCTCTCTTCGCTAACCTGGTCTAGACATGCTCGGTCCGTGTGTCTCCCTGGAACGGCACTATTCTGTAGCTCAGAGGTTGAATCCGAACAGACGAGAGATTATTGTCCCATCACACTTCATGCATGAAACTTTTCACTGTTTCACTAAAGAGTTAAGTGACACAATTCAAATCTCCAGAGTGAGTAGATAATGATAATACCATTCAAGCACACCTGATGCAGATGTAACATTGTGCATTTCTTAAAAATGTATTTAAAAGATGAGGAAAGAAAACTAAATTAACAATAGCTCCTTACAAAATAGACCAATAAAGACAGAAAAACAGAAAATAATACAATAGCTACTCCTGTCTTCTTTATAAAAATGATTTATTCCTGTAATATTTCTTAAATAGTCTCATTTAAAATCAATGCAATCAGTGAGACGGAGAGAGAGGATGTCAGCGACACATGAGTAGGGAGTGTAAATGAGGTGGGCGTGATACTGTAAATTTATGTTAAATCAATGCACATCTCCTCGGATGGTGTGTGTGTACATCATACTTTCACTATGCAGTATATTAACTATATTATAATTAGAAGGGTCGATACTGTATGAATATGCCTGCACTTCATTTAACTCACTATGCTGAGTTTATATTTCATTTTATACAACCTTGGCGTGACGTTTGTATTGAATTTTTGTGTAGAACTTAATTTCTGTTTTCAATATCTTTGGGTTTTATGTTTATATGCCAGCCTTATATATGGTATTGCGAATGAAAATGTATAGTTTTCACTCATATCAATTTGATCTGAGCACCTAAAATCCTGCTCTTGTGGTCAATTAAATGTTGAACATGTCAAACACCGAACATATGTGGTGATGTGGAACTTATGTGGGGTATAAAAGGTTTCGAAAGAAGATCCCTCCGAGCCGTCCCTTTTAATTTAGTTGTAATTTCATCCATTAACCTGCTGGTTCATGCTTTGATTCATTCTTTCTCTTTGTTCCGGGTTAGTGGGGTTAATTATGAATGTGTTTTAATAAAGCTTAATGTCTTTAAAGAGTTGCATTTAGCTCAGTCTCCATTTTGCTTCTTCATCCATAGACAAGAAGGATCACAAAGTGTCCTCCCACACACATACTGCATTCTGAGTCAGATGATATATGATGGAAAATGTAGACTTAATTTTAATTATTGACTATTACAGGAAGCCAAAGAGAGAATGATGTTCTCTGTGTAGGTGGTATTACACTATGTGTGCGTGGGATTGAAGTGTTATGACACATCCAAATGACTACATCGGTACAATGTTCAGCTCAGCTCGGGCTGCTGAACCATGGAAAGAAGGATTACATTATTAAGATGTATTAATAGCATATCATCACAGTCTTGACACTTGAGCTTGCAACTACAGTTTCTGCCAAAAGACTAAGAGAGTGAAACATGCAGAACACTGTAGATAATTACGCTGTAGATTAAGCAACGCTTTCATCTAACAGTTGGCACTGGTTTGTTGAGTCGATACCTTCTCTCTGAATTTCTCGTTGCTATATTTACTTGGCTACCAACACCTTGTACCCGTGTGTCACAGTTTCTTCCCTGAAGTGTGATGCAGTAACATCGCCAGTGAAATATTGTCACTGAGCTCCCTGAGAAATAGAAATCTTGAGGATTTGTCCTTCTGTCATTTCAGGGATGTCTTAAGCCCATCATTTCCCCTCAACTTTTGTCCTTTTTTTTATACTCTTGCAGCTCTCTTTACAGAGGTGCCACATGACATCACGACGCAGAGCGGTGAGGATGTAGAGATGGCGTGTTCTTTCCGTGGGGCAGGCTCTCCCGCCTACTCGCTGGAGATCCAGTGGTGGTACATCAGAGACTGGCATAAGAAGCCTGCTCAGATCGCTGATAATGTAAGACGCCAAAGAAAGCGTTTTTGTTTGATGTGTGCAGTGATTCTCGGGAGAATACGTGTACCGCCGTCGGTAAAAAGAGTTTATATTTTAAAAGCAAATCCATATATTTGTGATAAACATCCAAATAGGATTGCAAACTGGTGTGATGGGATCTTTAGCAAATTTGAGCCCCCTGAATGCGGACAATTCAATTGTATCAAAAAAAAAGAGGTAACAATATTTTAGATAGTGAATTATGATAAATAACATGCCATTTATGATCCATTCGTGAGAAGAACATATTATGGATGATGCTGATGAAGGGTTACATAGGTTAAACAGATAGGGCTGTGGGCCTATAACAGACAAAAAACAGGTTGGGACTAAATGTATTAGCGTAGATTACGGTAAGATGACTGAGTGCATAAGGTGCTTACAAGACACCACTACACTGTATATTAGACATCATAAAGACGGCAAGACATCCAGTGATACACGTACAAATCACAAGAAAAACATCAATAACATTGTCTGTATATCATTTCAGGTAGTGTGTAGATATACATATACACTAAGTAGAGGAAGAAGAGCAAGAAATTCAACAAGCCCAACAATTATCCTAAAAAACAGCTTCCTTGTCTCCCATCTCCCGGGCCTTCTGCAAGTAATTGTCGAATGTTTCATATGCGAATAGTCAACCATTTCTTTGTGTGTTGCCTATGGTTTCAAAGAATCAACTTCAGTTCTTATCTTACAAAACAACATGTCCCTTTATCTTTGAGATGCGTATGGTTAGTGCTTGAAAGCAGAAAACATAATCTGTGACAGCTATTTTCTCATACATGAGGGCTTTTATTTTACTCAGCGACCCAGGGTTAAACACTTCTTTTTATATCTGTTCAGTAGAGTCACAAAGTCCATTTTATGTATCACTATTTCAGTTTTTGCAATTCAATTTATTTGGACAGAACAGCTCGGACTGAACCTAAAGCTCGCTATATATCAGGCAGGGGGAAAATGCAACGTTAGCCACGGCAGAAACCCTCTGGCACGGAAACGAAGGGATAATTGCTGATTAGCATTTGCCAGCACTGGGGGAACAGGTTGACTCTCTCCCAATATGGGGGAACTCAGGCTCCCCTATTGTGCCTCTAGACACTATAATTGGCACTGAGAAAGATTTTCAAAATATCTGTCTGCTCCATGCATAATTCATACCTATGCCCAAAAGAATACCTCTGTGCCTCTGCATACGCATTTCACACACACTCTCCTGCTCAGAGGCTTACGTGCTTAGGGTTGTAGAGTGTGTGCTCATACACACACACACACACACACACACACATTTAAACATGCACATATGAGCATGCGTACCCACCCAGAGAGAAAATGGTAACTACAAGGAGGAAAAAACACGCTGAAAACATCAGACATGTTTGTCCGCTGCAATCTTTTGCTTTTGTGAGATGCTTTTAGAAAAGTGCATCTGTTGCTAATGCATCATCCATATCTCTGTGCAGGTTGCAGCCCTGGAGGAAACTTCCAAAGACGCCACCAAAATTAGTGTGAGTTTGATTCTGCGCCAACTGTCAACAAGCACAAACAAGGAAGACGATATCAAAGAAAACTATTTTCTTTCACTATAATGAAGATGAAAGACATCCAAGCTTTTGCTAGATCTATTTCTGTTATCCATTTTACCCATATCCATAATTAAGGAGTTTAGAATGATATAGACATGTTACTGTATGTTTACCATACGGCTTCAAATAAGAATACATAATGTTTTGTCCCCATCAGGTGGTAAAAGTAGCCGGCAGCAACATCTCCCACAAGCTCCGTCTCTCCAGCGTCAAGCCGTCAGACGAGGGCACGTACGAGTGTCGCGTCATTGACTTCAGCGGCACCGTGGCGCAGCAACACCGCGTTCGCGCCTACCTCCAGGTGGAGCCCGAGAGGAGTCAGGGGCCGGACGACTTCAAGCTGCAGGAGCCAGGGCAGCGGTCACGGGGGAGCCACCCTCACACCCGCCACCAGACAGAGGGCAGGGAACTGAAGAGGAGATCAGCTAGCAGCACCACTGACTGTAATGAGAGCTGCGTGCTTTAGAGTCGGCAGTCGTGCCCGTCTGTCTGCATGTCCATGACTTATCTCTAAAGAGGGACTGTCATCAACATACACGTCGCCACAGAGTCGAGGTGTAGGACGTAACTGGAAGGCTTTGTGTTTCACGGTGTGTTTGTCTATCTCTAATATTGCTGTTTGGATGCCAACGCTGTTGAATGCCAATGAAGGGCACATATGATTGTTTTCTTTTTGTTTTGCTTTGTTTCGTTGTCTCTGTGCTTTCTTCTTATTGTATTAGGTTGATGTTAATGTGACTGTTAGGCTGTATTTACAGATAGCTTTTGTTTTGTTATTTTTTTGTCTGAGCAGGACTCTTTCAATGGCCAAAACTTCTCCTCACAAAGTTAAAGTACAGGCAGTGGAGAGTCAGAATTATCACTGAAATCATGAATACTAAATAAACCATTTCCTTTGCAATGTGCCAGTTTTACTGTCTTTTACCAAAACATGTGCAAAAAGCTGCAGTATTTTAATGCTTAAGAATAAATTAAGCTTTTTTCATTCACCTGAGAACTTTTCAAATTGCATTTTATTGATGTAATATTTGTTTTAACACTATAACACTACAATGTTTGTCACAATAAAAATGTATGCCTTCATCACATCAAGATAATATAAAATCTTCTGTGAATTCATGTTTGGCACTGTAGACTTTTGCTGTTATCAAGTTTACTCTGTGCATCTTAACCAAATGTCAAGAAACACAACTAGTATACGTTAATCACTCCAAACTTTTGTCATCATTTTCTCAACCACAGTATATCTTTTTGTCACCTGACTCACATTCTCCTCTTAAATGTGTTTGTTCTAAGTGCTGCTGTTTGGTATCTGTTCTGTTCAATACATCCATTTGAAATGACTCCGGTCTTTTTTCGTTATTCTGATATTCAGTGTTGTATTTTATTACTATTGGCGGCACAAACTAATGGGTTTGTAGATTCTTCATTTTGAACTGTGAGGTAAAATCACACTTTATTTATTTTAACCTAATACATGTTACGGATTGGAGGAAGACGTTTTCTGCGTACCTTTCAAACATTGTTTGGTTTTTTGTATCTATGGTTGTAAATGGATAGGCTATTCAGTTTTGTGTATCTTGTTAAAAAGTATCTTAACAGTTGAATGGCTGTGTGTTGCAACCAGTTACTCCACCACAAAAACAATGCCTGATACAGAAGCTCTCCAGCCTCGTTTTTAATACTTGCAACTACTGTTTGTGACCAGAAGAGAGCAGCACTTCCTCTAACTTTAGGAAGATGAATCCCACACCTGCATGCAGATGCACCCGTATTGATGGTAGAAATATCAATTTTACAAAAAGTTGATTTGTTTCAGGCCACAAGAACCAGCAGTACCAACTGTACAGAGTAGTGCTGCAGTTTGCCACGATCAAGACTCATTACCTAAAGACATCCACAGGCTTTTCAAATGATCTGTGTCCCAGGTACAAGGAGAGAAGTTAACAGTTTGAATTTAATGCAGTATGTCACCCACATGTAAACTAAGACCAGCTCTTTTGATCATAGTTGTTTGGCTACAGCTGTCTAAATTGATCTCTTCAGTAAATAATATATTCATGATTGAAACAACTTGTCAAACACCACGCCGGATGCCTCATCACCTCTGCTGTTGGCAGAATGTGCAAAAGGTAGATTGTTGCATTAATAGCAAATAAAAGATGTACACGTTGCATTTGTGCTCTCAGTCGAACACATTTTGTCCAACAAGGTCGAAGATTGTGTGAAAAGTCTGACTGGTTGAAACATTATCACAAAACATGTGTAACAACTCTTTTAATCGTGGCACTTAAAAAGTAGAAAAATAGTACATAGTTCCTAAAATGCTAACCATCACTTCAGATCACAGCACACATTCTGTTAAAAGTTGTGCATGCACAGATTTGATTAGCCTTAATAAGTACAAAGCGTTTACATTAACATATCTATGGTTCTGAGTAAATATAGATATACATGAAGCAATCAGGATATACAGTGAGATTCTAAGGTATTTGAATAGAAAAGCATTTTATGTATTAAACAAAAGCCTTTGCTTCTCTTTAGATGGCTAAACGGTTAACAACTCTGACTTAAGAGTAACAGCACTGCCGTCTATTTGACTGTAACGGTTGAAAGGCTTTACTTTCCAACGATGACATTTCTGTAGCCCTTGACGTGACACAACTTGTTGCTGTCGAAGTCGACCACCAGCTTTCTCATCCCAGAGTGGGTGGGGGTGAAGTAAATCTTCACTTTGGCATCTTCCCCAGGTCCCACTGAGAAGCCAAGCCTGTAAGGTAAATATTTAAATATTAAGTTTGTGTCACACGCTCGGAGGGATTTATTACAGTCTTCTGATTGCATAAATATTTACATTATCAATTAGCACTGACATAGGACTCGGGACAGTTTTTGCCTATTTATAGAGACGATACTTCAGTGTTTAAACTCAGCAGAGGATTGAAGGTTATAAAAATAAGTATTCTTTAATAACAGTTTCACTGTTTTATTTTTCTTTGAACAATAGCACTGACCATGAAAACACATCGTGCAGACACATCATGCAAAATAAATGTAGTCAGGATTAAAGTAATTGATTGGCTTCTCCTTACTTTGGTCACTGAATATGATCACAGTATACAAATTAAATTATAGAGAGATTATTGTTGAGCAACAACAAGCCATCTCACTGGTATTTCAATGTATTCAGTAAACCTCTGTACTGTATTTTTTTCTTTTCCAGAGGCCTCCTGTCCTGACTACAGGGGCACATCCAGCCAAACATATGGATGCTGCACTAAGACCGGAGCTACTACTCTTCAAACACAATAACACATATCTGTGGAAGTCAAACACTTCCATTACACAAATGTGATGATTTTTAGAAGACCGAGATAGGCCCATGTGTTGTCATTGGGTAAAAAGGCAGAATGAAGTTTGTTTGGTGAGCTAACTTGTTGCTCTAAATCCTTTCACTTATATTTTGAATGTTTCCTGCTTCCTTGTCTTGGAGAGAAACTGTTCAAATGATTTGCTAAATTGTGTAACAGTGTTTTTTTGATTTATGGTCGGTCAGTTGGTGATCTGTGTGAGTTGTCTCTCGTATTTATACAACCTCTCAGAGATGACGTCTCCTGCAGTGAGGTTGGCCCCCTCGATGCTGAAGCAGCAGTTCTCCAGCGGCTCTGGCAGAGGGTTTTTGAGGGTGATCTCTGCAGCCAGCTTTCGATTCTCCTTCGGTTCACCCAGGATCTGCAGAGCGCCGTCACATCCAGGTGTTAGTTAATTTGAAGGTATCACAGTAAGTATGTTACAGTTTTGCTTGGGTCAAGCTTTGTTCATACGTACTGTGGGAATAGGTGTTGATGTTTCAATACTGTAATCGTGTATCAACGTAACCCTGGTATGGCTGATACTAAGCTTTTAAGATCAACCTCAGACTTGACCCTTATCATGGTATTAGTGAGTAGCTGGCCGTTTTATACTTTTCTTTGCATTTTCAGGGCTTCTTTTGACTTTGAAATTGCATTTAATTGAACATTATGTAACTGTTTTGGCATCATTAGTTAAATATACAAATGCCCTAGGTTTTACTTCATAGTACTCACTCTGACTTTGATTTCAGGATTATCCAGGACAATGTTTCTCACTGCCAGTGTTGCATCTCTAGTGGAGTAGTCCATCAACAGAGCTGCCAGACGGATTAAGTTGTCCTCAGTGAGTGGGCCACCATACTTAGAGTAGTTCAGCCTGAGTGGAACTCGCCTCTCTAGAAGAACACACACAACATTTTAAATACTCACAATGAAAAGGTCGAGAGCATAAAGCATTCACATGTAAAACGCCACACTGCGACTTGGCTCACCTGCTCCTGGTGAGAGTTCAACATTGAGCAGATCTTTAAAACCACAATTGTCTCCCAGAAAGCCATTGTAGGACACGGCGCAGGATCCAAACACCAGGCGGCACTTCTTCTCGCTTTGAGTGTTGTTCGTAACCACAGCGAATACATCAAAGTCGCAGCCCTTCCTCATGTCTGATGTCACCTTGATAGTGAGGTGTAGGCCTTGATTTTGCTGCTGCTGGAGCAGCTTGTTTTGGTGGTTAGCCTTCTTGAAAGCCTCCCGCTCTTCATCAGAGCCTGGAAATATAGAAGCAACAGTAAATAACTGTAGCTTCTAAAGAATTTGCTGTCCAAAATATGTAATTTCTCTATATTTAACATGACAAATTGCCTGTATAAGTAAAGGAGCTTAAACCTGACCTCCTTAAAAAACTGCATTAGGGTAACACAAATACTGACAGGGAGTGTAAGACTTTGCACAGCAAGTGGCCTTGATGTGACCTGCTGATAGAGGAGGAGGTTTGCATATAGTTTTATTAATAATATTTAATATTGATAGGACCAGCTCTTGTGATGTTTAGTTAGGTTTATCTACATGTGCCGGGTATCCAGCAGTGCTCTCTACCTTCGGGGTGCTTGTACAAATGAGTGATGTCCTCTCTGGCGTCACTGCCGACACTCTTTGTGCTGATCTTCTGGCCCACCATTGTAGTGCTAGTAACTTTCGATGTGCTGCCGTCTTTTTTCTTCATGATGGTGATGACATCAGCGTTGACCTCAGCAAAGACAAACGCGGCGTCATACTTGGACGTGAGCTCGCCCTGCTTGATGGCCCTGACAGGGATAGGGCCGCAGCAGTACACTCCTAAGGGAAAATGGCGGAAAATAACCTCTGTGAGGATATGCCTTGATCAAACAAACGCCTCATGGGTTCATTGATGCAGCATGTTTGTTACCTTCGCTTTTTTCCTGAGGTGTAGGGTCACTGGCCTGCCAGCCATTAAAATCAGATTTGATGTCAGGCCGGGTCATCCAGCTCTCCACCCAGCAGTGATAGTTCCTACAGATACACACCATCAGTTGGATTCATTCACTTGATGCACTTTCTGTTTTTTCAATAAAGACATCTCATCACTGGACTTGTTCTGAAGTCATTACCAAAACTGATTTTTCTCTACTGTGTAAATTTCTACTATCAGTTTAAATCAGTGGATCTTCCAAACTACAGTATTGGGAAGTACATCTGATTGAATACTGTTCTATTTCATGAGAAATATTTCATTTAATATGTGATCACATTGCCAAATTTGAGGTAGGGCAAGATAATAAACTCTCAAATTTCTTACTCTCACTGTCAAATAATTCCCAGTAGTCCTGACAATCTCCTTATTGTACACACATATCTGTCCTCGTAATGTATCTTAACACACCTTTTATCTTCAGAGTATATATTGTTAAAACTATTTTAAAGTACATTGATAGTACACAGCCCTGTCTCCTACTGTGGTATTAGACACTGTACATAAAAAGTGTTCCTACCAGATCATTTCTTTGGACTGAGTGAGTTCTCCATTTTCGTCGATGTAGTGTTCAATCACCAGGTCGCTGTTGTTGTCGTGGGCTGACAGGTAGTTGGTGACGACTCGGCAGGGGATGCCAAGGGCTCTGAAAACTAACGGTATAAAAACAACTTACATGAGTTTTGCGATACAAAGACGATGAGCAAAATGTCATAACTGTGTTTACATATATTGTGTTATGTTGTGTCTGTTTTCCAGTGATAGGCCACCAAGCTCCACTCCTTCCTATCTTACTTGAACAGGCCACTGCAGCAAACACCCAGCACTGTCCGTAGCGAACAGGCTGACAGGCTTGTGTGTCCCAATTGCGCAGAATCTCCATACTGCCCCTCCAGAACATGGGGCTGACACCTCCTTCGTAGCCATCTGTCCATTTTCCCAGCAACACCCCTTTGTCATCATTACAATTCACCTACCAGGCAAAGGAAAGGAGTGTAAACCGTTTATTTTTCTTTTGAAATTCAAGCCTTTATTAGTTTGAAATTACATCATCGGTATTGCATGAACCTATTCATGCAAATAAAAACAGTAAAGAGAAAATGCATATAACTTGCCATGGCACTAAGCACTCTGGAAACATAAATGGGATTTCTCCTCCCTGAGCAGTCCTTGCCAGGATTCTTCAGACATTTAGGATTCATATCCAAAATCCTAAGACAGATGTCCAGAATTCCACTTTCAAACTGTACACAAATACTGCTGATTAGGTTTTGTCACTGATACAAGTATAGAGGTGGAACATAATCAAAAGAGAGATTCAAGGTTAGACATGTCCTCTTCTAAACAAGAAAGACAGGTGCAAACACACGGTGAATTAGATGTGTAACTCTGCCATGCTGTAAAGCTCAATAGTAGTTGCACTGCTAATGCCAAACTAATCAAACTGTATATCAGATGTCAAAGAACAGGCTGGAAATGATAACAGCTCGTCATGATTCACTTGATAAATGGATCTTTTTGCTGTCAGAATAAGAGTGTTTCATACTCCTTCACCACACTGTGGGTGTGAGATGAAGTGAGGCTGACAGTGTTGGTGTTGGTACCTGGCCAAAGTTCCAGGGAGTTGGTATGGGATGTTTGTAGCTGCCTCGATAGATGATTCCATCCTGAGACAAGACATACTCTGCCAAACTCCGCTCATTGTCCATATATACTGCATCTCCTGTTGCCAAGAGAAATTGCGATAAAATCAATGTCCTAATAACATGACTGGTAAAGTATCAGCCTTCATTTCTTGGAAAAAAAAATAAACATATTTTCTTCTCACCCTGCAGTTGATGGAGTTTGTTTTCATAGAATTTTAAACTTCCACTTAACTTAAAAGAATAGTTTGTCATTTTGGAAAATACACTTATTCGCTATCGTGCCAAGAGTTATATGAGAAGATCAGTATCACTCTCTTATTTTTTTTTATTATTATTACATTAAACTACTACCATTCATGTATATAGGCTAATCTCTGCAGCACTGTTCCGAAATAGCTGCTGTCAAAAGCCCACTCTGGAATGAAACATGATCACCAAAGCACACTGTAGCCTGTGATCACTCACTACACTAGATCCACTACATGACAGCTTGACTCATGGTCTGTTTACCCACCTGTGCACCAAGGGTTAAAGAGCAGGATAAACTCGATCCGCCCTGATCCCCCCAGGGTCAGTGTGTAGCGGCCGATAGGTGCATCAGGGGGAGAGCAGACGGACAAGGCCACCATGTCCCCGGGGGGACTAATGACAGCGGCGCTCCAGCAGGAAGTGTCAATGCTGGCAGACAGACCAAAAGAGGCCCTGGTGCCATACTGCTCAGAGGGTTGAGGACCTACATGTAAAAGAGAATATGGTAAAAGTCCTGAGATTAGATGTGGGAAAAAGCCTAGGGGTCTTGGTGAAACATTTGTGTCTGGGGAATGGAAACTTGCAGGGTACATTTATACTGTTTTCCTAACCCTGCTTCAATACAGTTCAAACATCTCTGGAATCTGGTCTCATGCATGGGCAGCATAACTGTGTAATGGCATTTAATTAAGACCACAGTTGTTTGGGACTCAAGTCTTTCTGTGTGACCTCAATTCAGAATTGAACTCTGGTAAATTACGTAAACTTAAAATCATCTGTGTTCCTTCAAATCCAAACAGTCAATTCCTTCACATCTTCCACCCGGTACAGCCAACTACACCAAAGGAAGGCTGATACCTTCTCATTGGGTGGGATTAAGGGTCCGACTTCCAACTATTAAAACATATTTGTCTTTCAAAGGCTGATAATGTTATCTATAATTATACACATGCATTCCTGTTGGCAAGCAGAACTTCCTCTTTTCGATTTCATGGCAAGTAACAGCTGTCTTATCATACTCTGCATGGGAAGATTATCCAAGGAGAAGAGGCAGATGGTTTTCAGTGTTTATAGGGTTGACAGCAAATTCATGATCATACAGTATCTGGGGCTCCCAACAATAACAGCTAAATTCACTAACACCCGCAGAACAATAAGAGAGGAGGTCAGGATAACAATGGAAAAACCAGAAAAACATCTCACAGCTACTGAAAATGCGCTCCTGATCAACGCCAGCAGTGGTGTCACTGAAAACCTAACAAGAGGAAATAACTTCCTTTTCCTTTCCACCAACATTACCGCTCCCTTCCCCTCTAATCTCTGAAATCACAATCAGTAGCAAAGGAAATAATGTCAGCAGAAACACACAGTAGGTTCAAATGTAACCTCCTAAATAGGAGGAAAGCTTTGGTCATTTACTGCACATTTCCAAATGTCCTGATGCAGTGCAAATGACTGACAAGATACATTAACAGAAACCTACATAACATCCAAAATAACTAAGAAAATGAGTTCTAAAATATATGGCTCTACCTGTCTCTGCAATGCAGTCAAGAGAGCTGACTCCCGGTTGGTAGGTTCCGGAGCGAAGGTACAGGCTGATTGTGAACAGTTGGCCTCTCCTCACGATCAGACGATCCGCACCGTTGAGATCAGTGCTGTGGTCCATGTTGTTGAACTCACACTCCAGGTTCCAGCGTTCAATGTCCAGAGCTTGAAAGAAGAGAGACCATTGAAAAAGCACATAAAAAACGTAACACACAGCCCTATTAACGAGGTGTTTATTACATATCTCTGAAATGTACAACACAGACGTAGAACAATCATTACTGAGTATTAATAACTTACTATCCTTTTACCAACACATAACAAACACTTTCAAAACTTCTAGTCAAAACGGACTTTGATTTTGTTCAAGAATTATTTTAGTTTTTTACAACAAATGTATGAAATCCTACATAGCATCTAAAGGGTGTCTCTTTATATTCAATAGAAAAGTGCATATACATCTATTTTTAGCACTCTTTAAGCAGTATTCTTGGATCTTATTTTGATTTAATAGGAGGATAGTGTATATGTTTATGGAGCAATTTAAATGTCACAACATAGTCTTGATGAAGTGCAAATTGTAAAACATAGCTGTGTGTAGGATGAGGGATATTTAATAGAATTCACAAGGCCCAACAATTACAAATAACTCTTTTATAACAGACTTGGGGTGAATTAACCAGAAAATGGTGGTTAACTAGAGGCTGGATTTCGTCACGTGGCCAGGTACGTGCTTTTATATATTATACTGCTTTCCAATCTACAAACTGATGTTTTTAAATCATTTTATCTTCTCGGTTGATTTAATGTTTGTAAAGCTTTACAATTATTTCCTCAAAGTCATTGCAAATTAGGTGGAAACGGCAGGACACTCGCAGCCATTTAAGGTAAGATAATTGGGCTTTCTGTATGATTTTAACAAGAGGTAAACACCGACAGAGAGCCACTCCTTGTGAAATGTGCAAACACACAGCCACTCCTTCTCTCCAGGGCGCCTTGTGACTAATATAAGGCCACCCTTTGATTTCCTGTTGGTAGGAAAAGTACGGGTCTACCTCCTGCTCCATGACATGTCAGGAGGTTAACCTCTCCCCATATATTATGCCTTGGTGTTAAGAAAAGCCCTGAAAACAGGTTCTAGTGTCAAGGCTAGACTAGACTTGGGTAAACAAAGACTTCCTGCTGTTTTACATCAGGAAATCCATCATTCCTCCGTATTTCTCATGGCTCTGATGTTTTACTGATCTCCACCTTGGTTCAGGTCATAATTGAAGACGTGTTAGTATAACTAATTGGGGCAAATGCCAACGCTGCATGTATTCTAGTACAGCTGGAGTCAGTGGATCATGAGGGCTTTGCGGCTTAGCCTGTGTATATTCTCAAGTCCTTTAGCTTACATTTCATCTGCACACAATTCAAAGAAATATCAGCATTGTATTTGAACACAGATGAACAGATTGAGGAACCATCTGAGGAAATAAATACTGTATCTCTCTTGGGTCAAATAAATTCGTCGTCACTTTTTCCTTTTGAAGAGAGAAGAGTTTTATTGTACTTGCACCTCATGGCAAGAGAGTCCAATAAAACAGATCCTCAGCTTACAGAATGTGAAATCTATTACAAAGAATAATGACACATGAAAGTCTGAGACACAAAACCTTGAGAAACAACTCACTAATGGTGCAATAAGTAAACTGAGGTCATGCTTTCTGTTGTGATTTTAGAGTTTTTTTGCGGCTTCGTAATTGGTATAAAAGAAACTTACTTTGGATTTGTTCCCAAACCACATTGCATGTGGCATTCAAGGTAAAGCAGTTGTGGTAGCAGATGGTGTACATGCGTGATGTACCGCCAAACTGAATGCATTTTTTTGCAGCTTGCAGTTTATTCTGTTGGGTTACACAACTTGTAGCAGCACAATGCTCTAAAGCATGGGCAAAAGATTCCTCAGTGTTGTACACGCCCACACCTCGGTCCCACTTTACCAACTATGACCCACACACAGAGGGACTGTCTCAGTAAGCAGCACTGAGGCCAGCATGAGCCTTTTAAGGAAATTAAAACAACATCTAGCTGGTGTCAACTAGTCACTGGTACAGTAAACACTATTTGAATTTTGTAAAAATAAACATGATCCCATCAGAAATGAATGGATGTCTAAGTCTTGTAGGTAACACCCATGCTGAATTCAGAGCTCCATCACAGACACTTTAAATTTCAACTAAATGCTTTGTTAATACATTTCCACTAAATGCTTTGTAAACTTCCAACAGATGGAAAACAGGTGACACAGATTTATCACTATGCTGTTTATTCTACAACCAAATTCTGCAACGGTGATTTGCTCATATTTTTTTTTTTTGTGTGTAGCACATCGACGCTCCAATAGACATCTTCCTCACATCCTGCGACCATGAAGATCAAATATTGCAAAAGGCAAAAGCATTTCTTTTATGACTTCAGACTAGCCTGTTCCAGTTCAGTGGGTTTTTTTCTGTTAAATACGCACCCTCAAAGTGAAAATTGCATGCCTTTTCTGCCATGTAATGTCCAACAGACCTACTCAGATATTTTTGGCATGCTACACATTTTGCCTACACACACACAGGTCAAAGACATATTTACAATCTTTGGAGGTGATTCTGAGCCACCTGGAGGTTTGACTACTTTCTTGTTTGGGGACTTTTGAATGTCTTTACAAGCTTTTAACGGTAAACTATTTGTCGGGTGGTATGTGTGTGTGCCTGTAAAGAGAGCAGCAGTTGACGGGCTGCGGCTGCAGCTGCTTTGAGGCGCTATTATAAGGGTCCCAGCAGGGCAACAACAAGTGAAACATTTTTCAGATGCATTGGCTTTTAGATCTCTGATAAACGGCTGCTTATCAGAGTTATCCTGCAGCTTTGAAACCAGCTTACACAGGTTGATAATATGTGCAGGCTGTGATAACTTTACATGTTTCCCATTTGTTATTCTCAGACATCATGTCTACAGCATGCTCACAGACAAGACTTAGTGAAAATGTGCCCTTCCTTGTCATTAACTCCTCAATATTACTAAAAACTGAACACTGAGCATCAAAATACACTGCAAGAGACTTGAAGTTGCATTCAATCAAACTATTCCCATATTAGGAAATAGCAAAGCAAAGTCCTTGGGGTACTGACTTTTGGGATAAATATGGATTATGTCAAAACGAATCAACATGTAGCCCATGTATTTTTAACTACCTAGTAATAAACTACCACCCAACTTATTTTAAGATGGCAAATACTTTTGCCAAATGTGACCGTGAGTTTGTCTGCTAAAGATACAAGTAGTCAGGATCCAACTTACCTTGAGCCATGACTGCTGCTGTGTTCTGTGATGTCAGTGAATCTCGGAGGGGAATAGTGTGCCACTTCTCGCCGTCATCTCGGTTTTATTTGTGGGTCTTATTTGTAGGTCTGATAGTGGGCGTGACGCCACACAGAACGCACCCCTTCGTGCGTGTCTACTCACACGCACGCGAGTCGTTGTAGCCTCCGTACATCCTCCGCTGATTCATTGCAGACGGTGACGTTACTGCAGTACGGAGAGTTTTGTGCAATTGCATGGTTAGCAAAGAAAAAGTACTTTCTCTGAAGTTTTTGACCCAGAATAATAGTGCAAAGGCACAAAGTTCACTGTCATTTCTGTAATGATTTTTAATGATGAGAGGATGCATGGAGCTAACTAGGTCATATTGGTGGGTGCAGTTAATTTGAACCAGTCGTCCACTGTTATGTTATAGTTTCACTGGATTGTCCAATAATTAAAAGGTGAGTCTGGCGATATTCTGTATTTTTATATACTATATTTTTGTCATCAACCAAACACATGAAAAGATAAAGTAGGCTTATTGATCCTACTAATGAGCATCTGTGTATTCAAAGTCTGTATAGTTTATTCATGAGCGCCACAGACATCCAATGTTGTCCAAAAACTATAATCAAAACGCATAAATGAGCGGTTGACATGTTCCATCACATGAACATGGAAGCTTATTAAAACCCACACAGTCATAAATGCGGTCATGAATATTCACGAGTACTTATTAGTCCATTGTGGTAAATATCTTTAAACTATTTGCTCCTGTTGCTGTAAACTACAGCCCCCTGCTGTTATATTTTTTGACAATGAAATGAAATATAGAATTATACCAGCATTTACTTATAAGAAGCGGTTACAGGTACTGGAGGTCTTTTCAGCTGTCAATCCCAGTTGATGCACCACAAAGAAAATGTGCACTGGTATAGGCTACATGATGAGGGGCGAGGGATATGTATATATACAGACCCAAGTGCACAAAAGGACATTGTATAAACAGCTTCTAAAGTCACTGCTAAAGTTTTGTTGTGCCTTCTTGAGCACATGAAGAAAGAAGAAAAAACTACAGCACTTGTCCTGCTCAATATCAACTTCCCTTTTTCCACTATAATATTTTAAGTAACAATTATGCATCAAAAGTAAAGTGAATAATGAATTATAATTGTAAAAATGTCAAACCGTCCCTGTGGTTTGAAGCGTTCTGGGCAGACTGGTATTAACCGCAAACATGAGTCCTGGCTCTGGAGTTGGGCATTATATCAGGAAAGGGAATTCAGGGATTAACAGAAGTGAAACCAAAGCCTGAACTCTGTCCAAACCCACAGAGTGGAAATGGCTGAATGCCCTCGCCAAGGCAGGCTTGGCTACTTCCAAGAGACTGTGGCATTTATCACCTGGACTCACTTCCAGACTGGCGGGCTCTTTGAAACTTGTACTTTCAAAGAACGTTCCATAAAAATCTTTAAATGGAAGTGTGACTTTTTCCATATTGCAGAAATGATGGACTTGGACGTAAAGGAAGGTACCCTTTAAGAGCAATTTTGTACATGATTTCCTTTTTAAATACTATTGTGAGTAGCTTGGTAATGTCTGTGATGCAGAAAATTGTGGCTTTGTGGCTATAGTATTTAATTTCCTTCATTGCATGTTTTTAAAAGTTACTATTGTGATTTCCTACATTTTATGGAGACAATTTGTGTTTTTGTTATTATATATGTGAAATACTCTCGGAAAACTTGGATGATATGATGTTCTGATGGCTCATTTACTTTCATTTAATCAAGGAATTCCATTAGAATTACGTATTCCAGCATATATTACATCCATATTATATATTACATGCTCAGGTATATCAATGCCTCATCTGACAATTGTGCTAGTAATGGAGCTATATAGCAAATGTAAATTAATATTTGACATTAGAAATGTGTTATTGCAAAAATAAATAGTTGTGGTGCGAATAAAAACACAGATAAAGGGCCAAAACATTCATCATCACTGCAAATGTTCTGTATTTCGAATAAAAAGCAATACAAGTGTTACATATCTCGATTCCAGTAAAATATTACTTTATACAAAATTGTTATTCAAAAGAAATGACAGAGTGAATGTGTTTTATTTTCAAGGAAATAAGTAAGACACATACATATGTTGTGATTAGGTAACTTTGGGACATAAAAGATGGCATTATGGCATTTACTGCCTTTGTGACACAATTCTTTACAGACCTCCACAATATTTTATCAAATTGCTCTGGGATCAGGATGGTGCCTGCTTATAAAAGTCTGAGCATTTCACCAGGATTATTTAGCCAGATTCATTGACTACTGTAACGTTTAGTTTATTTATGTTATAAATAGCATGTAAGCACCGTCTCAAAGACCACAGCAACTCTATGAACCTTTGCATGAGCTATGAAACTAGACTGATTTACAGTGCACTATGTGAAGCCACAGACATTTTTCTGTCCTATTGTTTTAGTGGTGAGATTATAAAACAACAACATGTATTTACAGAGTGGTAATGGATTACAGTAACAGCTGGTGTAAAAGGATGTCTGTTTGAATAGTTTCATCTTCAACGCTGACACCAACAGACGGCTTTTCTTGGGTTGCCTCCAAATCTGTAGAAAAAAAGAGAAACATAACTTTTCCTTTCCACAGCAGAACAGTTTATAATTAATATACATGTAACACTTAAGTTTTCAAAAAGTATCGTCGTATTATATACAAGTTTAAGAAAGATGGGTACTGTATAATTGCGCTACACTCACCTTGTAGCGTATCACAGGTCAAACCTCAGTGGATTTTCCAACACTAGTGTTCTGGACCTGTGACATTCATAAAAACATTATTAATTTAATACTAATAACAACAGATTAATCAATGGCATAATAAAACTGACCGAGCATGCAGAAAGAAATAGAATTTTCAGTGTAAGGAGTTTTAAGGAGGGCAGAGAGTTTTTTGAGTGAGTGATTTACTTTGAGGTTGAATTAGTTATTTTGCAGTTAATGTTTTTAACCACATGAACAATGAACAAATCCCTGGTTATGAGCTTTGTACTGCACCTTGTCACAGAGCAGATCCTTGGCCTGGTGTTGTGGTGTGGTCTTTGGCTTGGGGGCAACTGGTGGTTGTTGTTTTTCTGGGGATCCTGCCAGAGCATTTGCTTTGTGGAAGACTGCAGAGGCTTCAGTCCCGGGAGCAACCGCTGCCTCCTTAACAGTGATCATGGAGGCAGAGACCAAGGAGGTGTCCTCCACCTCTCCTCCAATAGCAGAGCGGTAGCTGTGACTGGAACTGCTGAAGCCACTCACGCTCTCTCCGGACGACTCTGAGCTGTCCACTGGAACAAGAGGAGGACTTGATTATACACATGATCAATGGATGGATGAATGGATGGGTGATTCAAAGCTAAAATGTATTAAATGGAAAGCCACGGTTCAAACACTGTGTTGGCAATCAATGTCCTTTCTGACATGTCCTTGGACGCATTTAAAAATAACTGACCCAGACCTCTGACCTCTGACCCTGTTGGAGTGGAATAAAACTGAAAAAAAGACTCGAAAAAAAAATACCCAGCAGCCTCAGTGAAGCTGTTCAGGGGCCATTAATAACACACTGTCAGAGCAATGGGAGGTTCCTGGGTGTACCATTGCATCTAATCTCCGAGTCCATTTGCAATAAATCTTGAGCCACATTTAGGTCATATATGATAGTTTTACACACTCAACTCACACAATAAGTTGTGACTCCCAATCTCGTGGTCCAGGTCGTCCTCTTCCAGAGCTCCAGGAGTTGATACGTATCCTCCAAGGTCCCCACCAACCCCCCTCCGCTTTGGCCTACACATGTATCCCACAGGGGACAGGGAACCTCTTCCAGAGGAAGAGGAGGAAGACGAACTGCATCGTGAACCAACAGATTTTGGACGATCCCCAGAAAGCTTGTCCTGTGAACTTTGTCCTATAGAGAACAACACCCTGTTTTCTGCACAGACCAGGAGAAAATCATGTTTTTGAGAGGGAGCATGACAAGCCAAAGAGTGCTAGAAAGATATCACAATGTTTTCTGACAAAAGGTAATGTAATAATCAACTAAACTTGTTTTACTGGCAGTGTTTGCTCACCTCTTCCCATCAGTACATAGTTGACGGCTCTGTCATTGATAGCTGCATCACTGGGCTTGATGTCCATGAAGGGCTTGTTTCCAATACCCATGAACACTCTCTCCTGCATACGGACCTCTTAAAAAACATGTGAAATCATAGTTTAAAAACATTTTATATTTAAGAAATTCCATTTTCATACAAAAGATTGTTGTCTCTATACTGCATCATGTCTGCTGTTTTTTTCTTTTTCATTACAGACAGTAATCCAAAAGTGAGGACTGTTGCTGTTCATCCCATTATTACCAATATTGAGCCAAATATATTAATATCTTTACACATTGGCAGTACCAATGTTATTATATCATGAACAAACCAGGCTCTGCTGTATTAATTTGCCACTATTTAACTTGACACATGCCAGTGTGTTTATGCATTTTTGTGCATTTGTTGGTACCTCTGTTGTGTATTGCCTGCTCCCACAGGATCCGCTCCAGGTCCTTGGTCCAGGCATCCTTCACCTCCCGGCTGACTGCTTGAAGTGTGTACGTGTCCTGGGTTTTCCTCTTCCTGAACCAGATCTCAAAACACAGCCCGCTGTCACCGCTGTTTTGGGTCATGCCCACATCTGACGTCTAAATTTAAAGAAAGACAAACCGATTATCTAAGACAGTTGTTTAAAATACGGCAATCAGTTTAGCAAGACTTCAATACTATTGTAATTGGACTTTTGGCGTGTTGTGCAGTGTTTTAGAAGGGAAAGTAAAGGACACAATAAAATGAATGTTGTGTGAGTGATGGGCAAAGAATGGATCTCTTAAGCAGACCCACCATCTGGAGTACAGAGAATTTTCACAAATGGGGCCAAAGCAACACGTAAACATTTTCAGCATGTGTACGTGTAAGTTGTAATCTTGTACGAGATTCGTGTGAAAGAGGAAGTGGGAGCGACACTGACGCCTTCTTTTTCTGTTATTGCATAATTATTGCTTATTTTACTGGTATTTCTTGAACACATTTTACATGTGAATTTGGGGTGTGAAGCCATATGTGTACCTTGAATGACTGTTTGTAGATATATGTCTCATTTCCTACGTCCGTCTTCCTGGTTTTGCTAAAGAGAATGAGCTCTTGGAAGAGGAATATGTGGCGTAAACATTTTTTCTTCCTAAATGTAACCAAGAACTCATCCTGGCGTATCAGCTGCCCCTGCTCCTTCAGATTTACCTGCAGAAAGAGATTCTGGGGGTCATGTACTGTCGTCAGCAATAATGAACCAGAAAAAAGAAAGTACTTATTGTAACTGTTCGGTTTAGCGATATAATATTCAAGCAGCCTTAGCTTCTAAATTCTGCTAATGAAGATTTAGTCAAACAAACAGAGTATAATTGCAGATTTAGAATAATTGACTCACATAATTACAGTGAACCATCAATACAAAACGGTATGAACTTTCCTATTATTTCTGACAGAGATCATAAAGTTCATAAGTTAACCAACAAGAATGAATGAATCCAACTCCATTCCTTCTCTCTGCTCCCCAACTAACGGAGCCCCAGACCATCATCCCCCACTCAGCCCCTCCCTTTAAATTCCATGGAAATAAACTATTATCCTTTCCCTGCACTCTTATCATCCATCTCATTCCTTCCATCCACATTACTCATGATTGACCTACGGCATTGCACAAATCAAAATCACAATGATGAATGGTTTCATCACTCCTCCTCTTGCATCATTCTTAATGGCTGTAGTCCTGCCTGTACCCGTTTCTCTACTGTGCATTTCCACATTACAGTAGAGTTTCCAATGGTGTTGCTCAACGCCGAATGAGAGAGTGATAAGTCATTCTTATCACAGTATAGTACACACTACGTCTGCACAGTATACCTGTATATGCATGTACTGTATATAAGACATGGAAATCCAACGTTGTAATAATCTTGCTTGACATTACCAAGAAACAAACTGTCTTACGTCACAGTGGTGGATGGCGTCCATGGCCAGCAGGTTGTTGCCGTGGTGGAGCTGGAAGTGGATGACCTCCAGGGCAGCCTTAACCTCGGCCATCTCTCTGGTTTGTCCGGGGCCACACTCCCTCATCATGTCCTGCAGCAGCAGACTGTACTTACTGATCCGCTGCACGGGCTTCAGCAGGTACGACCACAGGTCCATCTTATCGCCCAGCTTCAGCTGCTTTTGCTGGAGTGTGAGGAGAAGACGGCTAAAGCTATCAGGATAACGTCAAAGCTTGAGTTGGAGAACACGCTAACATTAAGTAGATGGGAAGACATCCATCAAGACTAAAATAATGTTTAGAGATGTGCTGCACATTTATATTCAGTCTTTTCTTTTTATTAGCCGTACTAGGCCCTAGGGTGTCACTGTGAGCATGTTAGCATGCTAATGTTAGGGTTAGTTGAAAGCACTGCTCTTCCTACATACAGCCAAGTTGCTCGCAGACACTGTGAGACACCATTTTCCCTCTTGTTTCAGAAAATATATTATGTGGCTTTGAGATGAGAAAATAAGAGAAGGAAGAGCAACAGGACAAGCAGCGGTTCTCACCTTGAAGAAAGCCTGTCCATGATTGATGAGAAGACTATCAGACTGCGGTTTGTTCTTGCTGTAAAGGGCATACAAAGCAAAGCTCTCTCTCTGAAATAAAAGGGACAAATAAAGACCATTAGTCACTAAAATGCAGACTAAGCAGTGTACCATAGCAGTTCACAGCTGTGTGAGCTATGTACTCCTTATTTTCAATGATTGTGTTCAATGGTATCAACACACGAAAGCAGTTGATTCCATGGAAGCTAAACAGACTTTAGTCTACTGCTGGGAGTCATCTGGAAGGGCGTATGTTGCTTAATCATCCATATTTTGGTTCAAAACAGTAAACTACTCCTTGACATTATGCAGACTCACATCTGCCCAAACCTGGAAACAACAATTACTCAGGTGCACCCTACAGACCGTCAAAGTTAATACTTTTGTGTCATTAATACTCGTGGCACCCACATGTCGTAGGAAACAGCGTCCCGCTCTGACGGGTTCATTCACGCAGCTCTCCAACTCATTCAGGAAATGATGATGGTGGAAGTCGTGGAGTTTTTCTAAGTTGCCGAAGACGCTCCCCCTCTGGCCCCTCAGGTCCTGAGGAACGTCGGGCCTCTCCAGCTCAGAGAAGTAGTGCTCTCGAACATACCCCAGAGCCTTCACATACTCCCTCTCTGTGGACAGCAGCTCCTCCATGATCATCCGCAGTTTCCTGTTCCACACATAGGAAATGAAAATGTGAAATTTATTTAAAGCACATAACTTAACCTAGATGAGTTTGGGATCATACTCAGTTTTACATTAGTTAGTAGAGGGTATGATGCCATTCATGAAAATAACCTATGTCATTTCCTGTAATGTCCTGGACACCCTCTCACTGAGCTTTAGATTACAGCTAAAGAAGAGAGGTATTACTTACAGAACATTGCTGCCATTGTTTTCTGTTGGTGTGAGTAATGTCTCTGGGGTCCTTAAATCGTTAGGGCCCTGGGTGGAGACTGTGCATCCTCCACCCTCCTCTTCATTGCTGCCTCTTTTTGACTCGCAGCTCAGGTTTCCTGACCGTAAACTCTCGTTATGGGAAATGGGCAGATTTTGGACGGGCTGCAGATTTTGTTCCAGTGGCTGTGTTTTGCTCTGACAGTGTTTGTGTCTTACATTCAAAGGTGAAAAGCCAGAGATGATAGTCAAACGAGAGCATACACAAGAGCCCTCGCTCAGGGACCGACCCAAAGGTTGGTGCAATGGAAAATCGGCGCCCCCTTCAACTGAGTGTGTGCTCCTCAGATCTGCCTCACTGTGGTGATCTCTTGGCCTCTGCTTGGTTTCTGGAAAACAGTCAATGTTTTGTGGAAAACAATTTGTAATTTTCTCAGTTTTAACTGCTGCTTCAGATAATTCCTGCACTTGAGATTCTCCTTTCAAGTCAGGTTTTAAATAATGGTTAAAGCATTCCGCAGTGGTGCTTTCTCCCTCACTTTCTGAGATGTTGACTGCCTCTTTCTGAGAGGTCAGCTGCTGGGTCAGGGAGCATTCATCCTCCCCCACCTCACTCCTTTTCTCCTCCTCCTCCATTTCTCCATCTTCCCCTTGAGGGTTTGCAGCTGTGATCTGCAGGATCTGGATCTTATCTACTCCTTTCTCTTTCTTTTGCATCTCCTTCAGACGCTGCCCAACTTCTTGGCACTGGACCCAGGCTGCATTCCACACTCTCATCACCCCCGAGGCCCCTGATCCCACGGCACAGGCCTTAGCTTTCAGAGCCTGGAAGTGTGGGGTGGAGAATTCGCCACCTAATCTTTCTTCATACATCTGCAGTGTTCTCAGGGTCTGAGCTGGGTAACACCCCTGCTCTACCTGCTCCAAAAAATGACTGCATTCCTTGGCCAGGGCAGATGCCTAGAGAGAAAGAAAGATAAAGGAATTTTAAATTTAAAGGTCAACACAAATCAGTTAGAAATCAGTTGACAAAGGGCAAGTAAAGAAAGAGATAGAGTTAAATTACAAATGTCAGATTGGTGAAATTTCCAGAGCAATGACAAAACACAAACCTGTTCACAGAAGCAGTGCACATACATCAGTGTGTCCAGTTCTTTGTGCCTTTGTTCTGCCCGCAACATAAAGTCATCCATATTGGATTTGAAGGTGCTGACCAGAGTACGAAAAACATCTGTTGCAGGACTGGGATCGCTTGTGCCAACAACTGCCTTTGCCTCCATCACTAGGCTCAAGGCGCACTGTTGTTTGTCCTGGAACAAATGATAAGATGTCATGTGGAACTTGTTATTTCCTTCCCCTTTCTCTAATCTACTATTCACTGTTAACAGTGAGGTAATCTTAAATATGTTTCAACTCACAATCAAAGAAAACTAAAGAGACACACATACAGCCAAATAAGGTAGCTTGTCTTATTTTGTTATATGACTTCATTGTTATACCTTAGTCTGAGCGAGAAACACATCAAAGTGCTGCAAGGCCTTTTCAGTGCACACAAGGGTATCGTCTGTTGTGTAAGAGTCCTTCAGTCTCTGTTCGCCTTCTGCATTAAACCACATCCCAGCCTGCAAAGCGTAATTTAGAACCGAGTGTCATACAAGGGTCTTACTTTTGAGATAGACAAAATAATGAAAGTGTTCGAAAGCAGACAGACTTCTATCTTCCTGTTGAAAATTACCGTGCTAACTTTGCCCTCCATCTCTCTGAGCCTGAAGAGGAACTCGAGGTGCTGCAGTGACTCATTTGATCTCATCACCAGAATGTGGAGCTTCTCCTCCACCTGGTTGTACAGACTTGTCACTGACTCCAGAGCATCTCTGCAAGGACGAGATAACAAAGTCACCCAGGCAAATCATAAACCACATGAATTGCATTGTAAGGTAGCATTAGAACTTCCTTATGGGTGTAAATGCACCATTGTTAAGTCGGCGATACGTGACATTATGATTTTACTACACATACTGTACCTACACATGTCCACTTGCTTGTTGTTTGGATACATTGTGGTGCAATACTGCTAATTACAAAAAATACCAATATAAATACTGTGTGTCTATTATAATAATCTGTAAATATTTAGGCATAAAAACATAGATTAATAAATTAATATTAAAACTGGAGTTTCCCGTAGATTCAGAGGAGACTGCTGCTCAACCACTGTACACCCACTGGGGATGTCTCATTATCCACACACCCACACCAAACATACTTTATCTCTGTTGTTGTTTAATGCCACATTTAGCTTTGAGTGGAGGGAGGAGGAGGTCACGCATACAGATTTCAACGGAAAAAAATGCTCGCTATGCAGATTGGCCTCAGGCAGTGTTTATTATACTATTAGTATTAAAGAGTCAATTTCTATTAAATGTTGAAGCTGGTCAAGTAGACCAAATTCAAACTACTTTTTAAACAGTTTGGTAGTTTATTCAATAATAATGAGCATAAATTATGTTTGAAAACTCGTAAAGCCCCTGCACTGCACACCCATAGTCCACTCACACAGGTGTTTTCACTTATGATGCCAACAGTGTAGGCGTGTACAAACTGCATTTGATGGACAGCTCCCTTTCCCATCTGTTGGTTTTGTTGTACTTGTTAGGGTTGAATACCTTAGGCTAATACTCTTAGTTAGTACATGTTACATAGTCATGTGACAGCACGTAATACCCAGCATAAATCCACCCAACTAACACCTAATTAGAGGTGGTGGTTAGGAAAGTTAAATACTACTAAATAAGTGTTTAGTTTAAGATAATACAATTAATCAGTGTAGATGCAAGAAAATGCAGGTGAAATGGTATTTAAACGCTGAGAAATGTTGCTGTGATGTATTGGATTGGGACAAGAAGGAGAACATAGGTAGATTTAGATATTATCTGATACCTGTAGTCCTCAGACTGTGGAAATCTGAACTCCTCTCTCCTCATTCTGGCAAGAATGGCCCCTCCTTCTCTTTGCAGAGTAACCAGTCGAGTGTCTTCCAGCACCTCTTTCATTGCGGCCTTCTGTTCCTGAATGCATTGCTGCACATCCTGCAGCAGCCACGGCAAAAGCAAAGTCAACACGTCTGCCCTGCTTCAGAATGTGCGGTGCACCAATCATATAACGTCACACCGTGAACATGTATATTCTACCTCGGCAGAGTCTGTCTTCTTGCTGCCATCCACTTTCTTGATGGCCTTCTGCAACAAGCTGTCTGCCCCTTGCAGCTCAACCAAGAAGGAAACCAGTCTCTGAAATGAATTAAAGTTAAAGACTTAGTGGGAGTTCAACAATGATACATCGTGATGAACCCAAGAGCTTTCAGTTGAAGAAACACTACATTTCTGCTGCCTACAGAGAGCACCACTCAGCATGCTGAGACTGGAACAGCTGCTGTACATAACAAACTGCTGCTTCCCTCTGACCTGCAGTTTAATGCCCTAATGTGCAAAAAAGTTAGAGAAAATACATACAGACTCTGAGTCTGTAATAAAGTTTTGATTCGATTTGACATCCTCATATCATTTGCAGTCAAATGATGCCTACATATTCCTATTACATTCTGCTGTATATTTCGTATGACCGTTATTGTCATATAATAAACTTTACTGATCAGTGTTGCATGACCAGCATAACATATCTTCTTAACGGTCATAATGAATAATCAAATGTATCATTTAGATACGGATCTGCACTTTGTATGCGTGACCTCCTCCTCCCTCCACTCAAAGCTAAATGTGGCATTAAACAACAACAGAGATAAAGTATGTTTGGTGTGGGTGTGTGGATAATGAGACATCCCCAGTGGGTGTACAGTGGTTGAGCAGCAGTCTCCTCTGAATCTACGGGAAACTCCAGTTTATCAAAGTCACTGTGGGACGTGAGTGAATATTCGGTACCTGATGGAACTGCAGCCAGTCGGTATGACTGTAAGTAAAGGTGCCTCCCAGGTCAGAGGTCAGCTGAGAAGCTTCAACTGTCTTGTTTAGGGCTTTCATAGAAGTCACCATGTCCATCTTATGGACAAACACAAAGACAAGGTTAGGCAGGAAGGACAAGTACCACTCATCTCGAGCGCAAATCAAGGGAGCAAAGGAAAACATGGAAACTGATTTCATTCCTGACCTGTAACCCCGGCTGTTTTTCAGGTCGAGGACAAGTGTCTTTTTCCACCAGCATCACGATACTGTGGACAGCATGGAGAGCTTGCTCCTGTAGCAGATAGTCAGTACGTTAAAAATGTCCTGCACTTTAATAAATAAGATGCAATAGTTCCTCTGATCATTTAGATATGAGATGGCTGATCATCACAGTAAAACAACAACTGCACTCTATCACTGACCTTCTTTCACAATTGACAAGAATTTGTGCAATAGGCCTACAGTTTGTGTTACTGCGTCTTTGATAAAAACAGAGATTGGGCCTCCCGGTGCATTTCTTTACTGCTAACAAATCAGAAACTTGCACAAACTTGAAATTAACTTGTGTTGCTCAGTATTTGTGTAATGCATATTCAAACACACAATGACAAACCCATCAGTTTCCTAATCAGTGAATCAAGGAATTTGAGATCTTCCAGCATCTGATGACTAGATGTGTGAGGGGTTTAGTGGGTGAGTGAGATCTTGAGCATGCAGGTTTGTTGTTTTAACCTGGGCCATCAGCAGAGCTTTGTAGAGGTGAAGTGAAGGAGACTTCTTCCTGGCATTGATGACCAAAGTCATTCCCAGCTCTCGAACTTCTTTCCTACAAAAACATTGGATCATGTTAGGGCACATTCAAACATTATGACCTCATCACGGTGGTCTCTATTTGATAAGAGGCTTTTAGGCTTATTTACTTATTCCACTTCTCAAATCTCTATTTATCTTTTTATCTCTCTCTGACACACACACACACACACACACACTCTTCTTCACGCATACTATTCCACACGTTGACACCTCAACACATCCATCTTAATGGCCTCTTCTTGGGTTACAGCTGTGTGAGCCAACAGAAGACATGGCTGCTAATTCTAGCAAGGCGCTGCATACCAAACAGTTGGCAGCCAGCCTGGCCAGAGACTGATGTGGTGTGTCTCTCTAGTGGGGACAGAGGAAGGCCAAGCTATCTAGTAGAATGGCTTTTTGAACTTCAAAGACTCCGTTGAACCCGGTGTAAACAAAAAGCACCTTTAAAGTGATCACTAGTAAACCTGTCAGTGGGAGTATTGACACTGCTTTGGCAGAGGGTCAGCACAGGTCAATGTTACATGCCAGCTAATCTTACAGTACTACATATAACTCAGAAATATTCAGAGATACTGCCTAAAATATAGTGTTTTCTTCGTGGTAAAACAGCCGTTATACAAAGGGTTGACCCATAAGGGAGAGTCTGGATGTAAGAGCATGCATCATATTATTCAAAGCCTGCAATGGACACTTGAGATATTCATATGGTATCTGTTGCCCTCTTGTGGTCAGACCTTTTGTTACACGCCATCATACATTGGAGATTCCCAATAAGCTAACAACTACAGATTTTCTCTGCTGAGCAACTGAGGAGCTGACCAACCAATACTGGCCCTCTCAATTGCAAATGATCAGTCTTTTTTGGGACAGAGATATCTAATAGTCATTGTTTTCAGTACCTTGGTATGGAGTGTAAGTAGAGCAGTAGTTCACAGACACTCTGGACTGACACGAGAGAGGATGTCCACTCCTTTCTGCCACCATGGACCTCAACGACTGCCCTGCCTGTCCTGTCCCTGCTGCCTAAGGGTAGGGCAGAACAAAAGGTTAGGGATGTATCATCTGTTTTTTCAAAAATGTGCAAAGAGTGACTGTAAGTAAATGTTTTAATGGCAAATGCTGTGAGAGTAGAGAAGAACATGATTTTGAGAGTGAATTTTTGAGATGAAGAAATCATACAGACGACGTTATTACCTGGCAAACAAATAATTCCCAGTTCAAGCATCCCACCAATGCCTCTGTAACCTGATTCCTCGGTTTGTGGAGGCTGTGGAGCGTCAGAACTTGCAGATAGAAGTTGAACTTGTGCAGGATATGGCTTTTCTATCTTTGAGTTATGGAGTTTAGAGTCTGATCCATCTGCGGTGGAGGGAGTTTCACTCCTACTTGACTGGGAGTCTGCATGACAGTACACACAAACATAATTATATTCACACACAAAAAAGCATAGAAAAACAAATAAATTATACAAAAGTACAAAGTATATTGCAAGAACAAGTGTGTGTATTTTGTTTCTCATAACTTTAAAAAAAATGTTATTTAATCCATCACACTCAGACAATATTTCTTAGTGTATAAACGATCAACTTTTGTCAACTTTCTATTCTGTCCGACAACCTTTTCCCTTTTATACTAACAGTAATTATTCTGTGCTTCATTCATAAATCTAAACAGTCCTCCTTCAACATGGACCCAGCTGCACAGCTGTGTAGAGACCACCTTTAAACATTGGACATGGTCTCAGTAACAAAACACTGCAGTGGCCTGGCTACTAAGTCTGGCTTTGATTTCAGACATCCTAATTGGCTTCTCCTTAGGGCCAACAAAGCCTCGCCTGTGTTCTCTCTCTTTGCTGATTTAATAGTCTATGACAAGCATGTCTCCAGTCAAGATCTCAACATGCCCCTGTGAGGGCATGAGGGTGTATGCCAGCGGGTGCAGGGGACACAGAAACCTCCTTCTTGCATGTCATGCTGTCTCTCTGCATTAGAGGAATGCTCTGCTCTTTCTTTTTGGGTTCAGGCTCTCCCTTTCATTGGGGTGCAGCATGCTATTTCCGTTCACTCCCTCGGTAATGGGGAATAACGTGAATGTAGCCAAAGCACCCAGACAGCAGTGGGAGAAGACCGTACTCTAGCCCGATCTTCGACCCTGTGAACCTTCTTTGTGAAGAGCCTTTATGATCTCGGTGGAGCGCATTCCCTCAAGCACGCGAGGTCACGGTCGAGTTTCAATCAGTCTGTTTGGTGTGAATGTTCAGTGGCCCTTCAAGCACTGAGCAACAGATCATAACAGACGGCTTTATGTGCAGTAATAACAAAGTACAAACTTTGTGCGTGGAGATTAAAATAAAAAAGAGGAGAGAAAAGAGAATGAAAGTAGTCTGAACGTTCAGCCTTACTCGCTTACCTTTTTTAAGGGACTTCAGTCTTTCCAGCTTTAAAGTCACCTGATCCAAAAGATCAGCTTTCTTACACTGCATTATGCTGGTGATTGTTTCAGGGCAGATATCACTGTGGCTCCTGTTGTTGACTTTATAGAGAAGTGGACTCCCTTTAGAAGTCTCTGACACAGTGGACAGAGACCTAACTTTGACTTTGTGTTTCCCTGATGGTTCCACAACCTCCACCTTCTGTGGTGGTTTAATGTCGCCATCTGAACCTGCATGCACACCAGCATTTTGTCCTGATTGGTGGGAAATAAGTTTCATCTGAACCTTGTGACTCTGGCTCAAACCAGGCGTTGATTTCAAAATCATCGGTGATTCCTTCATGAGATTTTCTGACTCAGAACTCGTAGGAAGGTCTTTGAGGTGAGATACGAAGCTTTCCGGTGTCGGTTCACAGCAGTGTCTGTATTGGCAGAGCTCGTTTCTTATCACAGGTTTATTACAGTGGTTACAAAAGTTTCCAAGTTTGTCTTTTTGAGCTTCAAATGCACCCTTGGCTCTTGACTCTCCGTCCTCACAAAGGGCGACCTCCTCCAGGGCAATCAGGTGGTCTGCACTGCCCCTCTCAAAAGCGACTGGGTTTCTCAGTGCTGCCACGTACGAGTCTCTGTACCTACACTTCAAGTCTTGATCAGTGGAATCATGCACCATCTGGCTGCATGGTGTACAAGGCTCCTCTGCAAACTGAAGGGTGCGTCCACAGGGAACACTATTCCCAAGTGGTACCGGTGGCGGTGGTCTGACGGGTTTGAACAAAACTGAATTAGGTGGATGCGGATGGCTGCTTCTCTGTTTATCCACAAACTCCTTGCCTGCGGCAATATCCACCAGCTCTACATAATCACCCTCAATCTCCCGATAGTTACGACTGTCCCAGGTATTAGGAGAAACCCAACCAACAGGTTTGATTAAAGGTCTGGAGCATGATTTGGAGGTTCGTCTTTCATGATCCATTTTGACAAGTTTAGAGGAGTAGTCCACAGATCTCAAAGATGCTGGCATTCTGTCTTTTGCAGGACCTAAAATGGCTTCCATCGGCAGGGTGGAGGAGTTAAAACGGGAGGGGACTGAGATCTGTTTTGGCTCGGGAGGAGCTTCCCGATAAGTAGGCATGATCTTGGGCTTGTTTAAAAACTCTGGGATGGCAATTTTAGCCCAGGGCAACTTGATTACTCCTTGATCTGTGCAAAGCAAGCAGCGTGACAGAGGTGTCCCTTGGCGCCCTTCATTGATGCCCTGCAGCCATTCCTCAGTGAAGATGCAAGGGTAGGAAGTCTCAGGGACGGGTGTCTCCTCCACTTCTCGACAACCCTCCTCCAGAAGACTTTTGAGGACAACGCGAGCCGCTTGGTCCCCGAAAGGCTCCACCTGTAGATAGAAGTCTCCGGGACGCAGCAGCAAAGGGTTCACGGGTGCTAACTGGATGACGGTTTTGTCATGGAGACACAGAGGCCAGCCCTCACAGCGGAAAACCACATCAGAGTATCCAGCCTAGAAATAAAAGAAAGTTTTCAGTGTCATTTTGGTTACATTTGCTCTACTTTCTCAATGTTTCATTGATGCATTTGTTTCTAATTCTCAGTAATCTGTAAACATTTATCTGAAGATACTGTTAAATTAGATTTATTACCAGTATAATTTGAAACATGTATGATTTCAGGGACATTTAAAACAGCACATCAAGAGCTGAGTTATCTCACTTGCATTTCTGTATAAACTGTAGTATACTGCACAAACAATCTACACAAGCTAAACTGTATATCTTATAAAAGTACCATGGTTTCATATAAACATTATGTATGGAATGCACACAGCTAACCCACCACCCCAAACTGTATATTAATGGATAGAGGCGAGTGTCAGTGCTTCAGTATAAGAACAATGTCAAATTTAGCAATTAAAAAATATATATATTGATATGAAAAAAAGTTAACGTTAATGTATTGCAAGTCCCTCTCGTTATTCTTTGTCTAAGTCCTATTTGGGGGATAATAATGCCTGTTTTGGAACGACACAATTTTGGATCGTGTGAAAAGTAAACAGGAATGGCGTCAGCACGGAGTTAGTGAGATGCGCTGTGAGCTACTGCTTGAGCCCCCTTTCTGTTTTTTTTAGCCTATAATTGATTACATTTGGCAAATTGTCACCATTAAAGGTATGCCGAATAATCTATAAGCGTAGTCACCCTTAGATGTACAGACAATTATCACTGGATTACTTTGATGCTGAAGAAAACTTAAAAGCGCAATGATTGTAATGGAAGTTCTGTAGCATTTTCTTACTGGGATTTGCAAGCGAACATGCACGTTTATTTGTGATGGACATAAAAAAGTGATCTCTCGAAAGCGTAAGTCACACCTAATCTACATATATCATGATTAATGTCTGTGTGTTTTGTTATTGCAACATATTAGCGAAGAGGAAAAACAGCACGAGTTCAGATGTATCCACGAGTTCATATGTAATACTCACACATGCTGCCTGTTGGACACTCTCCAGTAAGTGTTTGGATGGGATGAGGAAGTCCAGCAGACAGTGTAACGCATCGCCGTGGTAACGTTCCTCAATGGTGCGAAACAGCTGGCTGAGTACGACGGGTGCTGTGGCATCGAAAGGTGGGAAGAGGGCCGAGAGCGCACCCTGGATGGACGAGTCGAGAGATTCTGGGTTCTGGAGGACAAGAAGAGGTGCAGGTCAGTGACGTGAGGTCTGTGTAATAACATTATTCTGTATAAAGACTGTGGAAAAAAATACTAGCCTCAACAAAACACTAAAAAAGACTATACATCAAAGGAAAGGACATTAGTTGATGATACAGTTTTACAAAGTGTTCCTTTCTGAGGATGAAATCATTTTAATTTGTGTTATTATTTTGCATCTAAAAGCCACAGCAACTCCAAACTCTAAAACTAGGATTGCAGAGATTAAAAAATATATAAATGAATAAAAAAACCATTAACTCATAGGACCCTAGCCCTATTTTTAGGCCTCTGCTCGAAAATTGCATAGCCATACTCAAGAGAGTCCCGAGCTCTAACTACAAGGTCTATTTTAAAAATTTTGATGCTAGAATACTGGTAACACTTGTGAGATGTGTTGAATTGTGTAAATATTGTGTATATGTTACTGGTTAATAACTGATACACTTATGGCACAGCTCAAATTGGAAAAATTTCTAGGTTCGCCTGAAAAAAAGCACTTTTATTGAACATTTTTTTTTAAATAATGCAGCTGCAAGCCTAAAACCACGCCACAGTCATAGAACAACACGTTTTACATGTCCCCACAACATATTTTACTTCGATTGAGTGAAGCAGGCCAGCATAAATGGTCATAAAAATCAAAATTTAGATTTTCGGAACCAGCTGTTACATTGCTGTATACTAATTGTATATACTATATAACTAAATATTAACTATATATTCACTTTTCTTATCACTAAGTGTTCAATAATCCTAATAAATCAGTTTGACACCATTTTGAATAATTTTGAGCAGTTATGATGTGTCATATCTGTCATTCATAACAATAAATGACTCATAATGTGTGTCTATGTGACTTTGGTAAGGCCGATTTACTCGTGTGAGACATTTTTAGATGCGGGATAGTCCAACGGGAGCCATGCAGGGGTGTTTGATCGTATCCGGGTCTGTTTACTGACTAAAAATCGCAAAATGCTGGCCGAACCCCCCTCTCTACATGGATTGCTCCACCCCACAGAATCGTCTGCCATTTTGTGATTCATTCCGCCAGCGCATTGATCTCACTCACAGACATGCAGCAGAACATGGCGGGCAGAGCTGTGCAAAAATCGGCTCGAATAAATCCGTTTTTCATCGCCAAAACCGTCAAAACGTAAGTTTTTTTTTACCCAATTATTTTTCTCGTGACCTGCGGCTGATGTTGGCATGCATACCCATAACTTTTGAACGGTTTGAAAGAGAGTAATTTGGACGCCGCTGTGCGTTTCCGGGTCGAATCGTGCCCCTCCTGCATGTGTTCATCCGCTATGTGCGATCCTGCTCCGTGATGAGAGAGCCATAGAGTGAGCATAGGTCGTCGATTTTTGGCCGAAATTGTGGCAAATCTTCTAGATATCTTCCAGATATGATATTAGTTCATGTATAATTGTGTTTGCAGTGTTTACAATGGCTGGTATGATGATGTTGCTCGGACTTTTCCCATTAATTCGATAATTAATATGTCTGGAGCAATAATCATATTTCTTTATGAAAAATGCTTTCTACAACACGCTGAATGCTGCACACTCTAAAACAGCCCACCGTGGGGGGCTCTCGGCTCCTACGACAATATGCAGTGCATATAATGAAGGCTTAGCAGGATGTCAATGCCAGTGCATGAATAAAGGAGTGGTGTTATCTGCACATTCTTCTCAAATGAGAATTGCATTGACCTGTCAACCAAAGCACATGAATCATACAACATTTAATTCGGGCCCAATAAATCACCCGTTACAGACTGTCTCGTCTCATAATGATTAAAAAAGTTGCCCTCAAACAGAACTCCTGGCATTGCAGTTATTAAATACTATTAAATGTTGTTTCAATCTTAATACAATAGCCTTTTTCATGTCATGTACTCTGCGAGTTTGGGTCAAATGCATATGAAAATTAGTACCCTTGGTGTGAAATATGGACTGAGAATTTCAAAAGTAGATGTCTATTCTAACACTGCTATATTTGAAGAAGGTCGACATGCCAAGACCGAATGCTCTGCAAATGCGGAATGACAGGACAAATGTTTTTTCTTGGCCTTTTAACCCTGGGTGTGGTTGTTTGGAATCCCTCAAGGAGTTTTGGGCTTCAAAGTTAGGAAGAAAAAAAAAAAAGAAAAAATGTTATGATGGTAAATTATCATCACCCTCACAGAGGGGTATTTTGGTTGAGCCTAATAAAAGGTTCTCAACTTATCTGGAGATGATTAAGTCTGTGCTGCATGAGTCTATGCAACTTGTTTCATGACTGGCCCGGATTTGCTTCATTTAAACTGGTGTGTTTGCAGAAGACCAGCAGGCCTAAGAAATGCACAGTCCTGTCAAAAATGCACATAAAGAAGCAACAGCGTGAATTTATGGCACCAAGAAGCACACTTGGTGTTTGTGTTCACTGCATGTACAAATGTCTGCATTGGACACACAGAAACATTTCAGATGAAAAGAAGCCATCTAACCGACCCGGCCGCATGAATTTGAGGTGGTGATGTTTTGAGACGTGAGGGCTGTCAACATAGATTTGTAAAACAGCCAAGCATTTAATGCAATGCTGAGCACTGTGAATACTATACTTTTGAATGTAATGAAAAGAGTTGAAAATAAGGACTTGACGCTCACTCTGGATCAGGACAGGTCTAAGCCGCTAACCACAGCAGGCGTGCTATTCATACAATCAGTTCTTAGTACCCTGCTGTGTCAATCACCCAGCCCCACAAAGGACTCCGTTTTCAGCCCCCCTCCTCATTTAGCTTGATGGCCGGACCGAGACCAGAGACCAGCCCAGGGTAAACACAAGTGCAGCAGCTTCAAAGACCTCACACTGGTTAGCACTGGGACTGTGCTGACTGCTTGGCTAGTGGATGCTTATGTGAGCACCTTAGACAGTCTTGACACATCAGAGAACAAAGCTCATAAAGTTGTTTCATGTTTCACCGAATAATTCAGTAAATCATTCAACTTTGTGTGACTCAACTTAGTGTTGCGTTCCCTGTTCGCTAAATCCTTGGTGTTGTGCGTTTAGATACGAGGTGGTGTTCCTTCAAATGAAGTGTACAGCATTAAATGTGGGGCTGTTCGGTGTAAATCAATGTCAATATTTGACCACTTACAGTATGCTAAGTCCTTGTATCTCTTGGAGACATTTCATGTCCTCAGTGGAGAAGAATGCTTCCTTTTTTTTCTGATCGTGCACATCTGTCACTATAGATTAGGAAATGGAGAACAGAATACCTTCGAGGCTGGCTCTTGAAGGGTAATGCATCACAGCTGTTTTAGACTGACTGCAGCCATTCAACTTTGGGTTCTACTATTTTTCTCAAAGCTAAAGATAAACCAGAGGTCATATCTCATACAACACGGCTCTGGGAACGTCAACCGGGACCAACCGACAGGACGACAGGGCTCGGACGTTTAATTTCCCTTTGTGTACGTTTTATTTGAATAAATGGAGTTTGGCTGATATAGACTTTTAAAATTTCATCGAGCATTCCAAAAAATTATGAGAACGTGTTCACTCTTCTGTAGCCGGGCCTTTAATCCATCCGTCACTGAAATCCAACCCTAAACGAAAATACGAGTGACTTATTATCACAACATTATTTCAAAATCATTTGAGATGAAACCTCTTTTTGCTAACACTCTGAAATGACAAACACTTATGCCTGGATAAACATCTTCTTAAAACAAAAAGAGGCTCTCTCTCTCTCTGTGGGTGGTTTGGCTAGCGATATATATGAGTGAGATCCTCTTGAGTTCTTACAAAGCATTGCTCAGCTTGGACCCAGTTCAATCCGGCTAGCAAGTCAGTCAAATGAACCGAGGGGTAGGGAGGGTAAGCTGCCGGTGTTGTGAGTTCTTCTGTATCTCATTACATTTGCCAAACAGACAACATGCCAAACAGGCCCGAACTGTGAAAGATTCAGCAGGAATTCTTCTGAGACAAAGCAAAGTAGGAGCTGTCCTTTTGGTATTTGAATGCATTCATTGATTAATGCATAATATAATATATAATAATAGAAAACTAAACTGGTTAAAACAGTTGGCCACATACTTGCACAATTCAGTGAGCAAGCAATTTCGGATCAGAAAAAGAACATATCAGGAACTTTTTCAACTTTTTATTCACAACCTCTCTGGGCGATACAGAATACATGTGACACCGTGACATCTGCTGCTGTTACGTTAAAAATACACATTGAAAACTCAGTTACTTTATCTTCTCTAGTCCTCATGATGTAGTTTTCTCTCATTCTTTTTGTTGTACGGATCATTATTGACTCACGTGACCTTTCGTTTCTCAAGATGTGTGTTTGTGACCTCCCAAGTAGTCGTGCCACAAGAAAGAGTGATGTCAAGGTGTACCCTCTATAAATGCCAGGCATACACCTGAGGTTCTGAGATGTATGCTGCAGTTTCCTGGTCTTTCCATGCAGTCTCATTTTGGCTGAACACACCCATAGTAATGTATAATCTCTGCTGTGTTATCTGCACCCCAACCATTCCTTTTGTGTTTTTAACAGCTCCTCCCATTACAAAAAAAACCCTGGTTAACAGTGATTTGTTCAGTCCTGAGTGAGCACCCAGACACAAACAGTTCCCTACATCCTTATGATAACACAATTCTTCACTGTATATCAGTGCACAGTGTCTAGCTCTGGTTTCCTTATGCTGACAGAAACGGAGTTGCTACTTCATTTTGCGAAGTATTTTTACTCCCACAATCAGCCAGCGAGCAACATTCAATCAAACTTAAATCCCGAACTTTTATCTTGGCCTGCAGAGACAGTGGGGTTTGATCGATGTCCAGCTGACAACCACATTCCACCGCCGCCTCCTCTACACATTCAGCACAAGGGGATTCCCTCTCTGCCCATTATTGTCCAGTGCAGCCTTTGATTCAACTCTTAAGAGCTTCAGTCTCCAACAAAGATCATTGTTTGACCTAAATTGGCATGCTAGTCTGGACAACAGGCTTCTTTCTTTGTCTTATCCACCCTTTGGGCCCCCTGGGAGTTTTTGCAGTGTTGAGTATTAAGCACATAATTACAGGTTTCCTCCATATTGCCTTGGGCTTTGGCCAAAGAAAGTCAGGACCGAGGTTTGAGCCACAGTGTAAACAAGCTGTCAATGTGTGTAATGCACAATGTCTATCTGTGTCATCTGCCACAAAGGCTCAACAGATTAGAGTAGGTAAAATGACCAGAATGTGATTTTAAAGAAGATTACCTTCAACTAAATGGACTCGGCTCCTCATGAAACAAGCTCTGTCTTGACTGGTCATCACAGTTGTGTTTAAATCCTCATACGAAATTGACTGTCTCTGAACCTCGGGGCTAAACCCAAAACATAAGCAGAATTCTGCATGAACGGACATGCAGATATGTCCAAGAGTCTCGGATGACACACCACCAACTCAGCCATAATGCCAGCCATGAACTCAGCCAATCACAGCGTGGGCACAAAGGGCCGATGGGTTAGCAGCTAGTTTCATGCTCAAAAACCTAAAAGTGGGAAGATGCTGAGTCTTGGAGCAATCAGTCATATGCTAATCAAAACATATAACTAGTATCTCTCAGTGATTCCCTATCTTTCTCCTCCTTAAACATTTGGTATCTCCTATTTAGCAGTGAGACAGTGCTGTCTTTGTGTGTGATCCACTCTTGTTAAACTCAGCAGAGGGGAAATCCATTCAGCTAAGCCATCTTAAATACTTGGAACCAGTAAAAAAAAAAGCCTGTTCAAGACAAAACCTCTACATCATTTCTTAGAGCTGCCAGGAGTAAACATGGTGTCTGTGTGTGTTCCCTAGCAGACCTTTAATATGGCATAGTTCCTATTATTTATTTATTTTGTAGTTTTGAAGAACTCAAGCTATATTTGTAAAGTGAAGAGGCCGCATGATAGTGTGTCTGGTTTCTGGTTTGGCCTGTTTTTTCTCATCACATGACATCAACCGGATGAGCTGAGATTTGATTTCACAAGTGACTCATTAATCCACCCTGAAACTGTAAATGATGCACAAAGACTGTCAGACCTACACTGCTGATAACCAAGTGTGTCTTAATCCGATATAAATCACTGCTGTCATCTGTTTTGGAATCGAGAACTGACTCACAGACACATTTAAAGATCAGTGCTCTGAAACAATGTCTGCATCTGTTTTGGGCGCACTTAACAACAAAAAGAGAGATTAAATCCTTTCTGTCATGCCAGGTCAGCATATTTTTAAAAACTACCACAGGATCAGACAGGTGTATGGTTTGAAAAAAATGTTGCCCAATGTCTGATGAAGTGATTGGCAAAGAAGTGCAGCTGGGTGTGTAAAACCTTGGAAGTCTTCCCCAAAAGATAAAAAGTTCCCCATGTACATTTAAAAACAAAAACTTACATGTAACAACTGAAAATTTCACATGTTGCCCTTTTTTTTTTTTTTCTGTAATGTCCATGACTGATTCATAATGAACCGCTCCCATAAAGCATAACAAAACATATTTCCCAACGCTTGCATTCTGGCAAAAATACAATCCGGAGACTGCAACACACCGTAATAGTTCACATTGTTCATCTCAAAATGTTAAAATAGCCAAGAAATTAGAAAGGGTTAATAATACAAGTAAAGGACGGCCTTGTAAAATCCATTAAACCCTAACACAAGGGATTTGTTAGTTGGTCAGCATGTGAGTGTGTTTATAAGGAGTGTACTAAACACTGACATCTGTTGCTCTTCGTCCTTGAGCTTTGCAAACATCCGAGCACAGCAGTCTACATGGGAAACGAACTCAAGGTCTTATCCTTCAGTAAATGTTGTCTCGTCGTACAGCGAGTCACCTCAGATTTGCCAGTTTGAAGTCGTTGAGCCGGTTTTGAATTTAAGCAAGCAAAAACTTCAGACTGATGTATCATGATCACTGAACTGAGCTACAACACAACTGTTATCTTCTATCTTCTATCTTCCTAAAAGTGCAACCAGAGGAGCAACAACAACAGTGACTTTCAAACACAGTCTGGGGAGGAAATAACATTGCAGCAGTGACTGTTTCTAGAGACAATGCATGCTGAAAATTGACTCATAGCCAGCCGATAGCTGCACCGACATTTTTCCCCAAACACTCGCCAGCAGCTCTGTTTTGAAAACAGACTGCACAGCCTCTCTTGAGATTGACCCACTTTTGTGATACAGAGATAATAAACACACTGAAAAATATGGTTCAGAGCTCCGTTACAACTCTCAGAAACTCGACACTTTGATTGAAGCAAGATTTAAATAATTCGGCTCAAACAGCTCCATGGGACAGATGTCTGCAATTATACATATTTTCTCTATAAATCACATCGGTTCATTTTTTTGAATTTCCCTGTCTGCCTCTGTTGAAATTTGGCAAAATCACAATGAGTGAAGCAGAGGGCAGGAATTATTATCTGTCTCCCAAAGGGAGCACAGAAGATAGTATTGTAAAGATACTTGTTACAGGCAGGGGATGGAGCTACTGATGGCTGTTGCGAGAGACAGAGAGCATTTGTGATCCTTTAAAGCTAGGCCAGTACGTATGAAAATCTGGATACCCTACCACAGCATGTCCACAGTGTTTCTAACAGTTAATCAAGGTATATGCATGTATACTCTAAGCTAAGCGGTTGAAGAAATGCACTGTGACGGATGAGTATATCTGACTAATGATGTGAAGCAGGCATGTGTTGATCTGTGAGAGTCTGAGACTGTTCATGTCGGTAATCAAGAGACTTAAAGCTGCTGTAAGAAATATCGTTCTGTAAACAATGAGTCAAATGAATACGTGTGTGAGAGATGGTTGCTTGTTATCACAAACTCAGAGAATTATCCCCCGACTGCAGTTTTCCTCGACTCTACTGAGCATTTTTGCATCTTTCAGCTCATTGTTTTGGTTTCACGCTCACAAAATGACATTAGCATTACTAGATGCAGCTAGCATGTAGTTTATTAGCAAAAAGCTCAACCAAATACCAAACTGCAAACAGGCAAAGTTAGCAACAAGCTTGTGAACACAGTGGAGACTTTAAATATTCTTTATCCAAGGGGTTAGTAAAGAACAAGAACAGTGAATACGGGACTTATATTCATCAGATGGCCACAAGCACCAGATGAATGCTAATATTACTCTGCGTCTGCTGGATGTGTAGGCAAAACCAATTAATGCAGGTTTAAAAAGATCATCTCCTTTTTATGAATTCAGAAAAACAATCTAATATACGAGTTTTGTCTTTGAGAGATATACCATTTTGAGTGAATCACAGAAAACCCCGCTGAGCTCAAACTAAACATGTTTTGGTGCGACGAGAGAACATCCAAAACCCAGGAGCAACAGGCTTTCATGATTTGCATTAACTTTGAATATACTTTGAATTCTGCAACTGACACTTTTACTGCAAATACATGTTTACTGTACAATGAATGAAACACATGCTGCAGTAAGGCCTTAAGAAGAAAGTGCTTGACCTTGCTGGTGAATGAATGACTCTTGGCTATCCTTGTCACACAGTCACTCCTGTAAAGGTAAATACAACTCACACCAACAAGCCAGGGCTCTGGGTTATGTATCACTGCTGAGTGTTTACCCAAGATTGAAGCTCCTGGTCACGCACGGGTGCAGTAATCTAATAATTTAGACTCCGCTAAGCTCATGACTGTAAGTTGGAGGGTGGTTACGGAAGACAACATCAGTCATGCAATAAGTAAAACAAACAGAGGGGGCTGTAAAAGCTGGTCAAACAAGTGCCGCAGTGCATGTGAAGGGGGGACAGTGGTGGCCACAATGAGCAGCCAAGTCTTGAAAGCTATCATTTATCTGGCATACTTCGACAGATGTTAGGGGTCTGACTGCTTTCCATATAAAGATAGAAATTACACTGAATGAATAGAAAGCTGATAGGAGAAGCAAAATATGCAACATTGTGATCTTTATCGAACCCTAACTCTTTATCTGCATTTATCCAACAAACCCATCACCAAACATGTTTCCGTCTTGTGGCTCACTCTTTGTCATTAATTAGTTTCTGTTGTGACCGTAAACAGCCCTGTGGTTTGAATTTATTAAAGTGCCCAACACTGAATTGGAGAAATGCATTATGGGCCCATGCAAAGCAGTCAAATATTTTATACTCCAAAACACTCCCCACTCACTGAAGAATGTGTCCCATCCGAATCAATTAAGTCCTAATCAAAGGACTGAAAGATGCAAAACAAGAGACAATGTGCTTCTCTCTCTGTCACTCTCTCTTTGTCAGAGTGCACACTCTTAGAGAGCTTGAGATGCCGTGGGCTGTTGAAGTGAAACAGTCCCACCAACTGTGCTCAGGATAACAAAAAGGTTTGAAGAGTGTAGCTTTTATGTCACAAAGATAAGGTTTCATAAAAAGAGAACAAAGAATGTGCATCAATACTGTGCACAGTATCGTGCAACTGAAAAAAAACAACTGCTTAAGGCATATATAATATATTAGTTATAACACATCAGGCTTCCAAAGTTTCAGACACACATGACTGGCAAGAGAAAGAAACAAAGTCACTTGTCCAAACCAGAGGCTCACGCTCTGTTACTGGGTCAGTGGAGCACTATATCTTTTAAAGCAGAAAGTAACAACCGATAAGAAGTACGACCAGGACTAAAACTTGTGTTTTTGTGATGTTACTTTACCATCTTTGCAGACGTTTCTCCTCTATAAGGAAAAAAGTTGTTTTCATTTTTGGTCCTTATAATCCTCTCGAGACAGCCTCCCTGGGCTCTGTGCTGTGAGACCTGTGCATGTTTAGAGCATCAACAAGAGAAGTCGACTGAAGTACATCCACATGACAGTGAGTTGTCTTGATCGAAATGTAACCAAAGTAATTTCCATTCTTCGTAGACTCTCCACAAGTCTGAGTGTGTAGCACAGAGAGCAGCAAATTGTCAGGCTGCCTGTTGATCCTCTTGCTTCGCTTCTCTGGCTACTTTGAGAGTTTAGAGGTGAGAGAGAGAGAGAGAGAGAGAGAGAGAGAGAGAGAGAGAGAGAGAGAAGGAGGGAGTAAGAGATTTTCTGAGAGGGGGAGGAGAAAAGCTTTCCCTTTCAGAGGAAATCCCCCTCAAGGCTTTTCAGAGTTTCTTCGCTCTCTCTCTCACCCCAGGCTTTATCACATACTCTAGCACACCCACAGTCACAATATGCCACAAATGGATCCACAAAAGCATGCCAGTTGCCACATAGACACTCACTGAGTGTGTGTGATACTGTATGTAATGTAAGGAATGTAAACATTCCCACATCCTACTTTGTCATGAATGCAAACACACGGCCACACACACACACACACACTCCTTTGCCCCGGCATCAGAGATCAGAGCTGCTGAAATCCAGCCCCTTGTTTGTGGCCCCCTTTCTTTCTATTTGAATCACTGTGAGGCTTTTAAAAGGCTAAGTCAGTCTTTCTCCTGTCCCTCCCAGACTTCCACCGTCAGCTCCAGGCTTTCTCATTTCCTCTCCTCAGCAATTGTCTTCCGGCAGACTGCCCAGTCTTTGACTCGTATCAAAGGGAGAGACGGCGGAGGGTGCTTCCCTGCAGAGGTCCGAGCTAAACAGCAGGCATGTGAAGAGCGCTGCTACACTTCCACATTTGTTCTGAGGAATGTAGGGGTTACACCCTCTGGTCTGCATTTTACATCTGGATGTGGAAGATGTATTGGGTATGAAACCAAAGACCTGTTGCAAGAAGCGAGGTTCATCACTGAGACATTCCTTGAGGGAAAAAAAGATTGACAGGCGATCGTTTATTTCTGTCTGAGAATGAGTGTGAGTGAGATGGTTTAGACAAGCAGCTCACTGTTGGCCTCAACCTCTGTTTATTCGTTCAAATTCCAGAAATTACACGAGAGTCCATGCATGTTTTCATCACAAGGATAAAAGGCAGAAAGTATTTATTTTAATCAAATATTCCTTATTATTCAGCAGGTGAAGTTGCAGAAGCTGCCGTCTCTGGAGCAATCCTCACATGTTTTTCTTTCACAGAAAGAAAGCCCATGCTAATTTCTCTCTCTCACCCTATTCCACAGAAATATGGAGGTGACGTTTTTTGAAAATGTGGTACACCTTTCCATTCCCTGTTTCTCCTCTTTGTTTCATTCTCTCCATCTCAATCATCCCTTCTTGCCCTCGTTCGTGCTTTCTCGACAACTTGGGTCTTTCCATTGATTTTATTATACCAGTATAAAAAAGGAGTCAAGCAACAGAGGGTACTTGTAGGATGATTCCCAAATTTGCTTGCTTATACTAATTCAACAATGATCACTCCACTTAAAAGTGATTTTTGTGACTAGACCGATAGAAGATTTTTTGTTTTTTTTGGTCCGATGCCAATATAGTAATTACTTTTTTTTTATTCCGATTTTTACCACGGAAACAAATTGTAAACTCAACGTTGAGATATTATTAAAAGTTGCTTATTGACATCCCACTGTTTTACAGCTGTTTCTCTGGCCACCTGCTGAATATAAGTGCAACATTTACTCTCCTTCAGCTCTGTATTTGGTCTCCACCAACTCTCAAGACAAATATCAGGTTCTATAGTTATTAAATGCTAGACGGTTTAGCTGTGAGCTCCTAACTTTGTCTGTTTGCTGTTTGGTGCTGCATGGGCAAGTAGCGTAGAGTTGGTTTATCTGTTTGTTTTTTTGCAAAAACTGCGTGCTAGCTTCGTCTCGAAAGAATATTGACTGAAACAATGAGCTTAAAGACACATAAAAGCTCCGTAGAGTCTATGAGTTTGTTCTCACAACATTTGATTCATATAAAAATACTGATAATAGCAGCTTTGAGAGTTTAAGAAATCGGTTATAAGCCAATATGGGTTTGATAAGGATCCCTTACATTTGAAGTGGACTTGATGTCATTGTGATGCGACGTCAAGCATATCTTTAGCAAATTTATTGTTACTTATTCACCCACAAATTCAGCAATACAAGATATCTTTGAAAAGGGTCTGCCTATGTATCGGCAGGGCTCTACCTCTGACTCCAGTTGATTTGTAAAAAAAAAAATCTCCTTTTGTTTTGGTTTCACTCATTGTCAAGGTCCAGACTTGTCTCCCCAGCAGAAACGTGACGGTGAAGCTATGGCGGAGAGGATGAAAGCGGGCTGACGTTCACTTTTGATCCCTGCCTCATGAAAACCAGATGGGCTGTCCATCTAAGCCGACAGAAAAGACGGCGGAGGGGCTGCTGTGTTCTCTGTGAGTCAGTGGATGGGGAGTTTTGATAGGACGCTCTTAAAAAGGCAGACATAAACACACAGAGGTACGCACACAGAGAACCAGACACAACTAGACGCAGAAATGTACACAGAGATAGAGAGCTCCGGAGATACCGCTCAAGTCCGGAAGTTTGGAGCACACACCCACACGGGTTCATTAAGCAACCGTATAAACGTGCACATGTACTGCAATTTCTTAAGTACAGGCATAAACACAGGAATTCACACACACACACACACACACACACGCAAACGCAGCAGGATGAGACCCTGAGCCCTCTGTCCTCCCTTCCTCCCTCCAAGTCTAATTCCTTTCTAGTGGGTGGGAGACCCCTGAGGCGAGTGAGCAGGACCCCTTCAGTGATTTACTTCAAACCAGCACTCGCCCACATAACCTCCCATGTAGGCTTAGACACAGCAGCCCACGGTCTTGACGGTTTATAAAGCATGACTCATAGTGAGTGTACGTACACACTAATATCGCCATTAAGGAATGGGAAAACACAAACTCTCCCCTTGGCAGTACCCCCCGCAACACTTCTTGGATCAATTACCTGACTCTATTTGCTCTCCAGGTCTATGTTCATTAGCTTTATGTGGCGCAGGTTTTTTTTGATTTAACACAAAGGGGAGAAGAGCAATCTCAGCTTTGATAATTCATATCCTGCTCTTGGATCAGTCCCAAACACTTCCAGCATGTCTGAGTGACATTATTATGAAGTGCACTGCCTCAGTGACGAATGCCTGAATAGCTTTCGGCTGTAATCACTCATGTCCTAATGGGACAAGATGAAAGGAAGAAAGAGAAGACAAAGGGGGCCGTCTCTCTCTTGTTTCTGGTTCCCAGGGACAGCGACCTTATCAGCGTCTGGAGATCTTCCTCTGTGACTGTGACATCATTTCCTGCCCAACCCCGGTCTATCAAGATGAGGGGCCTGGGCTTGTGATTTAGACATTTGGTTGTTCTTTCAACAGACAGAAGGGATAGAAGTCCGACTTCCTCCGAGTCAATATCTGTCTACAGCACAGATGCTTTTTTGTGTGAGGTATTTCTGGGTCTTTAAGGATTCAAGGCATGTTTTGAGTAGCACGTCACTTCTGTGTCGTGCTAAAGAGAAAAGAAGGGTCTTGTGGAGGAAAGATGTGCATTCAAGGACATTCCAGATTGGGGCTCTGTACATGTGTGTGCATGTGCGTGTGCTCATCTTTCATTGTTCATTCAGGTGCCGACGAGTGATGCATCGTGACATTAAATGTTCCCAAATATTCATTTCCCTTGTAATTGTTAATCCATCGAGCTCTGCATATCACGCTCTATATTTAGTGCTAATGAATGACAGGACGGAGCTGCTTGCAACACTTTAAATTGCTTTCCATCTGTCCCACTTTAACTGCTTTGTTCCTACTGAGATTTTATAAAGAGACAGGTCTCTCTGGGATGGAAATACATTCTTTTGTCAGTGTAGCTAGTCTCATTTTTCAAAGATATCTTTCTTAAACATAAAAAAAGACAAAAGACTTAAATGTTGATAAAACTCAGAAAATCTTTTTTCTCATTAATTGTAGAAAAGTATAATGGAATACACAAAATTATGGCACAATGTGAGCAAACCATCTTGCAAACATGCTTCAATATGTATGTTTAGTGTAGAGAGATGCATTATAATCCTCTCTTGATCATACTGTCCTGGTGTTTACCACAGAATCCTGTTTGTAGCAAATCCTCAATATGAACTTCAATCCTTTTGGGAAAACAATGCTCTTTGCAAATGAATCCCACTCAGCTGCAATCTAGGATAAAGCCTGAATCTATCTCTGTGTGAGAGCTTATAGCACATCAAATGCTGGGAATAAAGGACCGTGCATGCTCTGCAAGAGAGGAATGATACATTGAAGACTTCCCAAACTAGAAACATCTTTGCCATAGCTGGAAAGAACAAAGCATATTTGTTCCATATTCTTTCTGTAGGCTTTGAGTGGACATTCAAGTGGGTAATTGTATGTGAAGTGTTTGTGTTTTAGTGATGTCACGTCAGTTTACAATATAGTATAACAGGACTGTAAAATTACTTTTTTTCAATGTAATTGTTTCTACAGACAGTTTTGTAAAAATCAAAGACATTTCTATCTATCAAGCTTTTGCTTAACAAAAGGGAAAGGATTTAAATGCTGTTTTGATTATTATCATACGTGAAACTCTAATGGTACACCCACTGAGCAGTTCCACATGTTTAGGTTGGTCCCTTTCTGTCCTGATGTGTTTTCCACTGAGAGGCTCTAAGCTCAGCTGGAGACTGATGGGTGCTGGTCCAGTGTAGGAAGCAGGTGCTAAATTCACAACAGCAGACAAGTCGGAGAAAAAGAAACTGCTGTAAGCTGAGGCACAAGAATGTGTGAAGCTTGAGACTTTGGCTCAAAGGTTTGTTCCCCCCCCCCTCCTAACAAGCTACTCAAAATAAAACAAGACCGACAGTCTGGAGCCACGCTTGCGACCCCGTGAGGATGTAATACACATTACACACAAGAACCCAAACCCTTCAGTAGATGGGTGAAAAATTGACTGAGCTATAAAAATGTTCAACTTCAGCTGAGCAAAAGGAAAGCCATGAAATGCCGTTTTAGGACATTTGAGACCCAGCTCTTAATTATCATATATACTAAAATTCATCTTTGTCTATTGCTGCATTCGCACAATACAGGCAGAATGGAAAGAGCTGGAAAACCTCCTGTGGTTGGGAATTTGCAAGATGGTTACCAAGTTAGCTTTGTCATCATTTAAAGGGACTGAATTATCTACTACTTCTGTTATGGATGTGAAGTGGTTTGTCAACAAGCTAAATGCTTAAATATCATGCTAATATGCCTTTCATTAGTATGTTTAGCCGACATGTTAACATCATGTTGCTATGGCCGAGTTAGCATGGCACAGTAAATAAAAATAGCATTTTAAAACGTGCTAAAATTGGCCTTTATTTTTTGCATACAGTTAGCATGTTAGCAAGTTATAACTGTTACCATGTTTGGGTAACATGCTACAGTTTAGTAGGTTAGCATTAATCTAAAAGGACAACCGAGGCTGAGGTATTTTTAGAGACATTGTCATGGGTTCATAGATGAGGGGACATTTTAAAATATTGGTGGCACTAGACGAAGTTAGGGTATCAGTCATTGAGATTCATAAGACAACATGAATGTATGCACCAAATTCCTGGCAATCCATTCGATATATTTCATGCGGAACCTATGTGTCCAACAGACTCCGTAACCTTGCTATTTACAATTGTGCTGGCATGGCTAAATATTATTAAAAAAAACGTAAAGACTCACTGGTGGACTAAAGCTTTTTAAGGAAGTCACCGCTGGACTGAAGTAGTCATTAGGACACACCAAGACAGTATTTAGCGGCTAACTCTCAACTCTACTTGCTTGTGTAAGCAAAGCTGTGGACACAATGGTGTTTTGGGATAGTGGTATATGAAAACAACTCCTGCTGCCGGGCCATGGGAAACAGGGAGCCTCAAACACGCCGCTGAGTCAGAGATGGACTGCTGCACACACAGACAATGTTGTTTCAGGTGAAACGGAGGACAACAGGTGTGTGTGTGTGTGTGTGTGTGCGTGTGTGTGTGTGAGAGAGAAAGAGAAAGAGACAAAAGAGCAGCTTGGAGGATATCTTTTCATGCTTCTCCTATTCTTCTCTCACACAGGACCAGTCAAGAGCGAACATAAAGTACTGGTTGTAATGTTTGGTTCTCTCTACACCCTCTGTTTCCCAGTATCTGTCTCATCATCTGTCTCCTTAGTGTCTCCTGGGATTATTACTCTCTGACTGCCTCTAACTGCTTTACCTTCCCTGACGCGGATATCTCAGCACTCTTTTGTGTCAGCTATTTCCTTTCCGTCTCTGTTTTCGGCTTAACATGTCTTGTCTTCTTGCATTAATTCCTCCTGCCACTCACCACTTATTTTTCTCTAACTCTGCTTAATTCTTATCCCAGCTGGACTCACTCCTTTTAGGTATTTTGTCCCTGCTCTTCTCACCCTCTTCTCCTCCCCCTTGCATTTTTTACAGTACGCCTTGCAGACGTAGCTGTTGGGAGGTGGCTGCTTCTGAGTGGAGCTTATCAGTCAGATTTATTACTTGGAAACTGGACCTTGAACTGAATAAAGTGGATAATCCTCAACTGAGACACTAAACATGAAAAACTCTTGTGCATTTGTGCACCTTGTTCCCCTGTCTTTACGTCTCTTTCTTGTCATTTCTGCTTTATTTTTTTATGACAAAACCACCCCAAATCATTTATTTCCCTGGGTTAGACAATCACATTCTTTTGGTTTTTCCCTCCCCTTGTCTTATTTGATACTATTCCTATTTCATTGAGGCGTGTCCACTTATGTAAAACTCCATTGACTGCAGCTGTTTTTGGTTTCTCTAAGTCCCAGCTGTGCCTGCTTGCTTCTCCTCTTACTTTGGGTTGTGGTTGTGGTTGCAGCAGATGTTTTGGCTAACCATAAAGCCACACCATACAGCGGTGGGTCGAGAGACACAAGACCAACCCAATGCACAGCAGAAGCAAGATTTACTGTTTCTCTGACACAAATCAGGGACTGAAAGCCAATGGGAATGGACTTCACATGTTTCTTTAGGCTGAAGGTAGGGTAGTAGACCTTTTTAGAAGAACAGGATGACGTTTTAGTATTTTATCTTTCTAAATGTATATTTTATTTCATCCTTCCTTTGCAGTATAGCTGATTGTGACATTAATAGTTACATTAATTAAATTAATAGTTTTTTCAATATAGAATATAGTAAAACTACACACCAACATACTTGGGCATATACAGTACAATTCACATAAACACATCAGCAAAGCCTTGTATGGACTTCCTTCGGTTAACTTGCAGTGTAAATATTAGACCACTAGGTGTCATGTTTCATCAACTGTCACAATTGTGTTGTGACTGTAATTTGAGAAGTATCTGCCTCTCAACAAGACCACAGAGAGACCAAAGGCTTCTCTCAGCGCTCTGTTTGGCATCTACATATCATCTCTTGACTTCGAAAAGCATCTGAAATGAGAAAGACTTAAACACACAGTTCAAGTGCAGGAGCAGCCTTTCCTAAAAAGGACAAGATGATCCACTGAAACAAGCGTGGACCAAGCAAGCACTCATGATATGTGTTTCCTCCCTAATGCCAGGTGAAGGCAGTCATTTCCACTGGCAGGATAAATTTATCCAGATGGCATGTGGACTTACGAGCATTATGACCCTCTCCTCACCTGCCTCCTTCCAAGGTATTATTATCCCAAGACAAGGAAACATCTGGCTCGCAGAGCTGTGGGATGCAGGGTTCACACACACACACACACACACACACACACACACAAGCATACTTTTCACAGCTTATTCCCCTGGTTTTATAAGATGGTGTCTGGCTTTAAACCTTATTTGCTCCCAACTTCTGTGGAGGTCATGTGGTGGACAAAAGTGGAACTCAGTGTGTCATATTGTTTATCAGTGTAAAGACACTTCTGGTTTGTTGCAAAGAGAAGTACAAGTTGTCCAACATAAGGTCTTTCTGAAGCATTGTGCACAAAAAGCTACAATGTAAGTTTGAGTGTGTGTGTGTGTGTGTGTATACTCAAGCGTGCAGCTGTTCAAGCAATCGCCCTGAAAGGGACATTAGCAAACAGCCTAGTCTTTGAACACATGTTTACCTACGTGCACACAAACACACACAGGATGTGCTCTTAACAGGTCACACAAGAGGCACACTACTCATGCTAAGTAGCGTGACGATTCTGCAGTCATCAATCACATTATGCTGCTTAGATCTAACCTCTTCACATAAAGATTGAAAGTTTGATTCTCAAAATGTCAAGAAGAGCAGCAACCAAGAAGATCACTTATTTTAATTAACCAAGCATGTTATGTCACTGATGTTGTCACACACTGTTATTTAACAATTTTCATACATCTTTTTGGATTTCTACAAGTCTGAAACATAAACACAAGTTTCAAACAACTATGGGTGTGTGTGCGTGTGTGTTCTCGTTTTTTGATGGGTTTATTGACCCACAGATGTCTGTCTGTTGCTGTGTTTGCCCGGGAGTGTAATGCTTTCTGTTCAAGGAAACAGTAAAAGCTTTTATGTGGGAAATGTCACAGTGCATCAGTTGAAAAGGAAAAAAAAAAAAAAAAATAATAATAATAGAAAAGCCAGGATTAATATAGCCACTGCCTCAAAAATAAGCAAAATGCACAATGCAGTGGGTTGTATTCAACCGACCCAGAAAAAAAGATTTTTATTTTTATGATTTTTGTTGTATTGCGGTTAAAATTTGAGTTTGATATGAATATATCTGGATTACTTTGTTGAAAGGAGTTTGGTTTCAAAAGCATTTCGCTTCTTGTCTGATGCTGATTCAAAAGTCTAGAGCCGGGGCAATTTCACTTCTGTGCACAGAGATAAAAAAGAAAAGTAAGTATCTTTGTTCAGTTCGAAAACATAATAATTAAGGAGCACAAAGGAGTGAAAGCTTAATTACAGAAGCAACCCGGTTAACAGTTTATGAATACCCAATAGATGGGTCATGTTGCTCAAGTTGTAATAGCCTATGACAGCTCAGCTCATTACCAAAGCACTCAAATTAAGACCCAGGCATCTTTATGTGCGACTGAGGCAGCTGAACCCGAGACAGGCCACATGGACACTGTTAAGAGGTTGTGACCTTCAGTCTCCATGACTCAATATATCCCACCAGTCCAGAAAAAAAACACACACACACTCACACACATCAATGTCTGTGGCCAACAGGTGGGACTCCTTGATGGAAGACAGATTCCCGAACAGGAAAGTCAGTGAAACTACCGTCTTTGTGTAGGTTGACAGGCACACAAGTAGGAAATGTGACCTCCGGGATCGAATGAATGGCTTTTACCACCTTGAAAAATACACCAACCTATTTTGTCCAGCTGCCTTTTGTCTAAACATCCTATCTCACTGCTACGCCTCTAGAACAATAACCTGTATCGTCTTTCTACCCCAACGTTTCTGACAAATGTTTTGAAGCTTTAAATAACATGTTTAATAAATTGACTGTTTTTCTTTTCTTTGAGGATATGGAACTTGTTCTGCACTTGCAGAAAAAAAGAAATGAAAAAAGAAAACTTGCTTGCTGAGATTCCCCCACAGGATACGAAAAGATCTGAAACCCGCACACAGACAACTGAGCTGAGACAAGCTTCAAAGCAAAGCCTTGGAAAGAGCATTAAATACATTTCTATCACAGAAGATGCTTCAACTAGAGCCAGAAATCTTGCTGTAATTGGCCTCCCCACTGCAAAAAGATGCTACATTGTTTTAGTGGCAGTTTGGCAACAGCTTTTCAATTAGAAGTCGTGTCCCAATTAGCCAACCCTCACTGCCACTAAAGACAAACTTAAACTCCAATAAGAGTCAAGACGACAAGATTACTAAATCATGATATTTTGATGTTCAAACCAGTTGAGAATATTTGGTTAACAGCAATAAGTACAAGTACAACATGTATAGACAATAGACACTGTATATATTATAGTGTAGAAGTATTAAGTTGCATTAAATGGAAATTTGAATTGCCATAAAGGGTTCACGATCATGGGAAATGTTTCCTGATTGCAAACTGATTCATGAAGATTTATTGTGCCTTTAACAACACCTCACTACGGAGATGTGTATCAAATATTAACACTCCCCTCCAAACCAAAAGCACAGAAAGCGTAAGCTTTATCTGCACAGACAAACCCGGAGGCAGCGTGTTTCATAATCTCCCGCATTGTTCCCCTACACACCTGGAGGCCAAAATACACTTCTCGTATCTTAACTATTGAGGAAACTACTCTAGCAACATCCTTAGAGCTTCATTATAATATTTGAGTCACACAATATCAAAAAAAAAAAAAGAAACAAAATGGATAAATGAAAGAGTTAACATACCTTTTTATGTCCAATCCAAACACCAAAGGAGGATCATCTCTGGACTGTTTGAAATCAGCTCATCTTTAGGGCCTAACAGTGGAGGGCAAGCTGTGACAACATACCATATCACAACAGGTGTAGCCTTGGAGGAAGGGTGGAGGAAAAGAAAGGAGGAGGGCTGGAGTTTTTTGGGGGCAGAGGCTACACACAGGCCTGCTTTGGCGAGAACCTGCAGTCATGCTTCAGCAAGTTTTCAAAATCCATTTGATGGGCTTTTATTCTGTTTGTCGAGTTTGTTGATTGAATACACGAGAGGGAAGTTTAAGCTCCCAAAAACTAGTTTTAATCCACAATTGAAAACATTATCATACAGACTATAAAAAGTCTCCTTTCCTCTGGAATGATAAGATAAAGAAAAATATTCACATATAAACCTTTAACACTGAACAAAGTAACGGTGCCCTTGTTGGAGACTCCACAGAGAACACACTGGCCTTCATAAGAGATCAGCTGATGACAGAGGTTGCTGGAGGTAACCTCTTCTGAATAAATATAGCTGTGTACTATCTCATGCAAAGCCCGACCCTGTTCTCGCTGCGCCCAGTGTGCCTGCCTTCCACCCGTCACACAAAATGGAGCTCTGAATTTGGGTCAAGCGGCCCCAGGAGTTGTTCAGGCTTGCAGCATCATCGCGTAGATTATAGTATGTGTTCTGCGACATTAATCATAATCGCAAGCTTACTTTTTACCCCTATACGCTCACGTGCTTTAATAGTAACGGGTTATATTTTAGTGTATTTATTAAAACAAAGACGTGATATACTGTGTATGCATGCATCGTTCGTCTCATTTTTGTACAGTGCTGATAACACTGCTATATTAAGACTTGTCCATTCATAGCAGTATTTTGTTTCCCCAAAGACTTCGGAAGAATTGGTTCGACTCTAGAGAAAACCCAGACATGTTATCTTTCACATCACTACAATGTCCTTCTTTAACTTAAATAAATCAAATGTTATATCCTTTTCAAAGCTTGAAAGGGCCAAATACTCGTCAAATACTGAGTTCTGATTAATCATTTGATACATGACTACACATACACATTACCTTCTGATCTAATCTAACATGTTTGCTTTCTTTCCTTTTCCCTCTTTATTTATTTGCTTGCATATATGCACAAGTAGATATACGTAGGTAGGTGGATGGATGGATGGATGGATAGGTAGGTAGGTAGGTAGGTAGGTAGATGACAAAGATAAATTGCGGACGAACTGACTGCTGCTTCATGTGTTAAGCTATAGACTACTGCGTACACTATACTGCCCACACAGTGAACTGCATGCACTTCCAAGACTGTCTCAGCATGACTACGCCTCCTCCTATAGAGAAGATGTTATCACCAGCTCCCTACTGTGTTGTTCATGCAGAGATGTGGGCCAGTTTAAGTCTGATCTAATCCTTCACTCTTTAACTCTTTGATTATTGACAGTGCTTCACAGACAATCCGCAGACCTGATGTGTTTTTAGTGGATGAGTACAGAAACACAGAGCTGCCACAGTGAGAAAAAAAAGTCTTGTAATACTGCAACAGGATGTCTTCTAGTTACAACTAGATGGCATGATGTCATCAGAATGAGATAATTAGAGCTTGCTTGCTTGTGATAGTGAGGAAACTTTTGACACAATATTTATATTTGTATTGTTTGTCATAGCAAAATACTTGATGTTGTAATGGGAGTGAGAATTATCATTATAATAGCAAAAAGCTCCCCATACACAGATACATATATTAGTTAGCTATTATGTGTTCAGCAACAATTGGTTTTCTTCCGGTTTGATGATTAGGTTTACAGCGTAAAGTGGCAAGCAGTTGCCTGTTTTCACAGATAAATTTACATTTGTTACCTTTTGCTCCCAGATATGGAAGAGCTTGCTCCAGGCATTCAGATAATTCCAGCATAACTACTGATGAAAGCACTTGCTTGCAAACAGAAAACCTAATGAGTTCGGTTTTGATCTGCCGAAGGAGCTGCATGTCCGAGACCAAAGCTAATTATTCAGCATTTATTTGTGTTGCCTTTGAGATCAAATTGATGGGATATGCGGTGTGCGCTCAGTACCACACAAGTCTCAGAATCAGAATCAGAACCGTTTATTGCCAATGTATGTAACATACAAGGAATTTGTCATGGCAGGTCTACACTCTTTCACAGGAACACTACTTGTCCTTAGGCTAACTCTGGCTTCAAAGATGTGTATTTGCAGATGTGTTGTGTGAATGAAAAATGAATCCCGGGCCTTACCTTACAGAGGAAACCAAATTAAGAATTATCGTTCAGCACAGTAGAAACATACTGATTATATTAGGTTTTCTATTACATTACAATTCCCTGCATTATAGCAATACATTGTTGTTCATGGCTTAAAAAAACTAGTCTCAGGATGTTGAAACGTGTCTGCAAACCATCAGCTTAACCTTTGAGCATGCGTCTCATGAGAGCTATTTGTGTTTGCATGGAGTTCCACTTTACCTCCGTCTTAGATGGTTTTAAAAGCCTCGCCACGGGCCCAATCAATGGAGGCAGTCCTGCTGTGCATTGTGCCCCTGTTGAGGATAATATCTGGTGTGTATGGAGAGCTGAGTCATCAATCAGTACAGTCAGCTCTTCAGATGCTGAACACGTACACCATTTCAGATGAAAACAAACTTATCAGTAACAGCATGCTTGGTGACGCTGTCAACAATTTACCAGTAATTCATTTAGCAATCGATCAAGCCCACATACAGATCGAATCAGAAGCAGACATATTTGTATGAAGAGAGCATTGGATTAATCGTTGAGTATAGTGAAGCACTTCCACAAACAATTCATTTGTTAATTTCTGCTTCGGACATTTCAGATATTCAGAGTTCATGAAGGTCTAAATGTAAATATCACAGAGTCTCTCCCTAGAGCAACACAACTATATGCTCAGATAAATGCTCCAAAATGGCTTACTCATGCAAAAACAGTGCATCCAGTCATGGAGCATCTCTTTAAGTCAAGTTAAGTCCATTTTACTCCAAAATCACATATCACAGATTCAAGGGGCCTTATTATCTGCACAACGTACGACACCCTTAAACCTTGGAATCTCAACTTGGAAAAGGAAAACCTACGCAAAAGAGCCATCCACTGAAATTTATCTAAACTTAACTATCATGAGAAAAAAAATGACAAACCCTCATTAACAAGTGTTGCTCATGTGTTAAGTAATTCATTATTGATCACTCTCCAAGCTTGCTACCCTATGCAGCAGTCAGTGCCCTGGGGATGATCTTAGTTAATCATTTTAGGATCAAATCAATAAATATCGTATCTAATTTTATATTCCAAGACGAACTGTTCTTGCTGATATTACATTCGGGCATGATATTCAAAATTTAAAAGCTGATTTGCCTTTTGCTATGAACTGAACAGACTTCAATACTCACCTGCCCATAAGTACTCTCAGTGATTATTTAAACAGTTGATCCTAAGCTTCTAACATGTGAACAAATACGAACACACACATTCACACTCTTACACAACAAGACTCTGTCTTCCCACACACGCTCTGATGCAACCCTGGAGGACCCTGTCTATATTTGTACCACTTCACAACTGTTATCCAAACAATAACAGGAAGTTTCAAATGGAAGCCAGTTTTATTTTTGTCCCTTCTGATCTGCTGCGTTGCTTTTTTAAGAAAGTGCTGAAAAGTTGAATGTTTTTTTTTCCAGGGACTATCAAAGTCATGTAATTGCAAAGGAAGGCCATTAAAACTGCACAGGCTAAGAGAAAAAGCAGGTGCTGAGTAAATCACCAGGAGGGTGCTTCTATATATTCCTGTGGAATGTGGGACACTGCAAAGAAGCTCAATACATGAGCAATAGCAGCCTCTAGTGGATCACAAGGTCTGGGTGGGTGGAAACACCTGTGATGGGGAGGTTGTTGAAGATTGTGCGAGTGAGTAAGTGAGAGAGGGAAAAGCGAAGGAGAGAGGGTATGGGGGTGTTCAGACATCAATTCGATTGTGAAGTCTGCAGATACTGTAGAAGCGTGGGCGTGTTCCTGTAGAGCTCCGAAAGTTGTTCAACACAGAAATGTGACTGCTAGTGTGTGTGTGTGTGTGTGTGGGCTCGAGGTGGGGGTATTCAGCTCGTCTTGCTGTGTGTCTGACTAAAATTTGAATGTACTTGATTCGCATTTGCACTCATCTAAAAGAAGATGTCGTTGCATGAGCAGAGCACGGTTCTGTAGTTGCTCTGTATCGCAGAGAAGCAGCACAGTCGACGCCCACCAAAGATCACAACATAACTGCCAAGTTTCATATGTGGCAGCCTGGATGTAACTTTTTAGGAATCCTTCTCAGCAGATGCAGTGTTAACTGCTGTCCATGACATTAACACATGCACAAGTTTTATGAGGAATCCGACGAGTGAATGTACTGTTTGAGTAATGTATTGTTTGCCACATCTGTGTGTGTGTGTGTGTGTTTGATCAGTATTCCTCCGCAGCAGAGACAGCAAAGCATTGAATGATCTCATCTACAGTGACTGCCAGCTGTGAGGCTGTGTGGAGCGATGAACGATGCCCTGAGATTTTACTTCTATCAGATGTCTGCTCCCTTTTTCATCTTTTATGTAATCTTTCTCCAGACAATCTTTCTTCCAGAAGTCAGAGAAGCAGACAAAAAAGACAGGGCAGGTGAAAGGCAAGGCAAGGCAATTGTATGAATATGGCACGTTTCCTTACAAGTAAACTCAACGTTCTTTACATTAAAACTCATGCAGCAACATGCTCAGAAGATAATTAAAATACAAGAACATGCAGACATACACATGCACATATATACCGCACAAACACATTAAATCATTTTTTCTATTTTCATTTTTTCTGGTTTCCTATTTTGGTTTAGATGTTCAGGCCAGTAAAATTCCTTCAAATGAAAGAATGTAAGAGGGAAAGATTTCCCCTTTTGGTTTGCTCACAACTCATGTCCAAACATAGGCCATGAACGGTGATTAACACAAAATTGTGACATTTTTGAGCAGGCTCAAGTAGCTACTGCTGCTATAGCAAAGTCATTTATAACACAAGCACAGAAAGTGACATGATTAGTGTCATTTGGGTATTTTTAAACTAGGCAAAAAAAAAGATGAGTGTAATTTTTCTCTGATCAAATCACAAGATCACAGATGCATGATGGGGTTTGTAATTTCACTTTCATTTGGATGTACAATTACCATTTGTCATTTTAAAATGAAGAACTGAGGATGACCTAATGACAAGAGAAAACGGAGAGGATGACATGAATAATTGAGTCCCTGGTTAGCAAGGGGCTAAATTTATCAATATCTGGGCCACTTAATCAGCCTCACCAGAGATGATCGCAATATAATTTTTGTGAAATGATGTTCACGGACAGCGACACTCGCCAAACTGGCATTAGAAGAAGAAGAAAGTCTCACACACACACACACACACACACACACACACACACAGACATACAATTAATCAAACACAGACGAGTGTTTCAAGATACTCTCAGACGCCAGTAAATCTCCTGTCCTCTTGTCGATTCTAGGTGACAGGGTAAAACCCTCATTATGCACCTCATATCGAGTAAGAGTCATGAGTTATCACTCTGTACTGGGCAGACTGTCTATATATGTCACTTAGGGTTAACATGGCAGTGAAGGCCACAGACAAGACGGAGAGCGGGTTGTCGTTAATGTCCCGGGTGTGAGCTGTGTGTTTCTATCAGAGGTCAGGTAAAAAACTGATACTGATAATAACAATAATATTGATTGACACCCGACAGGGTTTCGGGCTTGTCACCTTTGTCACATTGTTTTCAGGTTGTAGCACAACTGGAGACGATACAACTGATAACATTGCAAGGCAGTATGCACATTTTTTTTTTTTTATATATAAGTTTGAGACTTTTAGCTGTAACAGCTGTTCGAAGCAACAGAAGCAATTTCGTCTTTAGAGTTTTGATTTTTACTGTTAATGCTGTTATCTCACTTTAAGTGGATTTGGCTCATTTGCTTTCGATGCACAGTTGAGAAACCCTTAGGGATACAGCCGTTTTCAACATCTTTTAAGAACAGAGGAAAGGATGCCTGGGGAGAGATGGAAAGATAAAGACACAGGCAGCTACACAAGCATACATAAATGCTCATGCACACACATACAGAATACACACACACACTTATCACAGTCTCTCAGATTCTGCTCAGCATTAACATTAATGGACTCCCTTGGCACAGACATAAAAAGCAAACATCTCTGAAGCAAATCCAACATGTTTTATTTCCAGTATGTTCAGAACTTCAGTCAGGAGACACAGGCTGTAATAAACAACACAATATCACCAATGATACCACCTCATGCACTGCAATTATTATTGCAATTACATGACACTTCTGGAGATGATGAAGTTTGGTAAAGATGAAGTTCTTGTTTGTTTTATTTTCATTTTGAGTCACATGCATAGCACAGGAACTGTAGTTCTCCCACATGTTACGTTCAATTTGCTATTTTCTCTCAACAAAAACAACCCTCTATATGACACAACTCTTTAAAAGGTTAAACATATACTTAGGTTTAAGGTTAGGGATGTCCCAGTGATGGTTTAGAAGATAATTGCGTTACATTTACAGTATTTGGCAGAGGCTGTTTTTGAATGCAATTTACATTTTTTTTAAACTTTTACACAGTTTTCAGCGTCTTGCTCAAGGCTACTTCAACATGTGCACAGGAGGAGATTGGGATTGAGCCACCAAATATACAGTTAACGCCACCTGAGCTACAGCCGGCAGGGATAGACTGGAAGTCAATATCCTTCAAAGTTCTACAGTCCAAGATTATGTGTGTGGGTCATTACGCATCGCTGAACATATGTCCAAGCTTATTAACACACAGACAAGGTCATGTCAGTGACGTGATAATCAACATGTCATGTCAAAATTCAACACTGGTTATGATGTCCTGCTGTCCTCATTCATTCGATCCTTCAATTTGTCATTTATGCGGTTTAACTATATCGTTAACAATCAAATTATGAGTGTTGACATTATTGACTGCAAAGGCCTAGTACAATAAATATGTATTGTGTGGTATATTTAATGGGAGTGGTTCAGAGCTGAAATGTAGATGTGGTATACATACACACAGTGCAAAGAGGCTGTGAAGACAAATAGATAATTCATGTCATCTTCACCTACACGTTCTGTAGCTTCCCTGTACACTTAACATTCAACAGTGTCCCTGCTTCTCTCATGTTTAATGTAGTATTTCTACAAAGGTATAGAAACACTTTGCATGACTGCACAGAGTGTTTCCAAGGCTTTGTGGGTGTGAATAATGTATTAATGCACTAGTGCAGAAGGGATTCATAGCAGCTTGTGAATTTATAATACAAAATAGCCTATTCAAAGAATAAACTGGCATCATGAGTGGAAAACCACATTTTAGTGGATTTTCTGCATTTTGGACAGAATAGTATTATTTATTCTCTATTATTTTGCATGGTTAATACCAATTTAGATTGAAGGCTTTCTTAATAGTTTGGTTTCCTGAAAGTTTGATCGTTTTTTTAATCTACGGAAAAGCATTTCCATTTTTTTGCCAGATCTTCAGGAAAAGGTCTGTCCCTATTTGACCAGAATATTTATCGAAGAAAGCATAAACACATGACTTAAAACCCACTTTGACAATAGATACTAATGCTCTTCACATATGACCTTAGTTTGACATTATGCCATTGCAACAATTATTCAATGGCCTCCATGCTGGATAGGATTCTTCACATCTGATCAAGGATCCTTTCAGTGATCTTCCCTTAGACCACAGCTAATCCTACAGTGTGAAAGAAGAGACATTTCTTGTCTCTGTTCTTTATAACGGTCAAAAAAAGCATTCTGGCTTAACAGTTAGCATTGCACTTTAGCAGTCATGTTAATCCCCCAGCCTCTACCTTTTCCGCAAAGCTGCTTCTGCTCCCATTTGGCTGATTTCATTCTTTTCCCCCCATCTCTAAATGTCCACGCTAGCATTAAGGAACCATCTGTGGCTGCATTTCATTGGCCACTGGCTCAAGGCTCTGGTTTTTAAATAGATGTAATGGAAGGGTTAGCCCAGGATGGAGCATGGCCAGGATTTGGTGCATGTGTTTAAAGCATGAATGTTGTTGAGTGTATTAGAGGATTCAGATTTTCAAATGGATACACACTAAAAACAGGAGACGGTGTCGTGGATAGTCCGCCAAGGGCATGTGATGCAAAGTGAGTAACAAATCCTTCACTCCGGACTCTTATCCTGACCACCTACACCTCTGTTACGTCCATAACCTTTCAATGCATATGTCAACACCGATATTTCTTACTGTCAGCAGAAAAAAACAGCTCAGTCCATATCGAGCTTTGATTGTATACCCCCAGTATCATTTTTTACGTTCTATTACTTTGTGATATAGCGGCATCAGAAACTTGTCGGAGACGTAACAAGAAGGCCATGCTGACTACTTACAGTTCTCGTGGCCACTGTAGGCCAAAATCCACTTGTAGAGAGTGGCCTTCCAGAGGTTCAACTTCTGCCACAGGGCTACTTCTAGTGGCAGGGCGCTAGGGCCAATCAAGCAGGTCGCCAGGGCATGCAAGTGCATATTCCTGGTGGAACGTATTGTGACGTGATTGTGGTATTTTTACAGTTTACCTTGGAATTGATAATACTTGCTGCCATGTATTCTAAACTGTTTTGTGGTGTTTTGATGTTTTATGAGCCTTTAAACACATTAATCTGTCAGCGCGACTGGACTTAATGGATTGTATTTCATTGTCTCACCGGTACCATAAACCACACACCTTCACAAATGCAGCCCCCTCCTGTTGTTTCTTTTCCAGTAGAGGATTTTCCTCAGGATAGAAGGATAGAAGGATACTCACTAATGCTTATAACGGCACATCTAAAAGCTTTTATAAACCGAGAACTGAGTGGTGTGAGTGTTATTATTTGTGTGTGTGTGTGTGTGTGTGTGTGTGTGTGTGTGTGTGTGAAGGAGTTGAGGATGTACAGTATGAGGGATGAATGTGGGAGAGGAAGAAGTCGAGGACAGAAAGAAAAGAGTAGGAAATTAAGGTCAAAACTCAATAACAACATAAAATAACAACTCGGCAGCTTTTCTCCATCAAAATATGAGCTTTACATGTGCTCTATCCAGCCCTTTCTTTCCCACACTGTTGGCATGTGCATGTGTATACATGTGGCACTGTGATTTTCTGAACCTTTGTTCGCCTGTAATGTGTGTATAGACTATACATTTATGCCATTGCGTGTGTGTGCGTGTGTGTGTGTGTGTGTGTGTGTGTGTGTGTATTTCAGTGTCTGTTTGGACTTGAGTCACAGATCATGTGACCAGACAGATTTTGACGTGGGTCGTCCGCTGATGAGAATTGAAAGACAGACACAAGCTTGAGAACTGTAAAGAGAAATAAACCGCTTTGGTTTGGGCTGAGTGAGAGGCGGTGCATTTTTCTGACATTTCTTCCGGTGACATTTCCAGTCTGAATGAGAGAAAAGAGAATACTGGGAGAAATAAATGTAAAAACAAAACAATGCAGCAGGTTCACTCCTCCTTGTCTCATGGAGTTGGTCTCCCTTTGTTCAGAGGAAATAATTGGTGTGACCTCTAGGAGTCTAACACAGATCAATTATCTGTGTTTTTGTGTCGGAGCCGTCTTGTTACAGCCTGACTGAAGCAAAGGTCAGAAAGGCAGCAGATTGGGTACAACCCACTTGATGGTGTATGTATAGGCTAGTTGGTGTGTCTGAGCAGTAGGTGAAAGTAAAAAAGGGTTGCAATATGAGAAATGTTTTGGGGTTTCAGAATTGGATTACAGCATGGTCTCTGTAAGAGCACCGCCTCTTTGGTTTCATTTTAATCGGAATAGGAAATATGCCGATTGTGGTGGCAGGTGAGTTACTGATGTAGAGACACTGCCGGAAGATGAATTGTGCAATACGTTGCTGTAAAAAAATAGAACAGGGAGTTAGAAGAGACATGTCAGCACAGGTAAATTGGTCTACGTTAAAGATGGTGTGGAATTTTCATTTATATGTCGGCTGAAATGAAAGTGGTTCGGTGCTTGGTGTTATAAAAAAAACATTTATCAACTGATCTGCTGTCTGTTTCCATTTGTCTTGATCAAAAAAGGGAATGTGATGCTCTATAGAGGCAGAGAGAGTAATTCATTTAATTCTAAATTGGTATTGGATAAAGAATACAAATCACAATTCATAATAATGATATACTGTATCATCACCTTTATATTTAGAGTAAATCCTACAAAGGTTATTTTAAAGAGGGTAATGTTTCCCGGAGCACTTTAGCCTGATTGCACCAAGATAAAATTCCTGCACTATAATGCGGTTCTGATTGCTAAAAGCCACGGCATGGTTTTGTCTGAGGCAGTAACCTCCACTAACTATCATCAGCCGTCGACTTCTCAGTGTCTCATAAACTCCCCTGTGTCCCCGTCACTGGCTTCAAGTCTCATTTAGTCGGCATTCACCCAAAGGACCAGGGTCATGGAAGCAAGCCTGGCTAAGACCAGAATCAAGGTATACACATGCTCTGACTTCCTGAGCTTCCAAAGCTCCGCCATTGGGCTTTGGAAAACGGCAAGTCTATAACTAATGTTTAATAAATTACTGTATTTCATCTGTTTGCTGTTAAAGTTGTCCAACATGTGACTGGCTGAATGTGAAGAGTAGATTTAAACAGTGCAGGTTGAACTGTGATTGTTGGCACTGAAGGTTAAATAGCTTCAAAGCCACAGCACTCATCAACCGAATGTTGGCAAAGAGATTTATTTTCAATGCTCACCGTGCTGGTTTCACTTATCATTGTTTTATCATTAATCACGCTGTTTGTTTGTTTTTGTGTGCAGGAAAACTGCATGCAGCAGTCTCTTTTTTCAGTGTGCCAAGAACAGACTTGTGTTACTAGATTAGAAGGATGTGTTTTAGCCACGCTAGAAGCGTGGTTTCGTGGACGGCTATATCCGTCTTACGGCCGTTGCGTGTGTCGGTGGTTCAGTTGGTCAAACACTTTGGTTGATAGAGTGCCATGAAATTTGGTGCAGACATTCATGTCCCACTCAGGATGAACTGTAATCTCTTTGGTGATCCCTTTACATTTCTTCTAGCTCCATCATCAGGACAATGCTAGTTCGTCAAATAACTTGGTTTATGACCAATAAGTGCAAAACTAATGACATATTTCTGTTTTTCATCTATAGATCTTTTATATGGGAGTCAGAAGATACTGAGGCAATTAGTTCTAAATAGACAGTTTGCTATATAAGTAGTGGAGGTTATTTTGGGTGACGTAAACATGCAACAGGAGCAACAAAATGACTTACTTATTCCAACATTAGACTTGGTCGTTTTAGTCTTTATTGAGTGATACAACACTCACACAAGGAGAACACACAGCACACAATCCTGGGTATTTCCTGCCTCTCACTATTGAATGTGGATCCTTCAACCAATACAGACTTGTTTACTATATTTCACAAGTGCAGCACTCGAGGGGATAATTAGTAAATTACATTTTTAGAACTCGTTTGTATCACGATTGAGAGGTGTTGGCAGGGCAATATATAGCACTGAAATCCCACTTGGTTGAAATCTCACAGTGTGATTTGTACCTTACACATGCTGTGAAATTGTGTAATGTGCTCATTATAGGCAGTGAGTGCTTATCATATCCATTGAGAAATACTCTAACAAGAGTATTTTTCTTAAAGACTTTTGTTTGTGAGATGATGAGGGAATTGTACTTATAATACGTATAATAAATATGTTGCATTCCATAACCTTTATTGAATTACCATTGTCGTCTTCCTTCATATTACAAACAAATCAAAGGTGGTTTCATTCTCACCAGCTAAGTTGGCCTGAGCGTGTCGATTACCTGGCCATGTCCTCTCCACGTTGCTCCTACATTTTAAATCCAATTACCCACTGAGCAGAAAAGCCTTGCAACTGACACCAGCTGACAGACGATTCAGATGGTAACATTTAGCAGAGGCGGACAGGTGCATCATTGTGTGTGTGTGTGTGTGTGTGTGTGTGTGTGTGTGTGTGTGTGTGTTTGAATTGTAAATTGGCCCTGCTCTCTTTCTGTTGACTTATATTAGGCATTCAGCAGTGTCTGCATTAAATGAGCGTTCTGACAGGAGGACAGGTGTTTGGCGGGGATGGAAAGCGGTTGGTCATAACATTATCAGAGTGCTGGCAGGTAGGGCAAAATTAGAAATGGAGGCTTGTGCCGTTGTTTATGTTCCCAGCATTCCCATTGAGAGCTGCTTGATATGCAAGCTTTTGTTTCATCAAAGTGATTGTATTCCAGAGAAAACAATGTATTATTAACTGGCTGCAGCAGTGAATTCAAATCAGGTGTAGCTCAAAGGTCTAAAGGTATGTTGAATTTGTGTTGTCTGTCTTCAGCTAACAGAAAGGCAAAACGACAAATTTGAAGAAAGTGCTACATGTGTTGTGTTGAAGGGATTTATTTATTCATATCTAGTTTTGTCAGTTTATTATTTTAGGAGCCATTTGCCATAGTTGATAGCTGATGCCAGTGATTTGCTCTATTCAAGAAAATAAACATTATATGATTTTAGACATTGCTGATACACACCACACAAAAATAGACAAAATAACTAATACGAAATTCAGTTTGGAGCTGTAACATGGCCCTTCAACTTTTGTTTCTTTGGTTAATGAGCTGCCAAGCCTTATTTTACACAGCATGCAATTAATCAATGTTGTCAGGGATGTTAATGAGCAGGTGCAGACATCACACATAAACAGGACTATTTCCTTAATTAGTCCAGGCCATACCAGTGTTCATGGAACAGAGTGAAAGGTCCTTTCCTTTCTGCGAAATGTCACTACTAATTCTGACATGCAGGTTTAACCGGAATCTCCTGATCGTTTCCTGATTGTGTGAAACTTTATGTTCTTCTCCAAAGAGGAGGCAAGGGCATTAAACGGCTTTGTGTGTGTGTGTGTGTGTGTGTGTGTGTGTGTGTGTGTGTGTGAGAGAGAGAGAGAGCGAGACCATCTGTTTATCAGCTGAACCATCACATGACTTACTGCTCTGCCACAGTCATTCTTCGCCCTTGATTTCAATACATTCATGAATCGCAAACGCATATTTACTTCTCGCACCAACGTGGAATATAAATACATTCCGGGCTGCTGTGGCAATTAAGCTAAATGAGCGGAAATGTAAATGAGTGTTTTTTTTAATATATTGGGTTATGTGGTGTAATAGACGCCACTATCTTGTAAAGCAAATGCTGTGTGAAAGCTCAAATAGATGCCTATTAAGGTGTTTGATTACATGTGATTACACTGCCTGTCTCTCGTGTGTGTTGTGCACATAATACCCTCACAAAACTCAGCTCCCCTACTAATTAAGCAGGTAATCCTCCCCTCATATTCCCTCCTCACACCGCACAGATGCTGCTGAAAGACATGCGTAGAGAGGGGGAGAGCAGGAGAGAGCTGCTTTGATTCAAATGCACATGAGCTGGGCTTATCTGCAGGGTTCATGTCGCGGCAGACATGATCAGAATGCATGCCGAGGTTCCCGCCATACTTTGTGGGTTCAAGTCTGGATCTTGAGGGCTTTTTTTTTTTTTTACCATGAGACTATCTTCTTTAGTGCCTTTCAGCTGCTCCTCTGCATTTGTGTAAGACAGCAGAGAAGCCAAAAAAAAAGCGAATGTGAATGCTGTGTCACAAAGCTGGTCATTTCTTGCACTTTACTCTCAGTGTGCAGAACAGTGAACAGTAGCTGAGCGGAGTCACTTCGTCACCAGACCAGTTTAAAAAGCCTCAAAGTACTTGAAGGGAAATCTGATGGAAGAGGGATCAATAAACAAGCACTCGCCCTGCTTTGGAGAAAAGGGATTACTGTAGTTTGCAGAAATTGATTGAGAGAGAAAGAGAGAGAGAGGGAGCGCTGGAATATATCCGCATTGCATTACTTGCACTAGCAGCCTTTCGACCCACTATAATGATTATTTCACTGCCGAGCTAAGTTAGGGTTATTACATCTGACTTAGAACTGGCCAAAAGATACAAAAACTGTCACAAAAATGTTTTTGGCAATTACTAATGAGAATTATAAACGGGGTTCCAGGGAGTGTGCATGCAGAGAAAGAGCTTCTGTGTGCGCCCAGCTTTGTAGAACATCAAGGTAAATGTCGACCTTTTAAGAAATACTTGTATTTTCTCCCTGGCCTTCACCTCACAGGGATGAGAGCGATCAACTGTGACAGGTGGAAGAAGACCTATAATAAAGCAATAAACCTGTAGTCCTCCTGCTGCATTAGCTAGACTGAGCCTTGTTTGATGTCTCACCACACTTCATATGCCTTCCTGTCTTTTTCAGTCAGTAGACAGTGTTTCCTGTGTGTTCTGTCCCAGGAGTTTGTGGATGTAATAGTGTTCAGTTCATCTTTAGCCTGTTCCAAACCGAATTTAGATTGACATGATAAAAGAGGTGGCAGCAAGAACAAGAGCATTGTGTTTGGCCTAGTTAGGACACACAGTGAGCTGTCCATGGTCCTGAATCCATTCCTTATCTCACCATCTTTTACTCGCTTTCAGTTCACCTCATTCTGGGCTTTATTGGCATGAAAAAAAGACTCCATACAGCGCTAAAGCAGAGGGTGACCAAATGAATTACATTCCCTGTAAAGAAAGATCAGTCTGATAAGAACAGATGGGCAGATGTGCTGTTTTGTATTCAGTATGGTTGCCGGTTTCCTTTAATGTGAGACAAAAATTCAACAGATCTTGTGGAGAAAGAAAATTGGACCAAATGCATCTGTTTCCCCCCTCTGTCAGTTCACTTCACTCCATATATGACTTATTGGCTTTACAGGAAACCAGCTTGGCTACTGAAGCAATGCGCCCATGGTGTTAAAAGTGAGCTGAAATGTACTGGATACTCTTCTCTCTTTCAGAGATGATCATTTAGTTTAAGATTGTTATGTTTTACCCGCTCAGCTATGAAACATGTAGCATTTTTCCTGAACATTTTTGAATGCATGTTGTGCAGTTTTACATATCTTCATGACTTTCCCCTACACTCCTAAGCATTCTGCTCGATACTTAGCAGACTCTTGAAACACGCTACTGATGTGTATTCTGTCACAAAGAAGCTGTCAAGGCTGCACAAGTGATCATTACCAATGCATTCTATGTTGACATTCATAATGATAATGCAACTTGGACCACAATTAAAGGGGCGCTCTACTGATTTTACACATAAAGGTCAGTTTATTTGTCATTAGGAGTACTACTCAGCTTGCGGGAAAATATGTAACATGTCCACTGTGGCTCTGGATGAGTGTTAACATGTTTGAGAAAATAACCCTGATGATGTCACCAGGGTTTTCACAGCTTGAGCTTGGAAGGGGAAAAAAAGAGTGTGGGGTCTGAAAGGTAATTTACCCAACAGGGAGGGTCCGACGAGATAATGCTATTGAGTTGCATTATGGGAAAGGCTGAATTTAGTTTTTTTAGGAGTTTGGCCTCTGCTGCATCAATTTTGTATTGTTCTATCTGTCTCTTATGAATCCCCCGATTTTATTGAAGTGCAATCGAGTAACCCTGTTAATGTGGACTTGATGCTCACAGTCATGATCTACACAACTCGAGCAAGTTTCAAGAGTTTGCCAATAGCTTTTTATATCAAACTGCCTGATACACATTTCTAAAACAAAATGTGGTTTGCTAAATGGTTCAGTACAAATAAAAACGCAAAAAATAACATTGGTAAAGTAATTTAATTGAAATCGTCTTCATACAAGTTGATACAAATAACTACAAATGAATGATTGGTAACCTAAATACACTGACGCCTTTCACTTGTGATTTGTCATCTCGCTCTCTCTCTCTCTCTCTCGCTCTCTCTCTCTCTCTCTCTCGCTC
>NW_022280031.1:10516115-10573488 GCF_004355925.1 Anarrhichthys ocellatus
CTCTCTCTCTCTCTCTCTCTCTCTCTCTCTCTCTGGAGTTTGTTGGTTGGATGCAGCAGTGTCTCAGTATCTATCGGCTCGCTCGGAAGCAGTCCTCTCTCCCTCTCTCTCTATCTCTCTCTCTCGCTCTCTCGCGCGCTCTCTCTCTCTCTCTCTCGCTCTCTCGCGCGCTCTCTCTCTCTCTCTCTCTCGCTCTCTCTCTCTCTCTCTCTCTCTCTCTCTCTCTGGAGTTTGTTGGTTGGATGCAGCAGTGTCTCAGTATCTATCAGCTCGCTCGGAAGCAGTCCTCTCTCCCTCTCTCTCTATCTCAGTCTGGCTTTTGAGCTGTCTGTCGTCTCTAAACGTTCAGGTGAATATAAAGCTTGGTAATGGAGACAGCCGTGGACCGCAGCTCTTCTTCCCGCCGGTGACACACAAACTAACCGGGCAAATAAGCCTTCAAGTGAAAATACCGGGTATCAACGGGAAAACGGAACCGTGGCTGTTCATCACAGTGACGCTTGCTAGTGTTTCTTCTTCCTCCTCCTCTTCTTTGCTATCTGCGCTTCTTCGGAAACAGATGTCCTGCTCGGGAAGTTACGGACGAATCACGGATAAATCCACCAAGTCGTCTTCTCCAATTGCCAAGAGGCGCTCTCACTCGAAGGTAAATCGGCTCCACGGAGAGCAAAACTGTGGAATTGCTGGTGGATGTTTGCGTCTAGTAGGCAACGTATCGCCCACTGTGCGTATATGTGTGTTTTACATATTAAGTCTGAGTGAAGATGTCGTTCAAAGTGGGTGGGAAGGTGACTCATGCTGATTTCAAAAGCTGTTTTGGAGTCAGTATTTACGCTGCGCCTTTGCGGGGTTAAAAGACACGCAGGCTGTGGGCTATTTCTTTAAAAAAATGTCACAGGCACTGTGACAGGACGTCGGGTTTTGCCGGTGTGTATGTGGTTAAACATGGCAACAGTGGGCGATCTGTCTGTGTGATGTGTGTCTGAAATGATGCAGCTCCTCCTCCACAGTTTATCAGCAATATTATTCGTGACAGGTAAATGCATGCTTAATGGAGGTTTTGGGTGTTATTGGCCAAATTATATTGTGACTTGTCAGATTGGGTTAATAATACGATATTTATCACACACTACGGGGTTGGGTCCCTGCCCCTGTGTGTAAATGAAAGACAGCATTTAGGAAGAGAAAGTAGTCAAATATGAGTTTGAGAGCTTCTGTGTCAAAATAACAGGTAAACAGAAGTGATATGGTGCCTTGAGCTCATTAGTGTATTCTCATAAGTAGTATTTGTTGATCAAATAAAAGACATCCTGTCCTCCCAAGATTTGAGGAATCAGAGCTCGCTCTCCACCACAATGGCAAGTGGCCCAAAGGACTTGTTATGTCTCCTCTGTTCACTGTTGAACATCAAGAGGCATCATTCTGCCGGTTGAAAACACTCCAGCACAGACACTCTTGAGAGGAATGAATCAAGTAGGTTTTCCTTTACCTTTTTTTGTTGCACTGAGAATCGTGACAAACAGAACCGCCACGTGTTTTATGGAGCGGGATGAAAAGCATTGTATTAAGTGGAAGATTAGTTTCCTGCAAATAATGATTTATTTGTGTGTCTTGCAAGTTACAAAAAAAAGAGAGAAATATCTGCCATGTGGACACTGGAGCACCCTTACATTTAGGCCATTTGCAGAGATGATGATTTAGCTCAGACTACCAGTCCCGTACTTACAAGGTCAGTTAATCCACAAACTCAAATGAATCACCCAACCAGCTCTGTCCACTCAGCAGTCACTCACGTCACCCACAGCATGTATGAGCAGGGCCAGCTCAAACATATTGAGGATAGAGAAGAGGTTCCCAGAAAAAAAAGATGCTGTGATGAACATAAATGGACGAGTATGAATAATAAGAAGAATCCGTCTGTCTCTGTTTGGCGTTTTAAATGGCGCATTACCATTAGCTGATCCAGATCCAGCTGTGCTCAGCCCGGGATACTAATGAAGATAAATCAAAAGTATTTTTCCCAACAGTTTAATGTAATTAAATCCAGTGTGGCTAGATGACATGAGACAAATTGTAATCACTTGATGTACTACAACATGTGAGGATCCTTTAGTAGGTTGCAGTGTCTTTCATTCCGTCAAATTAACAATGGATTTAGGTCTAGCTACCCTTTTTGCACAGCTTTTTGTGTGACCTGATACTGCTGCGTTAGTGACCTCAATTTGCTTCGGCTGCAAAAAACAACAACTAGCAGGCAATGCTAACTCATAGCCATTCATGTCTATCTTCCCTCTTTGGCTCTCTCACTCTCTCATCCACTTCCACACACTCTACCTCTCTCCGTCCTGCTGGTATGCACTCACTCAGACTGTGTCTCATCGCATCTCGTCACTCACAGCGGCACTCTGCCCTCTCTGCCTGCCTCTGTCACACACGCACATGTGCGCACACAAAAAAGAAGTGCACCAGCCCACAGCCATGTTGGATATTGTTTGATAAAATCTGTGATCTTTGCACTGATCTCTCATCTGCATCATCTTGTTTCACAATGTGATTGTGTTTATTTTAATTGTTTCATTTGTTGACAATCTGCACTTCTTCTTGAGTTGTTGTTTTCTACTGTACACGATGACCTCTGTGGTCTTAGAACAAGGATATCTGTTTGTTTAAAGGGCGCGTCCAGCTGCGTTCATTCCCTGGTTTTTCAAATGGAAACATCCACTCAGCCGGAAAAGCAGTGATGTAGGTTACCAAAGTAAGCTAATAAATATGGTTATTAATAATGTGAACGATAGCTGACTCAACGTTAGCTCTGCTAAGTTTGGAAATAACTGAAAGTGTTAGTTCAGATTTTTTGAAGTGATGTTGTATGTACCCTTCTGTTCTGCAAGGTACTGTTACTGTTTCTGTCAATGGAGTCTTGAGGCTTTGAAGAGAGAAATATAGTGGTTTCAGTTCCCCGTCGGAAAGCGCCGTATGACGGCAAGCTAAAGTGGCTGTGGACGGGAGTAGCAGAATAACGTATTTACAAAAAAAACATCACTATCAGTTCAAGTGTACGCTATATTTATTGTATTTTTACTGCTTTAGTTTGCCATTAAACAGACATTTTTGACAGGGAACTGGAAAACGATTTAAATGTTCAGAATTGGAACACTGCTGGGAAGCTCCAGAATTATATAAAAACCTAAAAAAAACAAAAAAATGATGGACCCGCCTTGATGTATGTTATGAATACGCATGCGTTTTAAGTGACATATTTTAAGGACCAAGGGAAAAAGGCTCAGAACATAATGTCCAAACCCCGGCGATTTTCCAATGGCAGGCCATCTCTGTTTTCTCTGTGAGGTGGCTTCATTTTAGAAGGATGGTATATTGCAGAGGGACATTCATAATGTATAGAGCAGTCCTGTATTAAATATCTGCAGAGTCGGAGGTGTGTATTCCACTGCTCAGTCAGGGGGGCTAGATTACACCATATTGCATCAATGAAGGGAGGAAGGCAATATGGGGAAATGGGAAACAAATCTCCCTCTTGTGTTTCTGCAGAGAGTGTGCCATGGTGTTGGGAGTTTTTGGAGTGTGTGAGCTCAGTCATAATTAACATTTAATTGGATGCTTTAATGCTGCTGCAGCAACTATGAGTTATAATGTTAGCGTCTTATAGAAAAGGTTAAAGAAAAGAAGTTGATGTCACAGGTGCTGAAGTTCAAGGATGAAAACATAAAAGGAAGTCTGTGATCATGTATCAGCAGACTGAAGCCGCAGAAACGGATAAAGTAGCAGAAATCTATATTTAAACGACCTAACTAGAAAGAGAAGATGTTGTCATTCTCCACAGTTGGAAACTGTGTCTGCAGAAGAAACCAAATCTTTCATATCTCTCTGTCCCTTTTCTACTTTTTTCTACTGCTTTTTAGAAATAGATCACAGCTTTGCATCTATTTACAATATTGTTATAGGTTGTTTTAGAGGAAGAGCCTGCTGCTGTTTTTGATGACAATGGCCATTTTATTCATATATTCATATATTCATATACAAAGTGTTTTACATTTAAAGAGAAAATATTGAAATGTAGTCATAAACATAACAACATAGGTAAATGGAAACCGCTGCACATCATATAGCTGCATGTAACCAACTGCATAAGAAACAAGTGCGACCATACGAGTGCACACACACTCACACACAGATTAATTAACCGTAAGCATGGGAGAATAGGACAGTTTTGAGTCTGCTTTTGAATGTGGACGTAGTTGTGATAAACCTCAAGTCCGGACCACAGTAACTGGACGAACCCTCACTGGACCTGGATCCAACTCTAGGTACAGCCAGCAGACCTCTGCCTGCTGATCTGAGAGGCCTGATTGGGTTATAGTCAGTGAGCAAGTTACTTAAGAGTGCTTTATAAACTATTGGATATGAGAGCAAAATATAGACATCACATTTGTCCATTTACCTTCGATAGCAGTTGTTAGGTTTCTCTAGCAATGGCAAAACTGAATAATTCACGCAGTGAAAGTGTAAAATAAACCTCCTGTTTTGCTCCTTGTTGGCAAAGGATTATTTGCCGTTTGTAAAAAAGAAATCCTATCCTGTGGGATATTTGACAACAAGCAAATTTTCCTTATTGTAAGCTATTGAGATGCAAGAAAATCATCAAGAATGTTATACCTAAACCGGATTATGCTAAAAAGAAAAGTCCCTTTGAGTAATTTGTTTAGGAAACTGCAGTGATTGCCATCAAAGATAATAGAACTGAATGAAAGAAATGTTTGTCATTCAAATTAAGTCGTTGCACAATTTGCGCCCATCTGCTGATTACTCAATGTAACACTAACAGTCACAAAACAGTGTGTAATTTTTGAAAAATGAGTTTGTCGGTGTCACTGCTGCAGTTCTTTCTCCTCGTTTTACTTATTTTTCTCTCCCTTGCTCTTACCTGTCAGACAGTCACATTTCAGATGTCATAAGCACAAACCGGCTGATTCTATCTTTACTTCAAAGTAAAGACTTGGCAAGAGGTGGTGCACCCCTCCACCTTTCCAGCTTCAAATACAAGCAGCGGAGTGTGGCTATAGCTGACATGAAGTAAGACACTTTTGACATCAATTAAATCCCAGTCTACGAGTCAAAAACCCAAGACCATCAATTCTAATTAAGCCTTACATCTCACTTCCCCGGAGGTGGCAGGCGTCCGAATAGGTGCCAAACCCTCTTTTCACCTACCTCGCAGCTAATAGCCATGCTAGCTGTGCTGCTCTGGGATACTAGGGGTTGGCACAGGTTCAGACTGGCAAAGAGGGAGCTTTTGTATTTCTGCACACAGCATGACGTGCTACTATGTTGTGATGCTTGTTAACGCTGCAAAAATAATCAGTTTTGTGCACCTACAAGTCAAGGATTTAGGGAGGAAATACAACCCACTTGTCAAACAGAAGGATTATAAATTTTATTGTTAATTCATCGGCATTGTTTTTCCATTGATTACTTGTAAGCAAGTACAACACTTAAAGTTAAGGAAAGATAATGTTTGGTTCTAAATGTAATGCTAATCATTTCATGAAAATGTCAGTTGAAAACCATGTGAGGATCTTGGTCAGACATGGTAAAAGATGATTTGTGCCAAGTTTGCATACTGATTTGTCAAATATTTATCTGCTGCATATTTGAAATGCACGTCTTGCATTCAAATAAGTGTCCACGAAGGAGATTCTTCACACTGTGGCTCTCCACATGTTTTTATTCTGCAAGGCTTAAACTGTGTAAAAACCCCCAAGGATAATTATGCACTTTTCAAAAAAATCTGTTAATGACCATATAACGTTATGCAAAACACCCACCTAAGGTCAACAAATGTATACCTGGGAGAAATTCAAATGATTCTCCGGTTTTCATTTCAATGCCAGCTACAATTCAAAGCGTGTGTGTGTGTGTGTGTGTATGTCTGTGTGTGTGTGTGTGTGCGTGCGTGCGTGCGTGCGTGCGTGTGTGCATGTTTGATGGACTAATTTATAGTTTGAATTGCTTAAGGAAATGTTGCATGGTCATGTGCTAACCTCCCTCTTCTTGGCACTGTAATGACTCAGTGGAACCACACATCTAGACTCAGCAAATAGAAGAAGTATTAAGATGTGTGTGTCAGGTGATTACTCTATCTGTGTTAACAAATGCCATCCATCAGATAGCTCACAGCGATCAACAAATACCCAGAAGAATGCAACATGTTTTTGTTACGTCAGCGCATTGGAATAAATTCCTGTGTGCAGCTGCAATTATTTTGCCTTTGTCGGTAAAGTGATCGTCAGGAGACCTTTTCTTTTTCAGCTGCTTTGGCTGAGAGAAGATCTGTTTTCTTTGAGATGATCGTACAGTAACGGGAACTTAACAGAGTGTGAGCACAAACAGCCACGACTGGAGGAGACCAATGGAGTGTGAAATGCTGTTGTGATGGATCCATGTTAGGTTTCTGTTTGTGTGTCCTCATGCAGCATGTCGATGTATGACAGCAAGTGCTGCTTTGTGTGTGTGTGTGTGTGTGTGTGTATGAGCCGTGGATTGTGTCTGATTGTAATGCAGAAGTCCTTTGAAGTGTAAGAAATGTTTTTCTCTGTCAGAGTGAAATTATTTCCTAGTTCCATCAGCCACAGAGACTCTTTTCAGGCATATTGATCACTTTTTTAGTTTGTACTGCCTTCGCCTCCAGCGGCCAGGAGGTTGGCGAAAGTCTGACCCTTCCGCAGCTTTATGTTGTTTAAACATAGTGTGAATCATTTGATTCAACTCTTGAGCTTTGAATATATGTTTTGAAGGATGTCAGGCATAAAAACAACACAGAAGGAAGTTTGTTCATGCAAATCAACATGGAGAAATCCGCAGTATGTGTTTGAAATCTAGTGACATTAAAGGCATTCTTTTAAACTACTGTGAGAGTGAGAAGAGATGGCATGAGATTATTAAATGTTATCACAAAATAATTCTTTCTTGATGCCAATGTCAGTTAAATGTGGCAATTATTGTATTAAAATAGCATCAATGTAGTGTGTACCGCACTGGTAGTATTAAAAAGAGATGCTCTTTTTTTATACTGTACATGATGTTCTTTTTTTGTACTGTGCATGCATTCTTTTTTCCTTTCTTCTACCCTTCTTATCCTAATTTTTTTCTGCATCTGCCTTTTTTTTCCTCCCACTAATCCTGCCCCCCTCCTCCTACCAGCAGCCACCCACCAACCCACCCAGCCGCTGCATCTCCCTCCCTCTCCGCTGAGCCACCTCATAACAAGGCTGTTCCACACTCAGGCCTGCATTAAGATGCAGACCCCTCTCTCTCTCCTGCTCTTTCTCAGTGGCCTTAATCCTTTCTTCTTTTTTCTTTTCTTTTTCCTCTTTCTTTTTTCCTTCATCCTTTCCTCTTCCCTCCTATGAATGATAGCCTCAGCAACTAGCTCTCCCCCCCCCATTTCTAGCAGGCACAGGCCCATTGCTAAACACAATGGTGAGAAAATGGCCGCAGTCAAAAGATGCGTCTTGGTGAGGAGGTCAAGCTGTCAGCCGCTCAATCATAACGGCGGGAGCGTCGACCTGGGAACCCGGCAGAGAGAAAAGGTCCCGGTCAGGCCCACAGCAGAGAATATGAAGAGTTGGATGTAGATACAAGCCACAGTTTTAAGTTTAACATCTGTAATTCAGATTATGATGTCCGTTTGTATGGTCAGTCTTTCTTGATGACCGTTAGGTGCCGTGGTTGATTGTAGTTTTTCTAAAAATCTGACAGTCTTACTGGTTTTCTTTGGAGTGAGTGAATCCGGGTCGGTTTCTGGTTTCAGATCAGATGTGTGAGTCTGCACAGAATGTGCAAGACGTTTGTTCATCTGGGCCCATTTACTTCAGCTGCCAGAAGCTCTGTTTGTGTTTATGTACTACTGCCATCTCTTAATGTTTCTTACAGCATAAGTAACGAGATAGCAAGAGACTCCAGGGCCAAGAAACAGTCCAGCACATAACCCTCTATATGCTTTCATACTCCAGTGCTTCCAGTCTTCATTCATCTCCTGGCTGTAGCTTCATATTTAGTACACAGATATAGGTGTGGGTCTTCACATCTTACTTTTGACAATAAAGCAAATAAGTGTATTTCCCAAAATGCATGCTTTTCTGGCTTTTCTGGCCAACAATCCTCTGAGCAGTGGCTATATGAGCAAGAGGGTCAAAGTTTAAGGTGCAGTGTTAGGACAAAGTAGTATGTCCAAACTGAATGCATACTGCACGATGCAACAGTACGTACTGAGTAAGAAAAGAGAAAAGTATGCGATTTGGAACGCAGTGTACACGTATCACACACTCTTCCCTGATAATGCTTGCCACCGCTGCCCCCCCTCCTCTCCTATCAGTTTCCAAACAGTGCGAGGGAATTGTTCATTAGTAGGGAGACCACTTCCGAGCTGGACAGGTTTCATTTAGATGCAAGGCCCCCCCCCCCCACTAGAGAGCGGAGTGGGGAAAAAATGATATCGGAGGACACAAGAACAAGCAGAGAGGAGGCCCACCTATGTGTTCAATTTACTTGTTAAATCTACTCACAATGCCTCAGTAATCACATCTCTCTCTCTCTCTCTCTCTTTCTCTCTCTCTCTCTCTCTCTCTCTCTCTCTCTCTCTCACTCACAGTGTTGAGATGAATAGATTCTATACTGTCTGTTTATACTGCATAATAATGGCATCTGCGTTGCCTGAGCAGTGCAGGTGGAGAACTTGTCTGATAAAATTTACATAGTCAGCTTTTGACATTTTGTTTCACTTGTTTACAGTTTATGACAATAGTTAGCTTCAAAATCCTAATGTAACAACAGTTTAACATACAGGCTTCTCAGATCAATGAGTCAGGTTGAACTGGATCTCTTCTTCTTTGATATAGAAACGGTGGTAACCGTAGAGTGGGTACATTTTTATGGTTACTGTTCTCATTCTCCTCGCACTCACAGTAACCCATTAGTGGCCTGTTGCCAAGGTTTGTCAATTTTAATATTTCTATCTGTATATTAAGAGAGTCCCTCGGAACAATTGGTACCTGTAGTCTCTTTTCAGGTGCAAAATACAGTTAAGTCACCAATAAAGATTTCTCAGGAAGTTAAAGAAATGACATGTAATGGAAAGCACAGCATAACGTTGATCTGTGCTGTTAATACAATTAGTAAAATTCATCATAGTGCACATGTAAGAGTATAATTTCCCTCACATTCTTACACAATCATTTTTTATTTTTACTCTGTATCTTGTGTGCACTGTCCACTTTGCTGCTGTGATCCTGTGAATTTCTCCACTGCGGGACTAATAAAGGATTATCTTATGTTATTTTACAAACACAGTAAGCATTTAATCCCATATTTTAAGCATTCTCATAATGTGTCTTTTGACATTTTAAACACACACACACGCTCGCCATGTGTGGAAATGTGTCACCAGAAATAATGATATTGTGTGTTAAATATATGCATACATATTTATTACTGCTACAAGCCACAAACATATACTCACTCCAAATTAGACTGCATGACTAAGAACCACAGTCCAGACCAAATGTTTCAGTGCACGTGAGAAGCTGCAACTTAATTAAGCACTGGTCCAATGTAATAATAAGACACAGTGGCTCTTAGGCAAAAGCAGAACCTGCCAGCTACTTTATCCTGTCTGAGTCCAGTGATTTGTTCAAGGTAATAGATGACAGATTTCTCTTTTCCACTGGACACATCTGTTTCTATTTGTTGATGAAGTTTGAGTTGTCGGCATCAAAGGTGGCTTTCACTGCCCAACAAATGCAAAGATATTTCATTAGCTATTGTGTGTAACATTTTCAGCATTGCAAAAGAGAAGTGTATATAAAAAATGTCACAAATGATTACTTTACAGTGCGTGCCGGGGTAGGCCATGATGCATAATTGCATTGTTACAGTGGGATGATTTTCTCTCACAAAATGTATATTAACTGATACGGCTTGCACCACAGGATAAATAACACAGTGGGGCTCAAATGAATGACACTGGAAAGACTGAAGGAACCAAGCTGCAAACAAAGACAGAGAGAGCTTGGTTTCCCTCACTAATTGCTCGATATGATGCTGATCTTGATTGCACTCTGCTGTTTGCTGTTTCAAGACCCAACTAATAGACAGACACATGCCTGTGTTAGTTTTGTTCAGACCTGAGTCTTCATTCGGGCCTTGATTAGTCTGTGCAGCACTTGAGTGTTTAATTGTCTTATCTCTGATTGGAACCGAAGTGCATGTGGAGATGGTCAGTTTAATAATGATTTGTTTAGTGTTTATCTATTTCTATGTGAGACTTTGTGCACACTGCATATATGATGCTGCTATAGTGTGGTTTCTATGATTGCTACACTTAGTTTAAGCGATATATTTGGACCAAAAGGGAAACTTTCCCAGTCTATAATTACTTTTAAACCCAGTCTTACAGCTTTTATGTTCACGACTTTATTATTTTATTCTTTATGTATTATTTTAATTATAATTTATCCTTCTATGTTCTCTAAGTCTGTTGTGATTTTTGAATTCTTCCTTGGATTTGTGAAGCACGTTGCTATGGCCTGCGTTTGAAATATAAATAAACCTGCCATGGCTTTCGATATGAGTTGTTGTGGAGTAATTACTGGAGTCCTCCGCAGTGCAGACCTGTAGGTGACTCATAAAGGATATCACAGAGTGAGACGGAAAAACTGTATTGGAGGAAAGTGAGGATTGTGGAGATAAATAGACAGACAGGGGGAAATGCCAGGTTCAGATGCCAACTCCAGACACACAAATAAGCAATGATGAGTCTTAAAGCTCAGGAGACACAAACATACTCAATGTGGTGTATTAATGAATCTATAGATATTCCTTTGATCGGTAACTACAAAGAAAGCTTGTCTCTCCCCCCACAACTGATGTCAAGTTCTCATACTCTCACGTATTGTTCTCTGTCACTGTCAATCAAGGCTTTGCTGGCTTTTCTTCTCTTTGAAGTGACTTTTATATACTCACCCACCAAAGTACCATTACATGAGATTAAAATCTGATGCCAATTTAATCTGCCAGATGCCCGACAGTTAAGGAAACAAGGCTCATCATAAGCTTCAACTGTGTAGCAGTGTTTACATACTGTATACTACACATACATTGAGTGTGTGTGTACTTATCTTGTTGTGTATGCCTATGTGCAGGATGAAAAATGACATAACCAAAATACATCATTATGCCCCCGCGCCGGGTTGTCCGTCCTTTCGTACATACGTCCGTCCATTCTCGTGAACGCGATATCTCAGGAAAATTCGGAGGGAATATCTTCAAATTCTGCACAACCGTCCACTCGGACTGAAGAATGAACTGATTAGTGGTGTTCAAAGGGAAACTATGACCTCACAAAACACATTTTACATTATACGGTACCTGCTTGATATATCGAATGTTATCATTGTGAGCATGTTATGCTGACATAAACATTTATCTCAAAGCACTGCACTGGAGTACAGACTCACAGAGCTGCTAGTGTCTCTGCAGACTCGTAATCTTGTTATATAGACAAAACTTGTAAATGATAACCTGAAATACTAAAATCAATACTGAAATCTTGTTACTTATTGGCCAACATATACACAGACAACGCTATGATGAACGAATGATGTATTCTCTTCTCACTAACCAGCCTTCAACACATCATTCATTTCTGTTTTCAAAGGACACACTTTCACTTTAAGCTTTCTGATGTGGCCTTAAAATGTCTTCAAACATAAAATCAGAGTATAAGGAAATACCAACACTTGTTTTAGTAAAAAGAGATCTAGAAAATACTACAGCCGTGAAAGTACCTTCTTAGTAACCTTAACATAAACTCTTAGTTTGTAATCATAGCCTTGCATCACTTAGTATTTATCCAGTCACAGAAGATTAAAAAGGTTATCTATGCCTGTCAAACCATGAGTGAGTCTTGATTGAATGGCTTGAAGCGTCCTTGGCTAATCTGAGGAGAGTGCTACTAATTATATCCTTTTTAATGCAGCGTCACAGTAGCTTAGCACTGGAGAGCTAATTCATGCTAACCTTCCTCGCTCATTCTCGTCAGGCTGAGTCATTGACGACTTGTCAGTGCATTTGAGAAGTTGCGAAGGGAGGAATAAGCCCTCTTGGCGCTAGAGCACTTATCACATTACACCAGCTTTTTACAGCACCAATGACATGTGAGCAAGAAGGATGGACATTACTATACAATGTGGTCAGATTTCTGTGTCGAAACGATCAACCATTTATTTGATACAAACCATCTTTGTCTTTTTTTGTTGTGATAATGACACAATATATAGACTGTTGATTGTTATATTAGAAAAATTAAACAGCTCAAATGTGGTTTGTTCTGTGGAGGCTGTAGAAGTAAACTGTAATAATGTATTAAATACTGTAAACACAACGCAGAGTGGAAAATTACACATTCATTTATACAATGCATTAAAACACAACTTGCAGAAACAGATGTTAACGACATAATGCTATTTATATGTGGAAGCAGGAAGCAGACTATGACCAGAGTTGGATTGAGGCTCTCAGCAGTGACAGTTTAAGAGGCCAGACATATAACTAGAGGATAAATGTCGTCACAGAGACAGACCAGCCAAACCTTACTGTCAATTCTAAAAATGTATAGCTAGTGAACTGATGCCAGAGTTAGAGCTATGTGCTGGTTGAAAACTGGCCTGCTGCATTCTGCACTGTCAGGAGAGGAAATTATTCATGTAGCATCTCCACAGTAACGAGCACTTGAACGCAACTCTTACAAGTCGAACTGACGAAGGTTTAAAAAGTCATGCCCTTTACCTGGTCGGCTCACTTTAGATTAAGGACAACTTTAGTAGAGTTTATATTGACAACTGACGCTGTTGTGCATAGAAAGTGTTATTTGAATATATCGCAGTACCTGAATTCTAAATGGTGTATCCTTCCCTCATTGGTGTAAATGAGGTGGACAAAATAATAGTAACTCCTTTCTCTGTATAATGCAACACAATTCAACAACAACACAAACTACATCCTCCAAAACACTTCTCGAGAATGCTAAGCTTAAAAGCTTAACAATAACTTAACGTTATCACCTTCATGAAGGTAGAATTTATGCTGCATTAAAACTACATTCAGTTCAACTTGGGGGACCAAATGAATTAGCAACTGGTTGTTCATGCCTCTCCATGTCTACATTGACTTGTTGCCTTTGCTTTTGAGAAACAGATGACATTATCATGCAATTCCTGCCCACTAAATGGCATTTTATATGTGGGAGGAGTAAGTATCATGACTGAGCATAGCATTAACCTTTTAAGTGCTGCATGATGCGTGCTTTATCTTTTGTGACAATAACAATGCACCCTGATAACTGTAATTTTGAACTCGCTCCATTGATCGCCGAGGCCCATTCACGTTGATGAAAATGTATTCATTGTTTCTGCATATGACTGCGAGACATTTGCAATAATATTAATGTCATGTCAGTGTATTCTTTGTTACTGTCTCACATGAATCAAGTAACGTCTATATGAAGTGCCCATGGCCTGATTATATCTCTGTGCTCACTGCATGTGTGGGCTTTGCAGGCATACCAGCTGCATACAGCCAGCTTCAATCTGACCCATGTCAGTTAATGCCATTACAGGGGAGCTTATAATGAAATCGTGAACATGAGCATTTGTTTATACAATGAAATAAAAACAGACAAATGGCTTTCAGGATTGTAATCTTTATGAATGCCTGTGTGCTTAGGCTGCATCATTCTGCATTTCAACCACACTCACTGCCACCAAGCTAAATACACGTCTTGTGGCGTCTTGATGGTAAAGTGCCCAACAGCAGGGTAATGACCAATAAGTTCATCACATTGAATACCCAAAGTGAGTGTTTCAATTAACTGAGCCATGCAGTGACAATGTGGTGCAGTGGACTTTTAACCTAATTTTAATGGTATCATTAGCCTGATGGATGGCCATATGACAACTTAATAAAGTATACTGGAAGGTGTTTTAATTAGTAACTCAGTAAAGACTGTCGGGATCTGTTAAGCTGGTTTAAGAGAATCATTGCATCCTCATGCAGAAGCTTGAAAAGATAATGTTTAGAAACATTAGGTCACTCCAGTTGTTTTTAGAGCAATGACACGAACGATAATCAGCTCTCCTAGTCTGCTAGGCTTAGCGCCTTAGTCAATTCACTGATTTATTTAACATCTCGCAGGTCACGTCATGTGACCAAGGTCCTAAGCAGCATTCACACTTCCTGACATCGCAAGTAAATACATGCGACTTAGACTGCCGAGCCATCTGGACACCCACTGTGTGTGTCAAAGATACTGTAAGAGATGGTTGACCTCCACAAAGGCAGGACACTCTGCACGTCCGGGACTGTTAGCCGGCCACATGAGACCATGCATATTTGATGCAAAACCTCACTCGACCTCTTCAATAGCACAACAGAAAGTACGCCTTCTGACACACCTCCTCAAATGAGGTTTATGTTGACGCTTTTGTGTCTACAGCTTTTCATACATGTCGCCTTTGTGCGATTTGTGGCAGTCTCCCATGTTGTAAAAAGGGAAAATTTGCCAGCTTTTATAAGGGTTTCCAATTTGTGCTGATGGTAAATGTAGTCCACTGAATAAATAAATTCCCATGTGTGCTCTATATTGACCAAGAAAGGTGATTAAGGAAGGTCCTCAGCCTTCTTTGTTATGCTCTCACTCGTGATTGATGCCACACCCCTCTCAGTTGATGCCACGCCCCCCCAGCCAGATCAAGGCCATAAGTCTGAAACAGAAGAAATACGATCTGAAACTGAAAAAAGATTTAGAACCGAAAAAATAAGATCTCAATCTGAAAATATAGACTCTGCAACCGAAAACTACTGTAAGACCTCAAATATTAAAATATATATGAAAGTGGAAAAATAAAATTGGATTCAAAACAATTCCAGAACTGAATCAAAGTTATATTTAACCCCAAAAAACTTTTCTGACACTTGTATTTTTCACAGTTCAAGACCAAAACTTGACCTTTCAGGTTTTTTTTCAAATGATTGAAGCTATCGGCCTGGATTTGGCTCCATACCTGTCGGCCATATCTTCCCCGCTGCAGCCTTTCAGCGGCCTCTCCATCAGAATCAGAACACTGAAAAATCTACACTGTAAAAAAAATCCTCATCCATCATGTCATTTTTGCTGTTGGAAATGTAAGACAAGCAATGATTACATGAATATTTCGAGCGACATTGCGGCCCACACCTACAAAAGCTGAGAGCAGAACTCTGTATCTCTTTCCGACAGATTTTACAGCTGCGCCCCAGAGACGCAGAAAACATCGGTACCAACTGCAGGTTTTTTTCACACAATATACATAACTCAGATATGTCGAGATAAGGTTGAAAATATATACATTTTCCTTTTAAGTGACAGAGCAAATCTAGGCCTTGAGTTCCTCATGCTTTAAATAGGCCAACTGATGACCCAATTGCTCGTACTGCTGTCAGTGGAAATAGGACTGGTGCTCTGATGAGCAGAGGTGGAAATATAAATGATGCTCAAAGAGGAAGAAGACAATAATGGATGAGGAGAAGTAATGAAGTCCTCCACAGAAGAGAATAGAGACAGAGCTTTTCATCACTATTTCTATTGTGAATGGTCTCTTATGTTATGTACGTCCAACAATACTGTGTGGTAGTCTGCTATGCATTTACAGTATGCTTCAGTTTTACATACAAAAACAGCAGCTTGCTATCGGCAGTTTTTTCAAACACAGCAGTTTTTTGACTATATTATGAGTCTTACTTATCTCTACTGATGAGTATTTGTTTTTAGCCTTATTTTGTGCCGTTCAAACCACCTTCACTGTGAAAAAATCCTTACAGCACGCACAGTGTTCAGGGGGTCAACAACACAGCACAATCCCAATATTCACTCCTTGCTGTTCTAAGTTTTAATTAGACTCATTAGAAATTGAATTGCAAGTTGTAAAGATTTTACTCTGATAACTGGATCGTGGGGAGATTTCATAGCTAACCGTGCTCTCAAGGGCTCTTGTGTGTGCAGCTGTATGTATCGATTATCTGTGCTACGTTGTTAGCATATAAATCTCATCCGTCTGGTATTGTGATTGATTTTAGCTCACTTCGAAGAGGACACTTCTTCTGGCCAACAGGCAACAACTGCTTTAAACTGCCATGTCCCGTTTTGTCCAAACAGAGCTGTGGTGTGTAGTGGATGGCTGTCTCTGTTGTCTTGACTGTGGAAATTGTCACACATGGTCGCTGCATTCACACATATGTGCACACACTCAGAGGCCAAATATAGCCGGGCTATTTCGACGCTATCTCTGTAAAATTGACTTGAGGAGGAAACTGTACTCCCGTTAATTTGCAGCCCTGACAGTGCGAAAATGGAAAGAAATGTGAGAACATGAGGGTGAGCTGGTACCCTTCTGATGATGGACAGGCAGAGTCTACAGTCTAGTGTGTGTGTGTGTGTGTGTGTGTGTGTGTGTGTGTGTGTGTGTGTGTGTGTATTTCTGGCTGAGAGGGAGAGGACAGAGCAAGAGATGCACACTTGCATGTTTACGTATGTCCTTGCCTGGATGCATGGAGTTTATGTGTCTGCCTGTTAAGCTTTTGACCTGCCAGTCCCAATTTGGCTGATAGGAAGCTATCAAATGTGGATTATTTTGAAGTGGAAAGCTTTGATTTGATCAAATCCATGCTCTTTTCTGAACAAGCTTATGCCAGGGTACTCCGAGGTCAGCTTCTGTCTCTTTTAATGCTATTTGCTTCATTCCTCCTTTGCTCTCTCTGCACTCTCCCTCTGCTTTTCTCCCTATCCTCTCCCTTTCTCTGCCCCCCCCCACCCCCCTCACCCCTCTTTCTCCCTCCCCTCCTGCAGCTGCCACTGTCCTTGTTTTTGACCTATATAATGACCTGGACCATGTCCTGACAACACAAGGAACCATCAGATTTCGTTTCTACACTAGCTCTACTCTGCCGTCGGCAATGCGTTGAACATGTGGGAGTTGTATGCTTTAACAAGACTGGATTCTGTCATTGTGTCGACTCACAGCAAGACCAAAACACTGATGTGTTTTAAGAACACACTGCTGATTCTTACATAGGCTTGATTCGTGTCAATTCTCCTTCCAAAAACTGACTCCAAACTGAGAGTTTAAAAATGATTCTTCTTCGAGTTATTTCAGCTCTGCTGCTCTAACATTTGAAAATGGCAATAGGAGGATTATCGCGGCAATGGCGTTGCTTAAGAGAATAAATAAACTGATAACGCTGATGTGACTCAGTGTTTCTTCTGCAGGATAATCATGCACTATAGCTTGCTTGAACAATCTTAACTGGCATACACTGCCATACCTGGGGACATTCATGCTAAATATGCAAAAAAAAAATAACTTTGATTCATTTCTGGAATTGTTTTGAGTAAAATATTTTTCATTTTTCACTTCCATATATATTTTGATATTCGAGGTCTTATAGTTTTCACCATAGATATAGATTTGATATTTTCAGATTGAGATCTCATTTTTTTACAGTTTCCAAAAAAGAATTTCGGTTTCAAATCTTTTTTTTTTCAGTTTCAGACTTATGGCCTCGATCTGGCGTGGGGGTTGTGGCATCAATTGAGAGGGGCGTGTAATCATGAGTGACAGCATAAAAAAAAAGCTGAGAACCTTCCTTAACCAGGAAACGTATCGCGAGAATTATGAATCAACACTTTCTATACACCATATTCACATTAACAATCTTAACTGGCATGCACTGCCATACCTGGGGACATTCATGCTTAATATGCAACAACAAAAAAGGAAGAGCACTGCCAGATTTTGGACTCAGACGTACATACAGTACATTTAAGTCCCTTTTTGTCTTGTCTAGTTGATCTATTGCTGCGGATCAGTTTGTTCTAATTTAAAAATGATTAAAGGAAAAATAATTTCTTCAGGAGAAAAGTAAACAGACTTAAAGCAAACTCCACATAACAACAGAAGAGGAAGCACTCAAGTTCTCAGCGGGACATCTGCAACGGGATTAGCAAATTGCTGTGACAGTCTGACATTTGAACCCAAGGGTAGAGCTAGCTGGTGCAGATAGGCCGTTGATAGTTGGTGGTGACGGGGTCCTGACAGTGCCTCTTGGTGTTATTATAAATGTTTGCGCTGCACCAACAGTATCCCTGCAAAAGCTTGTGTTACAGTTTTTACGACGAGGGCAGATTTAAGAAGGATTGGCGGTTAATCCTTCAGGGGTTGCCCATGCTGGGAGATAATAGCTCACTTCAGTTGCAGCAGTGATACTGACTTGATGTAGAAATCTGTACTGGAGATGTGTTTTAGAAAGGTTCACGACTAGGTACTGATATTCTGTAAAGACTTAACAGGATAATGGCTACATTAGTTTACGCACACACACTTCTTGATGACAAATAAACATTGTTTTAGCGTTTGCATAAATTAGATAATGGTGAGTGATGGCGTCATTTCTTACCAGATTTTTTTATTTTTTATTTTAAAAGAAAGAAGCTGTTTTATTCACATGGTATACCCCGATGCATGTGCAGCAATCCCAGAATATCAGATCTTTTCATCCTCTGGCCTTTCCAAAGTGCCTGTGAGACTTGAGTGTTGACGGTTTGTGTCAGTGACTAAAGCACCTCAGCCACAGTAACCATGAATGTGCAAAGTGCTTTGCTGCAGGTCTGAGTGTGGCAGATAAACGTGAGATTGTTGCACTGTTATTGTATTCTGAGGGGGCTCTATCATTTGCTGGATAAACATCACTCTATTGTGTAGCTGCTTCTATGATGTCTGGAACATTTGAAATGTCAAACACATGCAAATTGTGAAGCTGCTAAAAATACCAACGGTAGTTTTATTTTGGATGCTTTAAAGCGTACTCCGGAAATTCCAAAAATCCATTTGTCTGATAAGCCTGACCTTATTCACCCTCCTTTGTCTACTCATAAGTGTGCTAATGCAGCACACCAGCTGTGGCAGTTGCTCGCCAAAATGGTATTCAAGCTGACCAGAAACCTATCTGAGCACAGAGGTCAGTCAGTGAGCGGTCACACTGAGGCTTATTCAGCTCATGAAAACACTCTGCTACTGCTGCAGCAGGGCTGCCACGTTAGCCTGTGTGGGTCAACTTCATGTAGGTCATTAAGTTCTGACTGAATTTGGTGACGTATGATGTGTGTTTATGGATAATTGTTGAAAGTGGCTGAGAAATAAGGCAGTGACATCAGTGGCATAAGTGGATGTCACTGAAAAATTACAAAGTGACAGGAGGCCGAGGTATATTTGCACGCTGAAAGCATTTTGCAGGTAAACAGAGAGTTCAGTACCCCATAACCGTAAGAGTCCGTGGAGCTAAGTCCATGTAATTATAGTTGTGTCCGCCCCAGGCCCAGCTTTGTGCTTTTGGTGCTAATTTAGTTTGTTCTGTGTTTGCATAGCTAACACCTCCACAACAAACCTGGCAAAATAGCCATGAGCCTTACGTCAAAACAACTCAAATCGAGGTTCGGCATCTGTGTATGTGCATGAATCTGTGTGTACAACACAAATACTGTATGTGTTTTTTTTGTTCGTTTTCATTTTCATCACTATTTCTATTGTGAATGGTCTCTTATGTTATGTACGTCCAACAATACTGTGTGGTAGTCTGATATGCATTTACAGTATGCTTCAGTTGTACATACAAAAAGAGCAGCTTGCTATCGGCAGTTTTTTCAAACACAGTAGTTTTTGGGCTGCTTCATGTGTATGCAAGTCATTATGTCTCTAATTACATTTTTTGAATGAGTCTTACTTATCTCTACTGATGAGTATTTGTTTTTAGCCTTATTTTGTGCCGTTCAAACCACCTTCACTGTGAACAAATCCTTACAGCACGCACAGTGTTCAGGGGGTCAACAACACAGCACAATCCCAATATTCACTCCTTGCTGTTGTGAGTTTTAATTTAATTGCAAGTTGTAAAGATTTTACTCTAATAACTGGATCGTGGGGAGATTTCATTGCTTACCGTGCTCTCAAGGGCTCTTGTGTGTGCAGCTGTATCTATCGATTATCTGTGCTACATTGCTAGCATATAAATCTCATCCGTCTGGTATTGTGATTGATTTTAGCTCATTTCGAATTCAGTGAAGAGGACACTTCTTCTGGCCAAGAGGCAACAACTGCTTCAAACTGTCTTTCTACCTCGCAAACTATCTCCACTTATATTGCTCCCTTTTCCCCTCTTACCTCTTCTTTACCGCTGTTTCCTCTCTCTGCGCCCCCCTCTGTCGAGTGCCCTCTAATGCTCTTTATCAAAGATGGGTCAGAGATACAGAGTTGCTCCCATCCATCTAGTCCTCCACAGTTAGCTGCTAGAGAACACTATCTGTCTCAGCCACTCTCTCATTCAGCATTGGCACAGGCAAAGACATTTTCTGAGCATGTACATGTGTCTCACACAGAGACAAGTAAGCCCTCACACACTTTCACTGTGCACACACGTGCATGTACACACACTCGCCTCAATAGGTTATTTGTGGCATACAAAGCCACCCGCTGTCTGTCAAGCTGCCAAAGATGAAAAGACAAGTTTTATTTTGCAGTGCAAATTAATTATTGTGGAATCATTGTCTCTGTAATCCTCTATGCACATATTGATATTCTCAATTACAGGTTTTATCATTTAAAGCTGCACTAACCAATATGTTTAGATTGACTTTGACTCCAATTACTGTGTGTGAATGTGAAGAGGCTGCTTTGGTCATACGGCCTGAAACTTTACTGTTTTGGTTCAGTCTTGCCTCCAGTCGCAGTAGGCGGCTGTTTTCAGTAAACAACCTGATAAACCCACCGTACTCGGCTTTCACAGCACTGAATTACAGGCATAGTTAGCGACCAGCTGGTAAACATAGTGGAGCATCGATGGCACCTACACATTAAACGACTTTTACTCGTTAAGAGAAGTGATATGGGAAAAGACGTAAGACGGGAGATCTTTCCAAAAATGGATGTCCACAAGAAGCGAGCTATCCCAAGTTGTTTTTTGGCTGAATTGCAGCAAGAAAACCAACAGGAAGACAAATAAAAGAATAAGGAGCAGAGAGTCAGGGAGATGCGGGAAGCAAGTATTGTCTGTTTTGCAGAGAGAGTTGGAGGTCGAAAAAAAATGATGACTCCTCCCCCTGATATTTCAAGATATATCTTGCACTCTTAATTGTCTTTAGGTCGTTGGCGGCTGCTGTCATTGCCGGTCAAAACTATTTTCAGACAGTTCCAAATATTTAAACTGTCTGAGGCCTCTGTGCCGCATCGCTGCGTCTCTCATGCTCCGTCTTTGAAAATTCAAAAATAGGGTTCGTCGCTCACAGAAGTTGGCGCCAATTTGCCTCTGATCTGAAGCGTTTGTCGCTGATCTCCGAAAAGTGTTGACGAGTGGAAAATCAATCGCGTAGTGGAAACTCTGCGTTAGCTGCTGAAGAGACAGACTTTTCCCTCAGGACTTGGTGGAGACTAAAATTGAGCTACAAGGGTAGAGAAGGTTGGATGTTAAATGTTGCATTCGTCAGGTGGACACAAACACAATTCCAAAGAAAATGCTGATGTTGCTTCGTTTCTGCTGGATGTCTAACTGTTTGCTAATACATTTGCCATATGAACTTTACAAGTTCATAACATGTCAGTGATGTATTTACAGCTTGTTCTTCTCACCCTACAGTGGCCAAAAAACATAGAACAGTAGTAATAACTTTAAATACAATTTGATGTATAAAAGATAAACACCTCTGTCAAACAGCTGGTAGAAAGAGGAAAATGTGCATGGTGTGAATCTAAGGCAAACGCTCTTTTCTCGGTCGCAAATTTTGAACTGAAACAACAGTTTGCATACGTGACGTTTTTCTGTACCTGAGGGAATGAATGAAAGAGGCAGCCACAGGATGACTTTAATAATGTATTCAACATTAATCCAACAGGGCTTTTATTTATTTATCCAATTTTTGGAGGGTGGGGGTGCTTTTACATCTGTTCTAGTTTTTTTTTTTTTTTTCTTCATCTATTTTTTACTATTACCAGCCTGAATGTTTTGACATGATGTGTGCAGGCTAGTGTTACCGCAGAGAGTTGAAGTTGTTTATGCTTCCCAACAACCACTAAAATGCAGAAAGTTGGTGCTTAGGTTTCACATCCAATCTTGTGTTGGACAGTTAGTGGGGTCCCATCCATGGTAAATTATACACAAGATCCAGATGTATGCGCGTCAGTATGCGATAAAGCCGACACAAACGCTGAGGCTCACTGCACTGAGAGCCTTGAATCAGATCAAACCACCCGATGCGGTCCTCTTGAATTCAGTAGAAAAATGTGACGAATAACAACTGAAGTTGTTATGCTGAAATGTTACACACTTTTAGAATCAATGCCCTAATTTTGACAGGCAGCTGTGAATGTCTCTGCCTACGGCTGTCTGAGTGACGCATTGCAGGCCTGATTGCATCTCCTCTACACAACAACTGAGAGACAACAAATTTGCTAGTGAAGAAACCATGTTTTCTTTTTCTGCTAATCCACATAGCTTCCAATTACTGGATGTTTCATTTGCAGATAAAGACAAGAAGGCAATGAATCACCAGCCCAGCGTTCTGCTGGAATAATGACAATATGATGACGTGAATTACACAATTTACATCCGGTGTCAACATTCAGTGCCAATGCAGAGAGTAGAAAGAAATTAATGTCGATAGGCTGATAAATGGGCAGTTAAGGACTTAGTCTTCAACCCTGGAGGACAGGCAGCATTATATTTTCATGTTGTCCATCCATTCGTACCGTCCAGCCCATTCTTGTTAACGCGATATCTCAGGGACGCCTGGAGGGAATTTCATCAAATTCGGCCAAACGTCTACCTGGATTCAAGGATGAGCTGATAAGAATTTGATGGTCAGAGGTCACACAAAACACATTTAACTCAAGAATTGACATGCTAATTATGACAATCTCACACAAATGTCTAATAGGTTAAAATGATGACGTGATGGCATTTTGGACAGACATGGATGTAAACCGACACGTGACTGGTTCTGGTTTGAAAGTGTAAACATGATAAAGCTCTTTCTATAACTTCTACCAAGTTTCTTGGCTGCCTCAATGAAACCATGCAGTAACCGGGTGTATTTGCCATATGGTGTGTGGATATTTTAGAAATGAACAGGTGAAAAAAGTTGCCAAGATCAAATTCCTCAAATGGAGAACCGATAACCATTTTGAAATAATGGCAAATGTAATCAAAAGAATATTGAACTAACTGACTGTAGATGTGCGAGTAGCAAAAGTTATCTCTCAAAATAAACTGGACACATCTGAGCTGCAGCAGCATCTGCCCTTTTAGCTTTTCTCACTTCATCATTTTTTGAGTCTGCAACAGCGTCTCCCTGTGCTTAAGGAGGTTAAAATCCACCTTTTTCTTCACTATAAAACAGGTTCAAAGGGAGGTTCTGACTTAACCACATAAAGATGAAAGAGGATGTATTAACTTGTTTCCAGTTTAATCTTTGTTTTTAGCACATTCAGCTACATGAAGGCACTTTATGACACTGCAGATGTGTTTAGACATTATTTATATGCTGCCTGTGTTCAAGAAAAGCCTAATTTCACATTGTACGGAGATCAGATTTCTACTTTGACCTAGTCAGCACTTCCCATAGAATAAGAGGAGGCGTATTTCGCGTTGCAAATTAGACTCACAGATCTTCTGAAACAGAGAAAACGGTTGGGAAAAAGAAAGGCGTGACACATTGCTTCACATCTGATTTAATTTAATTATTTATTTAACAGGGCAGCTATTCATGTTTGCTCTCGGTTTAAGGAAGAGACCGAGAGGAAGAGAAAGAGAGGGAGAAATATAAAGGGAGGCAGTATTATAGTAATCTAAACCAGAGTGATGGGACCGTGAATCATGGGCTGCAGAAAATAAGCTCTATAGTGAAGCTGCCTTTTCTCACCATTGCTTTCCCTTTCTTACTCTCTTTCGCTTTACCCCCCCCCCCTTTCCCCTCACTCCACATAAGCCTCACCTTGCTGGATGCTGTCTCCATGGCAATTGCTATGGGTCTTTTTGGCAAGGTCACCTTCACCAGATAGGGATATAGTCCCCCAGAGAGGAATGAGAAAAAGGAAGATAGGAAATTGAGAAGATACATTTAAGTCAAAGATAAGGAGGGTGACTAATACGCACAACATGAAGGGTTTGGCTTTAGGGGAGAGCGATGTCAAGAGAGGTGGACGAAGATGGTGAAAAACAACAGATGCAGAAAGAAGCAGGAAAAGGGGGGGAGGGGTGCATGAACAAGGAGCTCAACGCAAACCTCTTGCTCGTGTTGAGGCTCATCTTGGGGAAACATGTTTGAGTGAACGCTGTATGGAAAGAGTCCAGTCCAGGGGTCCACTCCCTCCATCCACACACAGGTCAACTGGAAGCAAATCACTGAATGCATGTGAAGAAGCCAGCTGGCAGTTAACAGGGTTTTTACACACACACACACACACACACTCCAGCATTTCTCCTCATTTGCCTAACTTCACCTCGCCTCCATCTGCTGGAGTATACCCGTATCATTGCTGAAGTTCACTCGCTCTGACTCTACCTGACCGCGGCCCTTGCCCGTACCCCCCGCAGAGTGTGCTGGAGGTGGCCTTCGCCTGGGGCCATCAATATTTCACACTCTCTCAGCACTCTCGCTCTTGGGGATACACGGGCCGTTCAGAGCCCATGGGGGAGGTGCTGATGGAGAGACAGAAGAGGGGGGAGAAGGTTAGAGATGGAGACTGATAGGTGAGACAGACTGGGTATGATATGGGAGAGAGAGAGAGAGAGATCCTTTTTGCTCCCCCTTAATAGAAGGGGGAGCACCAGGATGGGTGAGTGAAAAATGGGTTGTTAGAAGGCGGGAGTTGGTGAAAACATAATTCTTCTGCTTTATTTTTGGATGGATGGCCGCTGGATTTTCCAGGATTGTTAATGTCGCCGTATCAGTATGCATGATGAACTGGAGAGAAGAGAAAGAGGGAAATAATTGTCAGGTAACGATCTGTGCATTGCTGATTCTGAAAATCCATTCACTTGAGGAGAACATTAAGCAGTTAATTATCTATTGAAAACGAGGCAATTGCACACAGGGACTGATGAGAATACAGGAGGGAAAGTGGGCAAGAGACGGATTGACAAAAAAAATGGATGGATAAAAAGATGGATGGATTGAGAGGAGGTTCGGCAGACACAGACGCGTGACTGCTGATGACAGAGAGTCTCTTGCCCTCTCTTGCTCTTCAGCCACTCGTCCTTTTGTCTCAGTGTGAAAGAGCTGCACGTGCCAACTGTTGCTACGACTACAGCTGTTGCCACAATGGTAGTCAGTCGGGGTCGTAACCAAAGCAAGGAGATTCCCCGGGGGGCAATCAGAGAGAGAGAGAGAGAGTTAGAGATGTACTGGTGCAACTGACCATGTGCTAAGCCCCGCCCCCTGCTGCTACTCTAATAAGGTGTCAGAGCTACAATGGAGCCCACACTGTCACTAACTGCCCTCCTTGAATACATTATATCTCACTTTTGGAAAAACTAAAAAAGTGGCAGAAGGGTCTATGTGTGTTTTAAGGAAGTGAAGCAGTTTTTACAGTGTATGGAATGCAAAAGAGAGGCACAAATAATAAGTCGGCAGATGTTTATTCTTAGTGGTGGATACTGGTCCTGTAGCGGGTTTTGTGTCCATGTGATCTGATCAGTTTGGATGACTCACGCAGATGACTTAGCATAACTTTTTGCACATTACTGTCTTCATGAACATTTGTCATCCATGCTGGACTAGTTAAAGAAGTAAAGTGTGCCAGAGATAACTTAAAGGGGACAGGAAATGGAGCATGAAGTAGAGCAAGAAAGTAGTTCTCACAGAGCAAAGCTAAACTTAAGTGAGTGTAGTATTCCCCCTGGAGTCAGCTCCAGTTACACTGTAACAATGACTAGTGAGATATCTGAGCACAATGGGGATGACTGTGGGCTCTTAAAGGATGAGGAAACACTGACTGACCTCTGACCTGTAGTTTGTGTCCTCCAGAGCAAACTGAGTGTTGTTGTTTTGAGGAAATAAGTTTTGCTGATGTGTAATTATGAGGTAATCATCCAGTGCGAATGTACAGGATCCTGTATTACTGCAATTGTTTTAAAGTGTCTCGCATGTGTGCGCGCGTGAACATAATTTGAGGTTGCTCAGTAGCTGTCACTACTTCTGTAGGTAGAGAAGCTGATCAAATATCCATGGGGCGATATGAAATATCGAGCAAGTCCTTGGCGCTGCCCTCTCAACCATCCTCTAATTTAATCACACTCTGACACAAAGAGTTCACCCTCGAGCTTCACCCACAGTGCTCTCCAAAACACTTTGGAAGGTGACTGTCCTCGTGTATCACATCTGATGCCCGCGTGGTTTTATCGGAGGCTTCACCTCGCCATGAACCACCATGCTGGCTCTTGGCGATTGATTACCTTTGAGCACCCCTGCTGAGGCCATACTCCTGCCACTGACAGGAGAGGGACAGTGGCTGAATCCTCCAAATCCAAGGTGGATTATGGAGGCAGTACTCCCTTGATGCACTGCCTGAATCTGTATCTAAAGGGCCCTGCTGGGAAATAGAAAAGGATGACAACTTGCAGGTATTTGATACAGAAGTGTGCACGCTTGTGTATGAGATGCTAATACTGTAAGAGAGGAGGAGAGAGGGAGAAAGAGGAATATGATGTCATGTTTGTTTATCTGAAAATAGACTTCTTCTCATCGATTTCTCAGTGGAGTAGTCACAGTTTGCTTTATGCCTTTTGTTATAACAGTGTGAAAAAGAAAAAAAACAGGATTAAGGAGAGAAGAGTGTTTTTTGTTGATTTACAAAGCAGCTTGATCAGTCAGCGTTTGATGCCTGTTTGTGAGTGATTTAATGTGAATGTTGGCAAAAAGGATGAAAATCAGACAGATGAAAAGAGATGGGTGTACAGGGTTTATGAGAAAGCAATTAGGCAGAGTTGCAAAACAAAGACGTCGGCAGTTTAACAAATAGAGAAAGGAGAGATGAATGGGAGATGACAGAGACGAGCGGCTGATAAGCAGCGGTGAGGCTGTGGGGCCTGCAGTGAAATGGTTAGATCCGGCTCAGAGTGGCTGCCTCACAGCAGAAAGTGTGTCACAGGAGAGCTATAGGCTAATGCACCAGGCTAAAGTTGGTTCACAGAGCCCTGCTGCATTCAGGCCTCCCGGTCAGCACTACTGTTACTGTTTGAGCAAGCCATGCCCTGAGAAACCGTAACAGCATGAGCCACAATGAAAGGTTTAGCTCGCACATGGGCAAAACAGGCCCGCGGTCAAACTCTGCTGTGAGGATCTACGCTAGTCACTAATTGCTGCTCAGTCAGTAGAAAAAAAAAAAGGTCTCCTCAGATGACCCTAACAGCACCAGAGGTTGGCAAGGAACCAAAATTCAGAAAACTACCAAAGCTATGTGCACTGTCGAGGATCGACACGGTATTGACATAGTTATCGAGTGTATGCAGTTCTACGTACACAGAATCATATTGCAACAAATTGCTGCAGAGTTAAAGGTGCCATGTGGAGCAAACAAACAACTAAATTCAGTTTCCCATTAAAAGATATCCTCAAGGCCTAACAGACACGTTGAAAGCCTTTCCTCTCTTGTAAAACATACAATGTCTCAAATCTTATTAAGTTCAAACTTGAACTATTTGTACCATAACTGTTTACGAAGTGGAGAAAATGGAGAAATAAGTTCTTACCTAATATTTACACAGAGTAACTGTCAATTGATAAATGACAAAGCTAGCGTTAGCTTGCGACTATATTACTGCTGTACCGGATGTTTTCTGGCAACCGATTTGCACATCACTACAGTCTAGCTAACTCATTCCCTCAGGGTGAAATATAATTTGGTAAATAACTTGTCTGAAACAACCTAATAGTTACAAATAACTTAGAAAGGACTTTAGACACAAAATCAGTAATGGATTTACAAATAGTTGGAGTGACCCATTCTTGCCTTGCTGTCCTGTTCCTCACTTTTATTTGTAACTTTGTTGCATTGAGGTGCATCGCAGCCACTAGCTGTTACCGCCCTTTGCAGTCAGTTGAAATAGTTATCATGTCATCTTCGTGTGCATGCTGGTAGAACAAGATACAAACAGTACGGTGATCTGCTCAGCAACGTTGTTCCACAGCGCCTCTAGTGGTCCAAAACGGCACACAGTACTTTTTAATGCAAGTCTCTGCTGTGGATTGTGTTAGAAACTGGTGCTGAATAAGTCTTTACCCCCGAAGATGTTCATCTTGGTCTTGTTTTTGCTGTTTGTAACAACACTCTGGGAAAATAGGCCTCATTACTGCTCCACCCTCATGAATACCACAGACGCATTCAATTATGGCTGCAGGCTGCCAATTATGCTTCAGGCGTCACTCTGTGTCACAGCATAGGTCGTTTCATTTGATTCCAAGGAGCCCTTCTCATATAAAAGGAGGGCATTGTAATAGCACTGATATCTGAATTGCACACACGCGCACACACTGTGCAGATCTTCACAAAGACATGCAGTTATAATGTGAGTACGTGAGCCCATTCACCTGTATGCAATTAGTGGACTTACTGCAGCATGTACACATGGACCACACAGCTGATCACACAGCTGACCTCTGGCTAATGAAAGATGAACCCAGGGACAAAGCCCAGAACGATGCTCCGAGTGTATGAGATCAGACATTTAGCCTGCATCAGAGCTTTGAAAACCCTTGGGAGCCCCAGCTTCTCTAATCAAGCAGAGGTCGGGTTGAGGCCATTTAGGGTCACTGATCGGTCTCGGCTCTGTGGCACACATCCAATAACCATCCAGATATCAACACTAATGCTCACCATGTGGAAGAATAAAAGAAAAACAACAGGCGACTGGGCCACAACCACTTATTTAAACCTTTCTGTCACTTACATAAAAAAGCCTTCACAGTGCCGCAATATTTTTTCCTTTATTATTTTCTTATTTAAAGTATCCATGAAATCAAAATAGATGTTTATGTTGTTTTATCACAAATGTATTGCGCTGGTTGTCACCTATACACCAGTGTTGGGACCAACAATGACAGAAAAAGTGGTTTTGTAGGTATTTTAATGGAAGGTAATGGTAGGTATTCGTCATTTCCTGGATAACGCTAATCAATATTAAAGACTCATCCTGCATAGATAGAGAAAAGTAAGTTACCTGACTGCCTTGATATTTGTGGTTCTTCTACTCTCTGACTTACTTTAATGTTGTTAATTATAAGTTGTTCATTACAAGTGCAATATAATATGTTGAAAAAAAATCATGAAAGTCAGAAAATTGTTATTTTAACTCTAAGTTAAGTTTAACTTGAACCACCATGTTGTATCAAGATATACAGTGCAACTTAAGTTCAGTTTAACTTGTTTGTATTCCATTGTAATGCAAATGCTCACATCTGAACGTCATGATTAGTCCCCTTACATTGTAACTTAGTTCTGCAATATTAGTAAAGCAACACTTTTTCTCTAGTCCTCTTCTCCTTCGGTTTTCAGCAAATCAGACTGATCACCAAATGCATCCAAATGTGATCAGATCAGAAAAGAGACTAGAAATAGAAATAGCTAATAAATGGATGTCCTTTACCACTGAACCACAGCAGTCCTCCTCGGGAAATAATAAGTTTGATATTTCTGCTTGTGTCGCACAGACGCAGTCACAAGAAATAGTCTGCTGTTTTGCGTCACACCAGACTGCAATGGATGTAGCATATAATATTTAATGACAGACTGCGACGGCGTCCTAAAACAAGGGTCGGATACGTGCTGTCTGTGGTATGTTTGCCCCTAAAATGCTCTCATAAATCACTGTATGGTTGTCACAGAAAAACAACAACTCTTCACCACCTTGAATTTGTTTAAGCATTTGTTGTCGGAGGGATTAGCTTCTCTTAGTGAAGGTTTGTTTGTGCTGCACTCTAATCGCTGAATATCACCTCTGGGTATGAAACATTTATTAAGACGAAGCAAAAGCTCAGAGGGCTACCTGTTTTTACTGTGTGTTGTAAAGCTGTGCCTTTATACTGTTAGTGAGCGATAGCCCAAAATAATATTCTGTAAGTGGAAAATGTTCCTGCTGATTCATGATTCATGATATGGGAGTTTTACTGCCTTGGGAGGCATTTTCCTAATCTAATCGGTGTTTTTTAATTGAAATGCTTTATCTCTCAAGATGTGCCAGTTTGCCTATCTCCAAAAGCTAATTGATTTTCCAAATAAATGAAAAAGTTGTCAAGACAAAAGAGTAAGCAGTTTGAGGCCAATGAAAGACATTAACAAAGCACTATAATAAGTACATATTCACAAATCAAAACTATGCTGGCCAGTCAAAATCCACCGATACAGCTTTTGCAGCCTTTTTATTTACACTGTGACACACATTAAGTGATATTATTGAAGCTGATGAACTGTCTTTGTGTTACAGGATTTCTTCTTCTCTGAGCCGGCTCTGCTCTGACCTCAACACGAGACTCTTCAGCCCCTCCAACAAGGTACAGTACATTTGTACCTGTTTTTTTTTTCTCCAACCCTCAGGACAGCGATAGACATTCTGTCTTCATTTAATGCCCACGTTAGCGTCTTCAGCCCGGTTGTGACTGGGACTAGAGAGCCAGTGCTAATGAAACAGGGGCCACGCTTGATGTTGTTGCTGAATATATTGAAATGGCTGAACCGCCAGGAGAATTAATTAATAGGCTGCAGAAAAACAACACGCCTTGACCTTGTCTAGATTGAACCACGATTAATCCTCGGGGCATTTTGACTGAAGGCTGTCAAACAGAAAGAAAAAAAATAAAGCGGTGGGAGGAAGAACTTGTCCTTTGTGCAGACTAATGAAACTCTGGGGGCTTTTGTTTGCTGAGGCTAAAAACTGATCTGAATCGAAATGTCAGTGTATCTGATGTTAAATAGTTTGAATGTAACAGGAGTACAGTAACTTTACCAATGTTGTGTTGTTGCATGGATAAAAAAAAGGGCATGTTTTCTCATGCAGACGCATGCACGGTGTTGCCTGCAGAGCAGTGAGCACTGATTGAACATAGCCGCGATGCTCAGCATCATGAGTGTCCTCCCTGGGCTTCCCTGAGGTACACCTGGACTCTTGATTTCACACTGGATTAATTCCATTCCAAGCACAAATCTCTTCTGCGATACTGTCCATAAGAGCAAACCACCACTCGTGTTGAGGAGCGGGGGAGCATTGCAAAGGAACAGCGGCTTACTAATATACAGTCAACCATAGGATGCTTTATCTTCTTTCATTGTACTTTAGAGACTATGATGGTTGTTGCACTTCAAAGTAAAGTTTATTAAGGCAACAGTCAAATTAAATATGAGTGTATTTTTTGAGAAGGCGTATGAAGAGAACAAGCGCGAGTGCTGGGAGGAGCTGCCGCTGTGTACCTTGTTGTTAAATTTCCTGTGACATTGATAGCACCTCCTTCATTTTCGTACTCAAAGAAACAAATCGATATCCTGTCTGCAGCTGTTGCATTAGTGATTTTTGCTCCACTGAGCTGCTCGGCATTCGTACAAAACAGAGACCCATTCATCAGGGCACACTGAAAACATCAAAAGGTGAAAAGATTAAAACCTTCACTTTTTTTTACCATCATGGATACAAAACGAAAAACACCCTTTAAGATTTTTTTTGAATAAATGCTGACCCCTGCAAATATTGATTGGATCAATATTACCAAATGAAACTACACTGTAGGGAGGAATTGCACATGGACAAGTATCTGAGAGCATATATCCATTTACTGGGTAGCAAGGGTTAATGGGTACTCATGTTGTAACAGTGAGCATAAGTAGAAATTTCAACCAATCACAGCTTTTTGAAATAACTGTAAAATGATCCCTTCACACATTTTAAGCCTAATCCAAAGCGTTATCAGTCGTCTCTTCATAATGGAAAAACAACACAAACAATATGCATTATCAGAACCAAGACACGTCTGTTATATTCCACTTCAGTCAAAGCTGCTTCTACTTAGTTTCCAAATGCATTTTGCTGCAGTAATTTACATAACACAACCATCTTTCATTGACACATAAGGACACTCAGAGCAAACCCTTTAATACTCTCAAAGGATTTGAACCAGCATTTCACTTAGCTGATCACCCAGATGTTCCAGACAGCATTATTAACTTCTGTTAATATTGTTTGTATGTAAATGCATTTTTTTTTACACGCAAAGAAGCACCACCATTCATCACACTCCATTTAGTGTTAATGAGATATTATAAACAAAGTGTATTTTCTGAGTTTAGATGGTGAAAGTGAACAATGAGCTTGAGTTCCAATGACGACATTTGAATTCAGTGTTTAATGTGAAGTGTAGCAGTGCACATGCATAAAACATATCATTTGAAATTCAAATGATTATTGTCGTACAGTTATGCAGTTTCTGTCTGTCTTAGACAAAGTGCATGTATTTATCGAGCCTTGTTTATGTAAAGCATCATCAGTATGTAAGACCGACGGGGCAGAGACGAATGAGTGTTTGTGTTTGTAACGAAGCTTCTATAGAAGTGCATCAAATATTTGTGCTTTTAAACCGAGGTGAGTTTGCTGTCAGCTTGCATATTTATCTTTTTCCTTTTCTCCTTTAGAGAAATAGCTTCACATGGTAGTACTGGCTACAGGGAGCATTTATGGTTCTGAAAATATGGCATTATAGTAGGATCATTGAAAAGTATTAATCACTACATTTTAGAGAGACATGTTGACCTGATCTGATCTCTCCCAAAATGCACAGTGTTGCATTTTATCCACGGTGAAGTGTTGATGTTATTAAGGTTTTCTTTTATATATCAAGACACTCAATAATATAAAATGGTTGATAAATGACTGTTCAATGATTAATCAAATATAAAAATGATTCTTGATAACCTTGATGTCCTTCCAACTAACGCTGATACATTAATTGATCATTCCAGCACTATTATATTATTTAAATAAGCCTCCATAGGAACCGCTAACACAGGGACAAATAATAGATGTTTTTCATGTAGCATTATGTACACTGACCAGACGGCAACTAAAACAGACAATAAAGCAGGGTATGCTTTAGGGCGTAGCTTCATTGTGATTGACAGGTCACTCACAAGGCATTGCCTGTCTGGGAGTTGTCTGTGTTTCCCTCTCTAACTTTAACCCCTTCACAATGTGTTTTCAGTTCATGAAATTTAATTAAAACGTTTTGGTCGCCTGAAAATGTCTTCTCTCGTGTCACCTCTGGTTGCAAAAAAAGAGATAGCATCGGACAAAATGCTGAATTGCAGGCTTTAAATCCGTCAAGTGACTACTATCACTTCTTACATACAGTTACGAAAGAAATCACGCACATACTGATAACATTGATTGTTTGTTTATCTAGTACAGGGTTCAACACCAAATAGTCTTTACCCTCTACTGTATGGCCAGGAATACTTCAACTTACTGTAAGCTTTTCTACTAGATTACTCCTCTTGTCTTACAGCTGTGCACCGCAGGCCAGCACCGAGGCTGCAGTTCTGCAGGGGAGTGTACTCTCTCATGAGAACACTTTGTTCCGTTCATTAGCATTAAAGCATTGGATTGGCTTAAATGAAGTTGCAGCGCAGCTCCTCATGCAAGGAGCTTTTTAAAACTTGTTTCTAGAATGCTAAATCTACTGTGGCCAAAAGAACAAAAGTGCTGATATTACTGCAAGACATGTGTATTAGATGTAAAATGCTTCGTTTGTTCTCATTATTGGGCCGTATCCTGGAACAGTGAGTCTTTCGATTAGATGGGAGGCTTTTGTATGGCTTGTTCTCTTGCTTCATTTGTGAGACCTCCACTGGGGAAAGTAGACCTAATGTATGACTGGTGCTTTTACAAACAGGTGTATCAGTTCAGTTTGTAACGTTGGGGTCAAAGGTACCATCCCCTTTGAAGGACACTGATACTTTTACTGTGACTGATCTGACTCAATTCCAGACTGAATGCAGGACTTAAAGTACCTACAAATAAGCTGACATGGTATTGTGTAAATGCTGCAACAACAGTGTTGTGTTACCACATTACCATACTACACTTATTCCTGTCATTCTGCGCACATGCCACCCTCTCCCTGTGTGTTTGTGTGTGTGTGTGTCCAGTTTGTTTAGGCATTGCATTAACATGGTTTAATCCTCACATGGCTTATTGGATCCAAATCCCTCCCAAAGCTTTTAAAGCGCCTGCCTTTTCATTTCTGTCCCTCTGTCGTAAACTGTAGTGTTACAGCTCTTTGTGTCAAAATGTCATCGCTACTCATCGGTGGTTCGATCCCCCGGCTCCTCTAGTCCATGTCTACCATGTTAACCCCAAGGCTGTGCCATCGGTGTGTGAGTGGGTATGAATGCTTATTTAGTCCTGATGGGCAGGTGGCACCTTGCATGGCCCCTGCCCATCAGTATTAGTGGATGTGAATGGGTGAATGACATGTTGTGTTAAAGCGCTTTGAGTGCTCGGAAGACTAGAAAGGCGTTACACTACAAGTTCATTTTCCATTCATTACCATTTACTTAAACCACATCTGTTTTATTGGGTGGGCCAGTCCCAAAATGCCGTTTTTTTCAATTGTGGTATTTGATTCAAGACATGGGATGCAAATTGATTTCGTGTGCAATGCCAAAAATATTCCAGAGACATTTTAAGTACCTCAAGTAATAGTGGCTTGACTGCCTGACGGCATTGTATTTGCAACTCATTGATAACACTCAATAACACCAATGGATTGAGCTGATAAATAATATTGAATTGTTTTGAATTTTTGCATACAGTAAGCAAATATTTTTTTAATTTCTTCACATCTCCTGTCTTACAGGTGACACCCCTCTAAAGTGTCTCTTTATAGAGCCCACTACAACCATTACTGACCTTATCTCACTAATAGATATGCCACTTTTTTTCCATAGCTAAACACATGTAAACATCATTCAAGTAAACAGAAGCAACATAATTAACTGAAATATAGTTCTAAATTCCCCTCTAACTACTCTTTACTCATCATAGAGTTTGAGGGCGTTTGACTTGGATTTACTCCTTCAAAATCAATAAGTCCGGACTGATGGTTGAAAAGAAAACTGTCTGAAGAAGTACTTTGAATCTTTTCTGGCTTTTGAAGCCAAATGATCCCTTCATCAAGCTTTTTCAGTTTTAAAAAAAACGTATTCATGTATTTTTAATCAGAAAGATCAATGTACTGTATCAGTCTTACGTACACACCCTCTTCTGCACGAAGCAAATAAGAAGTTGTAAATTGTGTTTGATAAATAGCATTATGGTTAGATTTCTCACTGGACTGATCAATGAACATATTAAAAATAATGCAGCATGTGTGGCATGCCTTGACTCCTCTCTGTCTCTCCCCTCCTTTCCTGCATGCCATGTGATCAAACATAAACTATGATGATATAAATACTGAAAAGCACATACAGTAATACCTTAAGCCTGTCACTCTGTTGTCAATTTGCATATTTCCAACATTAGAAGCGTCTCTCTATCTTTTTTTAAATTGTGGACAACTGGAGTGAATACTGTTTGGTGACTATCCCTGATTACCCCGTCTTTCACCGGGCACAGCTGAATGTCTGTGTGAGGAAGTGTTAACCCATAAAACCGCTAGAGTGTCTACTGTACATCTCGTGCACACACACATACACACACACACACACACACACACATCCATCTATGGCTTTTTCTATGAAGGGATTGGAACAGAAATAGGAATTTAACAGTGCAAAGGACTATTTTCTGCGATGAACAGAGAAAATTGAATTCTGCTCCTCCGTCTTTCCCGTTATTAGAAATGTCTGACTTGGTTGAAAGTGTTTCTCAGACAAAATTAATATCGGGGTTAATGTGCCTATTATTAACATGTGGGTTCTATTTTAATAACCTCACGACCAATAGCTGGTCTTCAATATCCAGTATGATGTAACCTAATTAATGTGACAGAGACAGATGCTTTATTTTCGTGATCTCATTTCAGATAATATTTGAAGAGAGAAAGTATATTTTACAATTTACTGTAGCAGAAAGCTAATTGAGAGAAGGCCAGATCAAATTTCCAATAGGATGCCAAGACCTATTATACGAAAACTGTACTGTGTATATCACCATTTTTCATTAATGCAAATATAATTGAATCTTATGGAGAATAGAGATGAATCATTGAACTGCATGTTGTCGAGTATATTACTGTTTTCATGCCTGTGCTTTCCTGGTGCATCATCAAATCCTGCAAATTACATAAGCACATTGTTATTCTTTGCCTCATTTTGTGTGGAAATAATTTCAAGGGCCCTGATGAAGTTCTTGTGTGAAGGTCATTTTTTTCCACTCGAGTAATTTATTTATAAGCTCGGCCTTATCTGCCACAGGCGCTGACATTTATGGATATTCACACAATATGACCGCTCTTCCTGATATTTTTAGCACTATTGAGCAGAGCAGTCGTGGAAGACAGAAGTTCGAATTCCACATTCAAAATTCAAGCTCGGAGTGTGTTTTCATACTGTATGCATTGACCTGAACGATAACCTCAGAACTGTACTGAAAACTGCTTTAGATGCACTTCATCCAAAATGAAAGTCGTAGGTAACCACAGTCCTTTCTGTGTTTTTGTTTTTCCCCCACATGTGTTGCTGCTGTTGTCTTGGCGTCCGCCTTATCTAACCCACATACATAATTCAACAGGGATCTGAGTTTTTGCAGCATATAATGGCAGCAAGATTTCGAGGAAAGCACTACAACTTAACATCTGAGAGCCAGTGACAGCTGAAGCCATATCCTGTCATTTTCACTGGCTGCCTCCCCTTCTGTGAGTCTCTCTCTTGGTGACGTCTCACTCTTGCAAATACTTCTCCCTTTCTCATTCCCCATTCTTTACTCGCTGCGATGCATTCTTGCCCCTGTCTTTCTTCTCTTCATATCGACTCACTGCTCTGTATTTTTCCCTCCAAACTGCGAGGCCATCTGGCCCTCTGTGCTCCGCCTCGTGTCTGTCTGCAGTATCTTTTGCTCTCTGAATCCATTTGACAAGATTAATAGAGTGAACCTCAGACAGATATAAGCTGCTCAATTTGATAGGGATCGTTGGGGGGGGGGGGGGGGGGGGGGGGGGGATAAGTTATGTGCTGGTCATGAGCAGATGAGCGGGCTTTTTCCTTTTTTTTCCCCTCAACAATGACAGCTCACCGAGCCAATTGAAAGGATCCGGGGTACAAATATTGGACCTATTTAATGTAAAAGATTATTCTAAGAGAAAAGGCTCTCATCACTCTAATGTTAGGTTGTCATGTCGAAACACTCATTATGGCCTGCCTGAACTAATTTGTCTCTTTTAGTTTTGTGACTGAGGATATGCAACGATAATAGACACACTGATTGCACACCTGCATGTGCATTATTTAATCTTTTCACTTGTTCTCTTCTTGGCAAACAAACTGCTTCTCAGTTTGAATGTACTGCTGCAAACAGGCCTGGTGTGAATGTGTCATTTCCACAGTTTACCAAGTTCAGGCCAACAGTTTGTGACGGTCCTGACCCAGTTTTCCGACCACTGCTCTAGTTGTGAACCGATGTTTTGCACGTTATTTTCTCTCTCTGCTTCTATTCTCTGCAATAAAGCATGAAATTCTCACCAAAAGTTTTTATTACATCGCACTCGCAACACATCCTCTCCTCTGGGGACATGAAGCATTGACATTCAAAGCCGGCACAAGCGCCCCTCATTAATGACATAACACACACACCCTTTGGCCAAGCCCGGCACACAGGTAAACTACACACAACAGCAATGTGATGATTCACGCATGATGCTAACATTTAACAGTTGTTTTGTTTCTGTTTACTTGCCCAATTATAGTTCATCCCTCCAGACACATTCTGCTCTTTAATTTTCTCCCACACATCTCTTACCCTCTTCTCACCCTGCGCTTGCATTTTCTTTTTCCAGCAAACCATATTATCTTGTGTGCTAATTAAATAGGCAGACCTCAATTAAAGCAAAATACCAAACTGAGACACCTCATAGACAGTTTATTTGTCATCGCCCTATTACAGAGGAAAGCTTAGTTCTGGCTGTGATTTGTGCTGGATTTGTTTATTGTGGTAAGACTTGTCTAAAGAAAAAAAAGTATGCTTTCTTGTGCAGAGAAACCCGATCAAGTCGTGTAAGTCATTGTATTGAAATATAGGCATTTCAAATGTACTACTGGCCGACACATGACGTTCTGACAGAATTTCACACTATTATTTGCAATTTGTGAAATAAATGTTCGGTGCCAAAAAAGAGCAATAAAAAGCACATATTTCCTTTGCCACATATTCACACACTGCTCCTTCAAGCACTTGCAAATGGGCAGTTTTGAGACCAGAGACATTTTGGGCTTGCCCTCTTCTAACATGACACTCTCTGATACTCATGTTTAATGAACTTATACCCAACTTATTCCTGCATTTTCTTGTTTTCATGGTTTAAAAATGTTCATGCGTGGCCACTGAGAGCTTGAGATGATCATGAATACATCCATTGCCACAGCCTGAGCTCAACATAATATTGACCACATGCCCCATTTGTTGCCATATCAGTTGGATAGAGTATGATATATAAACGTGGCCTTTGAAAGACTTCCAGCCCATTGCAGTATTGAGCAAGTACCATAATATCTGTCAACTAAATGGAACCTTTACGCATGGAAGTACCACACTTTTATTTATGGGAAGTTTATTTTATTTTTTTATATGATTTTATTATAGCCTTTATTCATAAGCAATGTGTTTCCCATCATGGCTGAAGGATACTGAACTATCCCTTGAGATGTTACAAAGATACTTCATAAATGGAAACAAGAGCAATGATTTCTCTCTTGTACTGTATATTCTACACGTCCATAAACACAAGCATTGTTAGGCTGGTAGACGACAGGAATGGTGACAAATACTGTGGCCTCAAGGCTGTGAAGGCGTGCGGTTGGTATTTCCAGCCCATTAATATGTCAATGTCCTGAAGTTCCAGTTTGCCTATCATGAATGATATGGTGCTGTGTTTTCACTTTCTTGAAAATTGCAACGTAATGTAGACAAGGACGCGGATGACATGAGAGAAATGAATTGACATGATATTCAACAACAGATCCATGAATATCATTTCCCATTCTTTCCTGATGTGGTACTGTATTACTGGAACCGCAGCTTGGTCTTAACGGCTCTGCCTGAGAACAGAAAACCTGTAACAGCAGGCTGCTCACCTCCACTGCCCTTCAGGGAGGCAGGTTTTTTACGGGCTTTTCTTCCTTTTAACGAGGAGACGGGGACTGTGCAGCGAATGGGCTTTGTGCGGTGGCGGTAATTGAGAGGTGGAGGATATAGTATATGCTGTATTAATGCTCTGGTCCTGAAGAATGGAATATAGGGAATTAGCAGTGATAAGCATTGAGAAGTGTCAGGCTCCAGATGTTAGCAGGTGTAGCGCTCATTAGCACTCCCAGGGGAGAGTGAGATTAAGATATGGCAGTTAAAATTCATATGGGGAGGCAGTAGCTTGAAGGTTAGGGAGGTTGGCTTATGCTGTAACTGGAAGGTTGTGTATTTGTATTCACACACACACACACACACACACACACACACACACACACACACACACACACACACTGCCTCTTTGAACTGTAGGACAAAGAACTGAAATACCATGATGCCCCAGTGGTGCAAAAGTTGTCATACGCGGCAGATGGTTGGCATTAACTCTTATTTACATGTTTTTTTTATGCTTTTAGTCAAGCCTTTTCCCTTCATCAATGTTTAAAGTGGTTGACAACTTTGTAATATTCTAGTCTGACTTCTGTGGGAGGGAACCGGAGCTGTTTTTCTTTAAAAAGAAAAGACTTGATCCCAGAAACAGCTTGCTGTGAGGAGACGGTACTCCTCAAACTAAACCCTGACAGACTGACAGATGTCTTTGCTGAAATCCCACCATTTGCTCCCAAATATGATGTCAATGCTTTCTTTATACTCCTAAGTCTCACAGCGGGGTTAATGTATGCTGCCACTTACTTGCAGTAAATAAAACCTTCATGCTGAACTGTACCTTAACTTCAGGAAGTAGAACAAGCCTGTAAACTCATTAAGATTATTTCTAGGGGTTTAAAATGTGAGTTTCTAACAGCGTGTTATTATCCTTACCATGTATTTTGTGTTCCCACCTGTGTCAGAAAATGCATGGCCCCGCACTCATTCCTCCTCTCAGGATGGATAAGCTCCTGGTCTGAGAATATGACTACCTGCTCAAAGCTATTTTTTAAGACGCCATGCACAATTAATCCAGAAGGAGGAGGATTCAGATTAAGCCCCCACAGCTGCCTTGCAATGCTAATTTTAGTATTATTACCATGTCACTTCTGACATACTTTTTTTTTTTTTTTTTTTTTTAATGGAGGGGGACTGATCTGTACCGTAAACTTATTAAACAGCGCTAATGGATTACTTTGCACCAGATTGAACTTCCATCAGCACTGAATACACAGAGCTGGAAGTCTTCTGCAAATATTATCAACAAGCACATTTTGCCAAGTGGTTGTATTCTTGTGTGTGCTCTGAGGCTGTGGTTTACATTACAGCTAACGCACTGAAATGATAAATAGACCCTGGGGGTGGGGTGTGTGTGTGTGTGTGTGAGTGTGGGGTGGGGGGGGCTGGGAAGAGATGAGATTAAGGCCACGTCAACTGGCCACAACTCCACTTTGGCATCATCAGCACGTCACTATACAGGATGTCCACATGTCAAGCCATGCGAAAAGCTTTATTGAAATACTGTCTAGATCATTCTACTCCTCTCCTGTCTGTCTCTGTTACACACACACACACACACACACACACACACACCTAATCATGTTGCAAGCAGTACCAAACTAAGGTCATTAGGTCACTTTGCGTTTTTACAGTCTCAATCCTTTACCAGTTTCTCTTTCATCTCTCCTTCTGATATGTCGTCATCCACCCGATCTCACTCTGTTCTTTCTTCTTCTGCTGTCCTTCTCTGTGTAGCTCTTTTCTTCTCCATCTGTGTTTAACCTCAATTGTAGCATTACTTCTCACCCATTCAGTAAGCCACAGTTGTCATTGTGGACCCATCAGCATGGCGTGCTTGAGCCTTCCCGGAAGTGTGACGCGTGACTGTTTTCTGGCTTAGGATTTTTAAACCACCTGCTGTCTGCTCCAAATCTGGGATAGATGGTTGGATAGATGGACATTATAATTACGTGGTGAAATATGGGTGAGTGTTAGTGCTTATGTTAATTTGTGTGTTGTTTTTTTGTTTGTTTGTATTCTTTCTTTGTTTTTTTGTTTTCTCTGAGCAACAGTTGACCATGACCTCCAGTGGTTTGTTTCAAGGGAGGAGAGGAGCACATCTAGTGTTCAGATGTTTGTGTGTATATATGTGTGTGTGTGTGTGTGTGTGTGTGTGTGTGTGTGTGTGTGTGTTTGTGTGTGCGTGTAAGTTGAGCATCTGGCCAGGCAGAAAAACAGGCCTGGAGCGTGCAGTGGGAGGAGGCTGTCGTCTACTTCTGTGAAGATGCCCACATCTGTTTCTCTTCCTCACATACATGGGAAAGTAAATAACAACACAAGTGAAAGCAGCAAAAATGTGGGTAACGGATACTATACGTATCATAAAACCGGCTTTTTTTACATAAACCTATCTACTTCGGGTTGGCATGCCCACACACAGCAGTTATAGCTCGTGACATACATATATTGTGCTGTTGAATGCAGCACATAGGCCTCAGGCAGGTGTCCAACCCGGAGGAAAAGAGCAGCAAAAATAGCATCATTCACACACAAACTTGCACTCAGACTATCTCTTGCTCAGCCCCTCCAAAATCAATGCTCTTTCTCAACGTTGTAGCTTTATGCTGCTTTGTGAAAGAATTATTTTTCAAGACAACTTTAGCAGAAGACTTTTATAAATGAAAATGATAAGATGTCTGTGTTGAAGAATGTGACTGACAACTTGACCTGATTTTGACTTTTAAAAATCAGAAGGAGCTAAATTAGCGTTCAAGTATGAGAGTTGGTTGGAGGGTTGAAAGTAATGCTCTCCAATGAAGAAAACACAATATATTCCAATTATTACTGAATAGTGTGTTGGTTCAGAAAGAGTGTGGTTACCTGCTTGAAATATGTGAGTCGTGTGTCTGTTCAGATTGATCACCACATGGTCTTCTTCAGGAGAAACGACAGATGTTGCTGTGGTTTGATGCTTTCAACTTGTAAAGTAAACATTAGCTTTGACTGCTTTATGTATCCACTGATCCTCAACTACAGTGACGTCCAAATATAACCATGTTAACAAAGAGAAGAGCTGACATGTTCAAACAGACCCAGTGCTATTTTCAGTTCACTGTCAAAGTTATTTAGGGACGAGAGCTCACTCAGACATTGTTTTGAATTGCTGTTAATCTTTGGATTTCATTCAGCGGCACCCATTAATGCTGAACATGGACCTTATCAGGGTGGGTGCCAGGATGAGACAATTCCCTGCATCCTACAGTCGTCGTCCCCCTTCCTCCAGAGACACACTGTGTACTTGGCACAGCAAGTGGTGCTATCACATTCTGTGTCACATCCACACAGTCGTATTACATGTGAGAGGAGGACCAGCAGTCTGGGAAATATGAGTCAGGCTTGGGTTTTTAAAAACTCCACAAAAATCATCACGTCAAGGTTGAGCAGGAGATTTAGAGACTGCTTTCACCCCTTTGAAGATAGAAATAGAAAAAGAAGAAATAAAAGATGTTAGAATAGACTACTGAGATTACCTAACTGTTCTTTGGGGAGGGGGGGGGGGTCGTTCTTTGCTGTTCACTTACACAAACACGCCTCCCACCACTTTAGATGTCTCTTTCTTGATATGTCATCATCATCTTTGGGTATTCAACTCTGTGATCCTCGTCCATTGCTGCCATCATGTCCTGCTGTGCCTTTGCCTCCAAAAAAGCATTTTGTTCTAGTGCACGAGGCCGCTGAGCAAAAGGCAAAGTCCACTCGAGCTGACAGGTCAACTGAACCCAGCGTACTCTGACAAATATGGACACTTCCAAGACAGTGAAAGTTTTTTATTATTTGGGTTTTTTTTAAGTTTACTGTCCTGAAACTTTTGTAGTGAGTGTTGTGTGTGTGTGTGTGTGTGTGTGTGTGTGTGTGTGTGTGTGTGTGTGTGACTGCTGGGCACATTTTGAGTGATAGTCGAGTTGATTCACTTAATATGAAAATCCATAAAAGGGATAGAAGCACTGGAGTAATGAATAGGGTATTTTTTAACATTTAGGACCGGTGCAGTGGGCCAGAGATGAGCTGACACGCAATACAGAATGATGATATGGTGTCACTGTGTGGATTTTTGATGTAGAATTAAAGGTGATTTTTTAAAGCTGAAACCGTGTGGAATAATTTAAAGAGATCAGTACGTCAAAAGTAAAACATATTGAAAAGGAAATTCTGTATGCACAGCTAGAGATTCTGTGATTCACTAAAGTGGTGGTGATGATTGGCTGTCTCTTGATTGTCTGCAGGCAGGGGCTGTGCATGATTGAAGTGACTGAACTTGAAAACTTTTCAACACTTAGTGAATTGAAAATACTTTAAAAACCGGTAAAAAACTATCAAGGTGTTACAGCTGATCAAAACAATTTCAATTCATTTTGAAACATGCATTTACAATAAACAGAGCACATACAGTAGCTACTATGTAAACGAAAGCACATACAGACCCCTGAATTTTAGGGGTTTTGAGCACTTGAAATATGTGCACTGTAGATATTTGAATTTTGCAAACCTTTTGCCAAAGATGATTAGGATTCTCATTACACCCCGGTGACTCACAACAGCATATATAATGTGCTGCACATGTAGAATATTTAACTAAGATTGCCCTGAAGATGCATCTGCTCTTAAGAAATGTACTGTGTGGTGAAAACACATGGACACAAGTAATGCATATTAAATCTCTTATTTTTATGTGTGTCCATTCGACAGTGAAAATACAGCAAAAATCCCTGAATCAGCCGGGGTGTGATGATGAAGTCTACGGTCTGTGTTTGGTCATGTCAGTGGACTTATAGGAGCTTCCCTCGTCCCAGTAAAGCTGCTGTGGCGAAGACGTAAGCTTCTCAATTGGCTTGGGATTGGTTTGAGTAAGACAGGCTCATGTAATAATGTCAAAGTGGTTAAGCCCTCGGGCATCTTTAAAGAGCTTTCAGCAGCCACACAGGGAGAAAGACAGGGGAGAGGGAGGAGGGAAAGATAGAAAGAGCCAGAGAAAAACAGAAAGTGGAGAGACCTTTTTTCAGCACACGGGAGGGAGTGGAGCAGATGAAAAAAGGTAGGAGGGAAGACATCTCATTAGGCTACTGCAGCAAAGAGGAAGAGGAGAGACAGATAACGGGAATGGTAAAGACAGGAAGAAGAGAAAGTCAGTGATCTCACACACCAGCAAACGCACAGCTTGCATTCAAAGATGACAAAGCTGTATTTCCGTGCGTTCGCCAATGCCTGAGCACCTCTAAAGCCTGTGGCAGTGTCACAGTGATGTTCCCACTCTTCAAAGGAATCTCCCAACGTCTCTGTGATTTACGTTAGAGAGGACTAATAGAGTCTCTGTAGTTATGGTTGACAATTCTACTTAGCATTTTAAAATGTGATGCGTGAAGTCTCGGTGGGCGGTAAGAAAGAAAGCAATCGAGTCAAGTCTGAAATGAGGTCTGTTTAGTGGAGGAGTGGACTTCAAGATTCTCTCACAAAGCCTGGACCTGGACCACAGCAAAGGCTAGTGGGCTGGAGCAGCTGTCTTTAGGCTGAAAATGGCCCACGTCCAAGTTTTGTTTTCCTGCAAAAGTCATTTAGGTAAAAGTAGAGCAGTGCCTGTGCTCTGTGTAGTGCACTCCTACCACGCTGAATGCCTCTTCAATCCATGCTAATTGCAGTCTTCTCAACCTGTGAATCGTGAGCCTCAGCCAAACTCCCAGGAGGTGCACACAGCGGGTTATTAATCAGCCACCGGGGTCAGAGAAATACGCCAACTCATCCCCACCTTGTTTTCTCCTTGAATCAGCTAAATTATCCATAACTTCATCGGGAGAACACGTCCTGTGACACACCTGACTGTCAGGGAATCACCTATTCACATCCTGCAGATGTGTTACTGACACTGTAAATCGCTTCAGGAAAACGAAGATTCGGGCCGACATCTCTCGGCATTAAGTGAGCCTCGCGGCCCGGTAATGACAGCGTGCAGGTGAAGACACCAGTTGTCCTGATCCTTCTCTGCAGGTGACGCTGGATTTGATCCGTGACAGGCCGGCATAGTTAGTCATATTTACACGGCTTGACTCAGGATATGAAGTGGAAGATTAAAGGAGAGCCTCGAGCAGCAGCAGTCCTGTTTATTTAAATCACAGGAACAAAAATCTGCTTTTTTGCCAGAGAGGGAAATATGTATGAATAAGAAAACTGACTGGAGTTGCGTCAAGGTTTGGACAAGAGAATACTAATCCTTTAGCTGTTTTGATACAGATGGTGCTTCAGTTTGCTTTCAAACATTTCACTTAATTATGTATGCTGCATTATTTATGTTTCTATAATCAGAGACTCACAGATTTTATTAACACAAAGCTAATCAATTGTTCTGTCACCTTGGTAGCGGCCGAGTAGTCTTTCGTCTTTTGCATTCTGGTAACATCCTTTCCCCCTTAATATATGTGAAGAAAATGAATCTACCTCATTTTTCATTTTTTTAATCAGGAATGCACAGTGTTAATGACTGTAGATAGATGAGACCATCACGGTGTCCCATAATTGATTTACGCTTTCTGATTTTCTAATTTGTCCCCATTTACAATTCAGTTCAGAATGTACAGAGTTGTCTCTCTGGTACAAAGAGAAAGCCGCAGCAGAACAGAATGAGAACTCGGTTTCTGTTGTTTTACTTTTACTTTGTGGAAGTCTCAGTGTGCCTCGGTGTCCATGCAGCTTCAACTGTGGTTGTGGCTAATGATGTTACGTCAGTGCTGGAAAAATCCAAATAACCGCATACTCTTTCAGCCAGTGAATTTCCAACAAGAATAGATCAAGAAGCGGTATAAAGTTAAAATATTCATTATTATGTTAATGTACATACAATAGAACCCGTTGTAATGCATCAATTCTAAGAAAAACTGTAGTAAAAAATACACATTGTATGTTGTGAAGGATCTTTTGTTGACTGCTTTATATCAATTTTACAGGATTTTGCATGAATTGAATTAAGTGGCTTGATTTCTCAGATATTTAAATGACCAAACTAACCAAAACAGACATTGCCATCAGCCTTCTAGGGATCAGTGTTATATTATGATAGATATAATCTTTCTATCTCAGTGGTTAGAGAGCTCCTTTTAAGCATTCCCCCTTCCACTTGTCTGAGAGAAGCTTTAAACTGAGTTTTTATTTCCACTTTTTAGTGAAGTCTTGACTTAGTTATTGCTTGTAATTCCTAGAAGTCAACTCAATTTCAGCCTATGGAAGTGTGTTAGTCTTTGAAACTCAAAACCCAGTTATTTTGCTTCTCTAGCCCTTGTTCATTAGCCATCTATACTGTGAGTCATTCTTTAGAGGCACTACGAAGGGAACTGCACTAAAGCACCTTCCTCTGAAGTGCCAATAAAGCAGATGCAATGAATATGTCAATTGTTTAGCATGTATGTAGGGAAACGTCTAATAACATTTATCATGTCAGTAGTATTATTGATCAGGTTGCCTTGAACAACCATTAGCAGAGCATATCCCTCCAGTTGACAACAATTAATTATTAAAGCATCAAGTAGTTTCTTAGAACTTTATTGTTATCTTTACATACTGTCGTACACAGCAGCTTCCCATTTCAAGCATCACGTTTTTGTTTAGAACCCCCTCTACACCAATGTAGGGGGCAGGAGTGATGGCTATGGATGCTAAGGCGGCTAGCATCACTGCAGCGCGTCAAGAGCATTTGGAGGGTTCCCCATGGGCCGAGTCACACATGTGGAAATAGAGATCTGGGGCACTTTCTGATACGGCTCGGACTTTCTCAACTAGAGAAACAACGATGAAACAGATCCAAAATGTCATCCAGTTCGCCCGATTTCAATGTTTAATAACATGCTTCAAATTTGATAAGCATAAGATGTACTTTGTATTTAATTAAATTGCTTGATTGATGAGCAGAGGGATGTGCTCATGTCACCTGTGAGTCACCTGCGAGACATTTTGGCACTAACTTTGGTTTAGGTGTCCTAAAGGGAATGAGCTCCCAGGAAAGAATACTTGAAAGCCTTTCACCTTACCGTTGAACCTTCCACATGAGTGAAAGAAGCAGGGGAAATTGTTTTACGTATGATCAAAAAGTATTGATCTCTTGATTCCCTAGAGGTGACAGTTAGCAGGCAACACTTCAATGGTAAAATACATATTTCTTTTCTGCATTACAATAACTTCATTGTGTATTCAGTGGCTAGTGAATCCAGGGATAATAGGGGGATGAAGCCTTGAGAAGCGTAGGGACTTTCTTATCGTATGCCTTGAAAAAAGATCAGAAGTTTACAGTGACGTCTGAAGGTTTTTTATATCAGCAACAGTATTGAACCTCAACGAAGCAGCAGCACATCAATCACACTGATTTCAGATTAGTTATTTTTTTATGAATTGCTGCGATTAAGAGTTAGATTATGAAAGTTTTTTTGTATTTATTCTATTGATTATTTAAGTTATGCATATTTGCACATATCTCTGTATCTTATGGATATGACAACACAAATACAAAAATACAAGTTTATGGATAATAGAAAATGTTTGTACTATGGTATACATTTGTGGATTGTCTTATGCAACTATCAAAGACCAATAAAAACTTCCATATTAGGTTATATCCCATTACAGTATGTCTGTCAATGTGGTTTAAAATGTTTTAATAGGCAATGTTAACCATAATCAAAACTGCGAATGTCAACCTCATTGTGGCATTAGAGATCAAGTGTGGGGTCCCCAGAGTCAGTAGAATGCATCCTCTGGGAACCACGAATGTCTACAAGATTTCATGGGAATCCATCCAATAGTTGTTGAGATATTTTAGCGCAAATCGTTTTCCCACGTGTCAAGTGAATTAATTTATCGTCCAACACGAATAGCTGGTCCTAATGCAATAGTGATGAAGTAGGGTGTTTCATCACGAGCCAGGTGGCAGCCAGGTGTGGCATCACGTGCCTCGCTGTGCCAGAGGCAAAGAGAATTTATTAAGAGGTAAAGTATTACATCAGTCATTGCACCCAAAGTACGGGGACATTTGCACATCCGCATGCTGCTGCACAGTCCTCTCCTACAGTATGACTTCAGTTGCAGTGATCACTGAAAAACAAAGGGCAATTAAAACTGCACAACTGATTACTTTTAGACGTTTTACTCCAATTTTGGCATACATATCATTTCTGACAGTGTCAGCCTCAGCAAACCTTAAGACATCAACATTTCTTCCTGAATCCAGTTGCCTCAGTAATAGTAGTCACTGATCATTCGCTTGTCCCTCCCAGCAAAACAACTGACACAAATGAAGTGATTATGTCAATTTCCAGCATGAGGAGATCTGCATGTGTATTTTTGGAGGAACACCTGCACTGTTGCACACACGCACAATCCTGTTGCCGCTGAGCTGTGGCAGATGTTTGAGCCAGTGCTCGAAGACTGTCCAGATGTTTTCTTCACGCTCGTCGTTGGGAGGGAAAAAACACAAAGCGGACTGCATGGCACGCGTGGGCCATTTAGAGAGTATTATTCTGGGGGAGAAGCACATTGAGACCTTCCAGATTCCTCTCCATGCCCTTCTGTCCCTATTTCTTCACTTAAAGTGGTTTACTGAAGCTGCTTATTCTTTAGCATTATCTCTGTGAAAACGGGAGGATGAATATAATTGGATTGTTTTTTTTTTTTTATGAAATCATTGGGTTGGAAAAAAATGTGACTTTTTAACCCAGAAAAGTTAGCATTTAGCAATTATGCTGTGCTTTTCAGGTCAAGTGAGCATATAACCCCAATTCTGACACCTCTTGTCTTGTGGGATTTTGAATTGTAATAACCTTGAGGCTGTTAATGTAATTGCATGTCAGCGTGTTACACGTCAGGTTTCTACCATGAATATATGCAGCTTTTGGTTTAGATATTTTAAGCCTGTGACCTCACAGTGTGCAGCCCATTGCTCTCTGAGGTCTCAGTAGTTATTACAACACGTGACCGGCAGGCCACTTTAAATCACTGCTATTAGAAAAAGAAAAAAGGTAAATAATACTTAGTTTTAGCTCAAACCTGTAATATAGCTAGTGAGTAATCCATGACTGCAAGCTAATATAAATAGCACATAAACAACCTAAATAAAATCCCACGCTGCCTTCTTGCTGTCTTAGCAGGCTATTGTTGCGGCTCAGTAAATGCAGCACTCTGCTGTCATTGTGAGTGGTCTTTCTTTATCTGTGAACATCCCATGGGCCTTTACAGTAGGCCAGTCTGTTCCTGTCCTACTTTCCAGCACGCCTGTCCTCCCTCCTTGTCGTCTGTTAGATGTGACGTGCAGGCCCTTCTTTCACCGACCTCTCTGAGGTATCAGACTGCAGAGCTACTACCCGTGGGAGACAGGGTGGCTTGGTCTGCATCCATCTGTCTTGTTTGCCTCTGTAAAAATCCAATTCCCTCCTCTCGTGCAAGCATTCCAAGCAACACTCATCCATCTTTTGCTTCCCATGAATCTGGGCCGTCTGGTCAGGTGCTGCAAGCCCATCATTTGTTTCAGTTAGGTTTTTTATCCCTCCAGCCTACTTTCTTCTCTTCTGTACTCTATTCTCTCTTTTCAAATGGGCAGGCTGATGGCCTGTAACTCACAAAGGGCCCGTTGACGCTATGTTAAAGGCTAACAATATCGCAGTGGCAGGGAGGGAATGAGGTTCGACTTTTTGCCATCAGCAGCTGCTCTAAACCAATAAACAGGATGTTAAATTGAGAATCACTGCCATGGCCAGGTTGTTGGCAGTACTGTCGGCCATATTCCAGACAGCGGTAATAGCATCATTGGTAATGCTATAGGTCTCAGCGGGCTGTAATTGAATGTAACCTATTCAGTTACACGTATATATATCTCTGTCTCCCACTGGGGCTTGGAAAGTGTCTCCCGAGTTTCATGCTGCAATAAAGACAGCAGAGAGTTTAATAAAAGTAATGGCAGCTTAATGGTTTTTTCCTGCCAGCGTAATTGAAAATCTGAGGTGTCATATTGCATCTTTGTTTTCATGGATTCTAATCACACCTTGTAGCTAAAAATGAAACTAAATCATAACACATCTCTCTATGGTGATGCTTTTATTACAGTACATAGTCCCATCACAACATGGGAAATAATCATGTTACCAGTAAGACCCAGTGTACACACACAGTGGTTGGGTTGATGTCCCATTAGCCTCAGCTGAATATGTTTTCTGCTAATTAGCAGATATTAGCATGCTAACATATGAAACTAAGATGAGAAACATGACATTTTACTCGATAAACATTGGCATTGTCATTGTGAGCACGTTAGCATGTGCTGACATTAGCATTTAGCTCAAAATAGTGGCTAGCGTGGCTGTATACTATTGTCACAACTAAACTGATGTCATTCATTGAAATATTTGCACTGAATGGTGCCTGTGGGGGAAATGTCAAGAAAACATTGTAATGTAGCAGTTTATTTGGAGTTGGACAGAAGGCTGGGATTTGTTCCCCAGTTTATACACACAAATGTGTAATCTGGTATGCAGACTCCTGTACATTTCTGGCAGTGAAACAAGGACCAGTTGTAGATTCTTGGCATGTCTCTCCTACATGTGACTTCACCTGGAACCTCCTGTTTTCACATATGTGAGAGATGGCCAGAGGTCCATTTAGCCAGAAGACCCAGAATGTGCAGTTTGTGGGCCGAATTAATATATCAATAATACACTGGATGCTATCCTCATTAAACATTGGCAGCGGTTTAAATAAATTCCTGATTAAACACAGATGAGCACACAAGCACACCACTCACAAAAAGACACATAAGCTTCTGAGTCTAACATGATAATACACTAAATATGCATTATATGCTGCCCAAATATGCGATGACGTTATTTCTCAATTACAAAATGGAAAGAAATGTGGGCTTTCATTCCCATCAATTTCATCTAACCACCTTCAATCACATAATTTCAAGTACTATATAATCACTTATTTTATGTACTACTTATACTAGAACATGGAGGCCGCAGAGATAAAGTAACACCCTGAAAAAATGCTGTGTGGTAATTTAGTCAAAGTCACTATTTCCATCCTTCCCTCCTTCCTTCAGTGCTTCATCTATCCATCTGTCAATGGAGTCCCAGACCTATGTGTATGTCTATGGCTATTGACCAAAATTAAAGCTTTATTTCACTGTCTTTCTCCTCGACTTTTTTAACCCTGCTGCAGCCTCAGGGAAATGGACAGAGAGGCAGAGAAAGAAAGAGGTGTTTTCTTCCTCCTCCTTATCTGTGTGTGTGTGTGTGTGTGTGTGTGTGTGTGTGTGTGTGTGTGTGTGTGGGTGTGTGTGTGTGTGGACGTAGTTGCGAAAGTGATTCTAAAACAAAAAAGGACACACCATGAATGTAAGGATCTTATTATAACCAGATCATTTCTGTGGAACAAATACTTGATTAACATGTTGTAACAGACCATACACATATGTATACATATATATGTGTATACATGTATACGTATATATTGAAAAGGTGTGCAGCCTAGCTGTGTAACCGATACCCCCTCCCAGTGTGAGTGAAGCACTGGAAGATGGCTTGTTCAGCACCCTCTGACCGAGGTAACGAACGTACCCCCCAAAATCTACACTCAAGACCGTAGCCTGCTTAGGGAGGCAAAAGCCAGGATAACTTAATAACACTAGCCACCGTCATATCACTTATTAAAGGGCCACCACTGGACGAGGAACCCCATGTGGTTGGAAACCTCGCTCGGTTATCGAGGGCAGCTTCAGGACCCTGGCCCTGGTCCCGCCGTTTCTTTGGCGCCGCCCCCTCTGCCGGCGACTCTGTCACATGTGCGTCTGTGTTTTTAGTACTCTGGTTTTTATGTTTTATGTTTTTAATGTTTTTTCTAATGCCTTCTGATTCGGTAATAAAGTTTTATAATCTAATCTAACACTCCTGATTTAGATGCCAATCTGACCCCATTGCTTCCTAATACACAACAGCTAATGTCTAAACATTATAATCACACTGCAACATCATATATGATACATAAGCAGAGCATCAAAACAATGTGAGCCAACCAAGTTAGTAAATCACAACAATACTGAACAACACCATTTTAACCTTAGCTTGTAACAGGAATGTCATTCAAATGTCATGTCTAATTTATTTACTACTGTCAGCCTATCCCAGGGGAAGAGCTCTCTTACCTTTAGGAGACTATGAAGGCCCCACCAGAGATGAGCAACACTGGACTTGGGTTGGAATGTACAAAATACAAACCAGTTTTATTTGGTTTTTACAAAAAGTAAGGTAAAAGCTAACAAAAAATGAATAATAAAAAATAAGTAAAAGATAATACAAAATGTCAGATGTACCAAGCTCAAAAAGAACCAACTTTCTCAAAGAGCAAGAACCCCCCAGAAGCCTCGATCCTTTGTTGTCTCCTCCTATATATACACTTCTCCTTGGTGCTTCTGCAACCTCCGGGTCCCATATAAGGTAGACAACCGATCATTCTTTAATCATCGGTTGTCTTCATCAGCTGTCTTCACCCCCCCCCACCCCCCCGTCTGTCTAGCTCTCATTGAACAGGACGTCTCCCTAACAATCACAAGAGTTAGAGTTTCTGAGTTTAAAACCTTTCTTCTCTGCTGGCTGTCAATCATCAGGTCAGAGTGAGTTCAACCCAAAGTTCACTTATTTCATTAGCTTTCACATTTAGTCAACCTTATAAGCACATATGATTACATTTTTATAAATGATAGAGAAACACATTAAAGCTCATCATCATTGAACTGTTCCTAAACAATATGGGATTACATGTAACGAGTATATTGATATCTGAAAATAAAACACTCTTAGCTCGATAATAAAAAATAGATCATAACTCATCATAGACAATGGAAAGTTAAAAGAGGATAAACCACATGCATAAAAAGGTAAGCAACGCCTGTAACCCTAACCCTTATGTCACAACATAATCAACTTAATAAATTCATTAAAACAAGTTCTGCAAGTTTTGACATGAGCTTTGAAAGTAAATGTCAACACATTTGTTTTGACAAAGCAATAATGATCAGGAATACGAATAGAAATAAAAATAATTCAAACGTGATTTGAAAAGAAAGTTGAAACTGATTGTGAAGCTGTGAAGCAGAAACCAGTTTGAGTCTGTGCATCGAATCAACAAGAAATGAAAAACAGAAAATGACATATGTTGTAACTTTATAAGATTGTGCATTTTCCTGCTCTCTCTGGGTTTTGAATACATTTTTGGAATTTGTGAAACATGTTCAAGTTAACATGGGATGTTACTTTACTGTTTAAACTTTACTTGTAACAGACCAAGGATCTAACAAGTCATTGTCATTGCTCCTATTGAACTGGACGTAGGTAGACATAATTGTTTGTATAACGAACCAGGAAGCAAGGGTACACAGGCTCAGTGAATGGGAAGTGAATGGTGTGGAGGTGGCTCAGTGTGTCAGAGGAGACTTTGTAGAAGGACAGAGTGCCAGCAGGCCAGTCCAGATACACCCCAAGTGTTGGGCAGCCATCAGAAGGAAAATCAATTTCCTTCACCTCATCATTGTGAACGGCACACAGTTGTCCATGTTTTGTATAATACCATAAAGCCCACGATGTGGCACTTTTTCCAAAACTTTCCATCGAACCTCTTCCCTTTCTGTCAATTCTCTTGTATGCAACAGCTGCATAAATATATTTATTATTAGTTGAATCATGATTCCACTCTACCTCCCAGTAATGACGCCCAGATAACTCCTCTTTGCACATCACCTGAGGTAGTGTAGAAAACCTGTCTGGGTGACCAGAATAAGAATGCCATGTGTATGTACTTGTTGCTTTCTTGTTTCCATCAGACAGAACGAGGTAGTTCTGTGCAGTGTTTGGGTCCAGGGTGAGATCACAGGCATCTGATGGAGAGACCAACACAAACTCATTAATTCTGATGTTCAAACGGGTTTCTGGAGGACATTGATTAGTACAGCGTATTTTTGACTCAAAAGCATGAATAAACTTACACCAGGTCAGATCTCTTCTGTCTGTGATCTCTTCAGAAGGAAGGTCTGGTTTTGAAAAAGATTCACTGACCAGATTGCCCTCCTTGTAATGGTAGATGGTTGCTCCTTTGTATTTCTCATTTGGAATGACTGTGATTAGGAACTTGACCCGCTTGTTGCTCTTCTGTGCTCTGGCAAACTCATGGAAAGCTTTGGATTTTTCTCTCAATGTGGTACAAACTTCACTTGAGTAGAACCACTGGTCTTCATTAGTACCCCCTGTTTTAGTGGAGCCCAAGTAGGTGGCCATCACATCAAGGTAGGTATCACCCCTCTTTATGGAGGTGAAAACAAAGCACAGAGCATCATCTACATCTCCAGCAAGAACCTCTCTGTCCAGCTCGGTCTGATTTCGGACGATCTTTACTCTCTCCATGGTATCTACACAGGAACTGATGACGTTGATTTCTCTCTCTTTGTCATCCAGCCACTTGCTTAGTTTTTCTTGAGTGAATGGTGACTTGTCTCTGTCTTCCAATAATTCTTCTAATGAGCTCTCATCTTCTTTACCTTCACGGATGGAGGGGAGTTTCTTCGCCATGGTCTGCTTGAGGTTAGATGCATATTGGTGACACAATTTTTGGAAAGTTTCTAACTCTTCATGAATATATGGAAAATTGTGTACCACTTCGTCTTCCAGAGAATCGTTGCATCTCATTCGTATTTCGCTGAAATCTTCAAGAGCATCCTGCATCTTCCCCACCAGTCCATCGCTGATCCCATCCGTCAGCTCAGCAGCTTCGAGAATCAACTTCTTCAGTGGCATCAGCCAGACCTTCACTGGGACAGCATACTCTCCTTTTTCTCCCAGTAGGCTTGGAAGATCTCCACAGGTCTTCATTGCCTCTTCAAATGTTCCAGGGATGCTTTTAAGGATGAGGTCTCCGAAGAATTTGCAGGAGTATTTATTGGTCAGGTCTTTTTCTCCATTAGTCAGCTTGATGCCAGCTTGCGCGTCAAGACTAAGTGAGAGGATCTTGCTTATCACAGATTTCATGTTGCCATTGATGTCTTGAATGCTGCTGTCGCCTAACTTCTCACTGTCAAACACAAAGAAAGAGTTTGCCCCATAAAGGATGCTCGTGACTACATGTGTTGCCGAGCTGTTCCTAATAACTTTGATTTGCTGGGAGTCTAAGGTTTGATGCTCAATCATTGACAACGTTTTGAAGTGGGTGGTAGATTTGAACCAACACGTCACTCTGCTCTGATTCTTGAATTTCTTCTGATCATTCAGATACATGGCAGATCCTCCAATTTGCATCAGTCCACAGAGGAAACTGGCCTTCAGAGAAGGTTCAACATTCAGCAGAGAGGACTTGGATTTAATGGAGTCAGATTCAGTCATTTCAAATTGACTACTGGGTTGAAGGTTTTCAGTCATCTTCTCTTGTAGAGTTGTATTATCCCACAATGTCAAATCTTTAGAAATTGGAAAACATAAAGCAGGAGGATCATTTCGTGAAAATTTTAAAACAGAAAGAAGAAGAATCGACGACGCATGGTTAAGAGGCAGAGTGGAAAAGGAGGAGGAGGTCCGATATCAGTTGTTGTTTTCTCAAAAAGTCTCAAAACCAAGTAAGTTGTGATTGCGTTTACTAGTATTAATGTTTGAGAAGTTTTTATATAGTTTGCTAATTAATCATGAGATAATGTTGCGGTCCATAATCAAAGCTAGCTAACTAGCTGTTTGATTCCAAAAGCGCAAGTAAGAAGCACGGACAACTTTTACAAGAATAACAACAATTCAACTGTCTTATTTATCACAGGATAATGTATCAGCTACTAATACAGCATGCTTCCCTAAAATTGCTAACTAATGAATGTTCACAACTACGTTATGGCATTAAAAAGCATTTGCTTATTATTTTAATGGTGTGTATGGATGTTAAAACTGAATAGTAAAATGATTTCAAAGTCCCTTTAAGCAAAGCTGTGAAAGGCAGATATGTAGAGAAATATTTAAATAATAATGTAATCTAACACTTACCTGGGATCAGTAAATCCTTCCGAGCATCATAGAGCATTCCTAGGCTGAAAGGTCGACCCAGGGCAGCAACGTTGAGATCTGAGTCCATTTCTCCAACCTGATGAGAAAAGTGACCACACAGCTTCCAGTACTTCATTTACACTGTTAAGTATGTTGAGTGTTGAGAGTTGACAGACAAAAACAGATATAGTTTCACACAGACTGGAGTTCAGTTAAACTCTAAATGTACATCTGTTTCTGTCTCTGTGCACCCAGCCTGTCCTCACCTGGTGAAGTTGTGTAGATCAGATCAGTTGTGTGAGAGTCTTCTTGATGTCCAAAAGGAGCTTCCAGTGTGATGATCTGTGATGTTGTCAGATTACTTATATCCTGTCAGTCTCTGCTGCCGACTCCTCCCATGACACGCCTCCAGACTTGACCACCCCCAGGTCTGAGCCTGGCTCCACCCACTGCAGCATTTTGAAACCCGCTCTTTGACAGGACCTCTTTAAAGTAAAGACAGACTGACAGATTAACACTTTGTTCTGTAGAGAACAGAGAAATAATGAGACAGGCAACAGAAACAAAGAAAAGTTAAATATGTGCAATTCCAGGTCAGCATGACACTTTGTCAACTTGTTCTCATGGCTGAAATTAAATGAAACATGTGGACTCTGGCCGTTTACAGTTCTGAACGTTGGTAATGTCAGTCCATTTTATGCATCCACATGTTCTTCAGTCCCTGTTGATGTAAACATACAAACTCAATCCTCCATTCTTAACTGTACCAACAC
>NW_022280031.1:10573498-10610016 GCF_004355925.1 Anarrhichthys ocellatus
GTGTTGGTACAGTTAAGAATGGAGGATTGAGTTTGTATGTTTACATCAACAGGGACTGAAGAACATGTGGATGCATAAAATGGACTGACATTACTAACGTTCAGAACTGTAAACGGCCAGAGTCCACGTTTCATTTAATTTCAGCCATGAGAACAAGTTGACAAAGTGTCATGCTGACCTGGAATTGCACATATTTAACTTTTCTTTGTTTCTGTTGTGATGCAGGCCAATGTGGCCAGTTGAATGTTGTGTTGTTTTGAGACACCTGGGTTCACAAAGAGAAATGTATGCATAACGAATGTAGTCAAAGTACAGTTAAAACACAAAAACGTGTATAATACAATCTTGTTGAAGCGAAGAAAGGAAGCTCTCTACCTGTTTCCTGTCTCATTATTTCTCTGTTCTTTACAGAACAAAGTGTTAATATGTCTGGGGCCTGTTACATTAAAGAGGTCCTGCACACTACAACATGTTTTTTAGCTGTTAACTAAATTATATAACTGTTCTTTGAAGAAATAAAAAACACGTAAATCCTGGTGTTAATATTTACATTTCACATAGAATTTTTCAAAACCCGACCTAAAGGTTAATGATATGAGTACATGAAGTTACATGCGATACACGCATACATTTTCCTTCCACATTTCCCCCTTGAGTGACGGATGTCACTCGCACTGGGAAATGCTAAAACCTCCCACTGGTCTTCTGGTCCATGTGCTTTGTGTACAGTAGGGAACCACTTAGTAGCACCTTGTGACTGGATGCATGAGTTTGTTGTTGTCTTTCCTAGCTATACTCTAGTAACCAAATACTATACGTTAAGTTAACAGACAACCAAACTACTACGGTTACAAACACATTTTAATATTATATATTATCCCTACTTATGTCTTAAGGTGGCTTACAGTTTACGGACACCACTTGATGTGGTCCTGTCCGTCTCGGCTTGCCCCACTTGTCCCACGTGTGGATTTTAATGTATACCCACTAACCAGGTCGGACCGCACCCCTGTTTACCCACAATTGCTGCTCTTCTGGAGAGGCAGTCGCCTGCACCTCCACAAGAGCTCGCACGGAGGTGGTAGGATCTTCGTCTTTGGTTTCTTCATCAGGGGTGGTTTCATGAACATGCCCAGTTTAGCTCAACATGAGTGGACTGTGAGGCAAAGAAGATGATGCAGCTGCTGTTTTTTGCAGCGCAATCGGCTGCATTGTTTCCTCTCGTGACAAAGTCTGTAGAAGTGCCATGTGCTGCACATCTAACAATGGCCAGAGAGGCAGGTAATGTCATAGCGTGCAGTAACTCAGCATTGAGTGGACTATGAGTGACTGGTTTACCATCTGCACGTAAAAACCCCCTCTTGCGCCAAATTGAGTGTCATTGTAGATGTTGGATGCGTGCTGCGTTCACAGTCGGCCTGCATTTTAGCAGCAGTCTCCATTTACACCGTCTGCCACACAACCGTCCACGGCTGAAGCATATATGGATTTTTTGGCTATAATAAAAGGTACAGCTGAGGGCGGCCTGCTACAACATTTATGTAATGTCTTAGACTTAACGCTCAGCTGGAATAACACATAGAAGGGAAGCTTCAATGTGCAACCCAAACACAGAGACGGGTACACTCGGTGATCAATCGTGTCTCACAGGGCTGAGTAGGACATCGACTGGTCGGTCTATGTGTGTTTGCAGAGCATGTTTAGTAAACGAATGAGCTATATCTAGTTTATATTTTACTATACGATACTAGGCTCTGTCTTTTAAAAGCAATCCAACTCCGAAACAATAAGAACAGTTGAAGTGCATATTGATCGCACTAAGAGGGAGTTTTGGAAAGCTTGAGTACATTGAACCCCTGGTGTCTCAAAAGTAATTTATTGTAATTAAGTGGTCTCTCTAATTGATTTGGACGACTGATTGTACTTTTTAATGCTAGAAAATAAAAGGAACCAACTTCTCCATGTTAACAACCATCCTTCTGTTCTAAGTCTCTTTATCCAATAATGACAGCAGCAAAGGAAATACAAAGTGTGACTAGTAGGAGACAAATTGTGTTAGCTCTGTGAGACTGTAAGTAGATTATCCCACCCTGTATCTGACAGATATTGCACCTTCTCTTAATGATAGTAAAATTGCATTATAGTTGAATTTAGTACATTTTACCAAAAATGAAGTACTGTAGTCAACACCCACATCATCCAATGTGGTCATAGTGTGTATACAACATTTAATTAAATATTATAAATATAAATCAAAACCACAACAGACCACCATAAACAATTTACCAATCACATACTGTTAGTTTTAATCAAAATATGTACAAAATATCAACATTCCTACAAGGGCTAATCTACCATATCATATTGAAATGCTGCCAATCAATATGTAAAAGATGTTATTAGTGCAGGTTTGTGAATATAGTAAAAGTTATTTCTTGATTCATCTTCACAGGAATTAGACTGTTAGACTAATTAGACTGGCCAGCTCAATACATTTTGTCTTCAGATAGCACTTTTCCACCATTATTTTCTGGCGTTTGGTTGTCAGAAAGCTCAAGCGGGGTTTGATAGAACTGCTGAATAAAAACTGGGTCAACAGAGAGTTGTATCAAGGGCAAACTTGACACAAGGTTAATTATATTCTTGAATCCCGTCTAGAGGAATCTGCTGGGGATACTGTTGATACATCTGCAGGAAATGGAATAAAAAGAAATGGATAAAATAACAGTTTCAAAATGTTCTCTGAACTGGTCAGATTAGAAAAACCTGCCTAAAGCTACTTTACCTTTTAAACTAGCCAGTTATGAAATGACTAACATTGAAAAATATTGGTTTAAATACATATCAAGAGGTATAAAATCAAAATGAAAGCAGTTTTCTAAGTCCAATACAAGCACCATAAAGCACCATGAGTTAGGAGGTCAGGAGATGTCAAAGGATGTTTGGAATAAATTTGGTTGATGATGCCGTTGAGGCTATTTTGGGAAGCTAGAGAGTAATGAATACTCTCTGGTGCTGTTTAATCAATGTATGTGTATGAGTCTTGTGTTGGTTGATTCGAGGTCTAATAAAAAGATAAAGATAAAAGTTAAAGAGTAAGACTAATTGATCGTTGTCTAGCGCTGACACTGCATCCCTGTAGACGTAATGGTTTTTTTGGAACTTTTGAAACTAAAGAGCAAACTAATTAAAGTTGTAAAGATGGGCGAGAGCAGAAACTTGGCATCCACTGAAAGAGTTTTATTTCCAAATTATTCTTGTGTGTGACTTTTTAGCCCGGAGGACGGCCTGAGCTGGCTGTTTTTCCAGTACTTTCTTTCACTCTCTCTCTCTGTACTCCAGCCCCTCGCTCAGAGCGTGAGGAAGTTCAAAGAACGAATATGAAAACAGGCGATAGTCTGATCTGCTGCAGAGCCGAGGGGTTCTGTGCTTTTATTGAAATGTAGTAGTTAGTAGGCCCCTAAATCATTAACATGTATCTGTTTAGTTAAAAATAACTTTAAAATGTTGCCCAAGTAAAATAAAGAGAAAACCAAGTAATTATTGCTTTACAAAAAGTTTTTTTTTGTAAGTTCTTTCTTAAAGTTGTGTTATTGTATAACTAAACATGAGATGTCTCAGAACTTCCAATAGAAATTGTGTTTGAATCATCATCCAAAATGAAGGGGTTACAGTTGCTTTATACTATATGAAAACTTCCTGCTTCAGTTTATTAAATCCCCGCTGCCTTCTGACGACAGCAGGACACATATGTTGACAAATCTGCACCACCATTACGCACAGCACCATTACGCACAGCACCATTACGCACAGCACCATTATGCACAGCACCGTTATGCACAGCCATTCACTGTGTTCACTCAATTAAATCACCTGCAAATGACACCAGGCTGTCTAAAAAAGAACCCCACGCAACTCTATACACAAGGGATGTCATGATACCAGAAAAGTCCATTTATTAATTACCACTTTATCCATCGCATGCAGCCCTTTTGAACGTTGCGCTGCTACATGATCCAACATAGCAGGTGCGCTTGGAGATGCCCCCACAGTCAGGGCAACCTACTGCTATATGCACTTGTAGTTGCACTATTAAAATAGGGCCCAAAGGGTAAAAGAGATTGTGTTTAATAGTGATATTCAGAGCATTCGTATAGCAGCAAACAACTATGTAAAGATATAGTGGAATACTGTCTACCCGGGCAGAGAATGAAGTCACTATGGCTACTGGCTAGCTAATCGGCGCCGCTCTGCACACCGCGGTTATACAGCGGTTACTGTTGATAACGCCGCCCTGACCCATGGCGTCGCCGTGGCCCTTTGTAAAGCTGCCTCAGTGGTTGCAAACCAATGTTGCTAAAACTGTCTTTATTTGAAGATCAAAGGGATTGATAAATATTATCATTTTAATTATTTATAACATTAATAATTGAACATAATGTTGCCAGAATTTTTTGTTTTTATATACCCTCACACCTCTCTCTCTCTCTCGCACACACACACACACACACACACACTCACTCACCACTTCCATTATTGCAGTGACCACATTGACATGTAATCCAGTTGCCATATCCGCTGCCAGCTTCTGAGTCATTAGCATAATTATAACATGCAGAGATATTTGGAATGAGCTTGTGATTCTTTCCAAAAGCGTTGTCACACTGCCTCACTTGTGGGATTCATCTTCACTCACACTCAAGTTGCCTCCCATCTGCTCGCTGAATACTACAAATTGTAGAAGTAGGAAGAAGTTCTCACCCTCGTTTTCATGAAATGGCCCAACAGATTTCTGAAGGACTCTCGTGTCTGTTGGCCTTTTCACCGGCCTTTACCTGAGCTCAATATGACTTCTTCAACATTTATGTAAGTGTGTGCACAATTTACTTACGGCAGTTAGATCCCTTGACTGATCAATGTTTGCTTGATGATGCACCTGGACACAGTGACCTTTTGGTCCTGCAGTAATTGGATTTCATGGCTGAGAAGTGACGATGACGGATTTGTTTGATTTAGAGCCTATTACTTCCACAAATTTGGCTCTCATCCCTACATTTTGGAAAATATCCAGAATAGATATTACAATGATACTTTGAGGAATGTCACATAAGTATCATGTTGTGTGGGCAGAATAGCCCAAATCTGATTAATTTACATTTTTATTTTATAAGAAGTAGAAGGAAAACTAGTCATTACTACTTGAGTAAGAGTATTGAGTAAGAGTATTGTACCTAGTGAAAAGTTTACTTAGTAACTTAAGCCAAGCAGGTTGGGGGGGTTCAGGTGTAACCCTACATATACAGTATAATTAGCAGCTTAGCAGTGTGAAAATAAGAATTCCTGTAATATGTATCTCTAATCTTTATTGAAGTTTCTTCATTGAAATATATGTTGCAGAAATGTTTTCTAAATATATGTTGTTGCTTTTTTCATTTTAAACTATGCTTGTCCTTCTGCGAGACATCTGCTGTCGTAAAAAATAATCCTCAATTTAGCCGCAAAATCCGAAACATCTAATCTAATGTAATTGTTTCTCAGTTGAGGCCAATTTCCATCAGTGAGAGCGATTTTCCCCAGCCACTCAATAGACATTTATGATGCATTCCCAAAATGAAGAGCCCAAATCACCAGATCCCTCTGGCCTGATGCCTCAATCTGGTTCCCAATCTCATTTCTAATTTATCTTACTCTGCCCGAACAAACCCCGGTGCCGTAAAGTGCAGTTTGACATTAATCCTTTGAATCTGCAGTGGGCGACGAAGAGATAGAAGAAGGGTTTGGCATGAATCCCATTCCCACTTCAATCCCCAGAACTGTATAAAGTGCCCTTCATTTGTCTTCAAATCAACGTCATCTGTGTTTTGTGAATGACTCTAAAAATGTGCCCGTGTCTGTTCTCCCAGGAAGTGTGAGGAATCCTAATGGCCTCCTGATGTAGCTTCTGCTGTTAGTGGGAAGAATTGAGGTAGAATCAGCTTTACCCATTATCATCCACTATTTTCTTACTTTATTCTTTGTGTACAATCAATGTGATTCACATTGATAATAACTACACTAACTACACTTAAGAGGTGTGTTTGCCTGCAGTTTTTTCATTTTATTGCAAAAGGTTACAGCACTTTTGAGTTCTGTGTTTGTTGATTCTGTCCCGAAAACCAAAGCTAACCACGGTGGTGAAACTGTTGGTTGTGAATGTTCAGGGTGTGGTGTGTCAAGGCCATTCTGAATGGTCTGCCTAAAGAACATGACATGTTGCACTGCTTTCCCCTCTAAATATGGCTGAAAGGTATCATGTATTTTTAAGCCAACCAGAGGGACAGCTTGACATTATCGAGCCATCACTCTCTCCTGGTTTCATTTTAGGTTAATCTCGCATTTCTATGTTCCATTTTCTTAGTCATTCTGGTTAAACTTAGTTTATATTTTTCCTTTAAGTTTTTCCTTTTGCCTTAATGGTCGCTCTTTTCAACCGTCCCATCAGCAATTCAAAACCTGGTAACTAGGATGGAACGTCGAGGGGCACCACTAACATCTTATTGGCCATAGACAAGTCAACACTTTTGAGTTACAGCAATGGAGCTCAGTTCATCGTGGAGAAATGTGTATCCAAATGTTTGAAGATATCACAGATTACCTGTGCACATGTGAATAGTGAAGATAGACACCAAAAGGATGTTCTTATAAATCCTCCTCTCAAAACCACAGTTCTGAACGTTCGAGACTGTACACACATAAACTGATAGTGTTGATCCTTTGTTCAAACAGTTAAAACAAACAGATTTCAGTGAACAATGACTGTTCTCACTCAGATTCGAATGTGGAAGTAGTGCAATGTTGCAGCACCACAAGACTTCTGAGGGAGGAAGTAAGGCTAGATGATTGAGTCAAAAAGAGTGTGACTTGGAAAGCTCTTTGCATCTTCTCTTCTGTCAAATACCAATTTTGATCTTTCCTATCCGAACAGTTGAATGTTCGGGTCAAGCCCTACCAAATAAAAGATGGTATGTTTTTCTTTGACACTAAGTCATCCATGCAGGCATTTCACTAGTGTACTGTGACCTAACTGTCCCCAACCCCCCCCCCTCATCCCGCAAAATAAGAGCGCTGGGATGCAGTTTGATGTATGACCTGAGAGGGTCATTCTCCTGCAGAATTAAGATGGCACCTGTCAAAGTATGAGCCTTTTGTCGTTGGTGCTGAGAATCTTGAAGTCCTTCTCTGATGCTGGAAATGATAAAAAGAAAATAGAGACAGCGTTTGTTATGTGTTGACAGGGATGTGATGTACACTTAACACAGGCATCAAGAAATTAATATAATAAACTCAAGCATACACACACACACACACGTACCGTAGATGTCCAAAGGCACACCACCACACACACAATCTTGTGTCTGAGCACTGATTTAACTCTGAGCACTGGTATACTAAACTATCTAGTGGAATCAGACAGGATGCACGGTGAGTGTACTACTGCAGAGAAGAGCCCTGATCCAACATTGTCATAGCTTCAGCAACACTGCAGGTGTTATAAAAGGGACTGGAATATGGATGAGTGGGAGAGTGTCGTGATTGAAATGTGCTAAAGCGAGTCGGTGCCTTTGTACTACCCTCCAAGGTGTGGGAGAGGAGGAAGAGAGAGAGAGAGAGAGAAAGTAGGGCAGAAAAAGAGTAGAGCAAGGTGGAGCTGCTTGCTGATACTTTGCTGGCCTAAACCTGAACACAAGTTGCCCTCAAGCACTGGTTCTCAATCAGATGATTTTAACCCAATTTGCAATACTGCATGGCAAAGCCTCATCCTCAGGTGTGTGTGTGTGTGTGTGTGTGTGTGTATGTGTGTGTGTGTGTGTGTGTGTGTGGCAAAAGATGCTTAGGTTGTCTTGTCGGTTAACAGGTAAAGCATGACGCGGTTGCATGGGTTCATAACACACATAAACACTGACACAGTTTTCCTCGTATCTCTTTCAGGAAACCTCCTCCTGCTCAGATCGAGGCTTCTGAGAAATGAGCTGCCAATGTAAGTCCGTTGCCTGACCTCAGCACTCAACTGGTAATGCTGCTTTTAAATTAATTAAGCCGACTGGAAATTCAAATTGAGTCTACAAACACTCGCACATGCACAGAGCCGTAGCCTTGGACCCCTAACCTTTTAACTCCCTGCTCCTCGCTAAACATCATGAACAGGATTCACCACCGAGTCCATTTATCAGAAGCTAATTGCTGTTCCCTGTAAACACACTGATGGGACATCAAAGGATGGCTCACTGCAGGACAAGCTAGTGAAATTCAAATTTCAAACACAACCCTTGCTTCAATATAATTCTATGAAGTTGCCACTTCTGGTTTTCGTTTGTCATCCGTAGCACAACGAAGGCTTGAGGCGCTATCAATAACGGACGAGGATGTGAGACTTTTCCAGTGAGTTTACCAGAAGCTTCCGTGCCTACACTTAGGATCGGCAGGACCGGCTCTCTGTACACCTACAAACTGGTGCTGTAGCTTTCAAACATCACTGCGTATGATATTGTGAAATGTTAGGAGCAAGTGTACATTTGTTTTATTGTGCATTCACACCCTTTACATATTATCAACATATATATTTGATATGGTGAATGTGTTACCAAACTATTTTTCTATTTAGACAACTAGCCGATACAGAGCATCATCAGCATTGTCTCGAGTTTCTGACCACCTGGTTAATATATTCACTGAGCCTCTGACTCTTTAGCAGCTACAGTAAAAAGAATATTTTGGCTTTTTTAATGTGAATGCGCCCTTGTTTCAGGTATTTTCTAATCAAGTTAAATTTTTCTTTATTCTTGTGCATCAACCTGCCTCTCGTATCTACAAAAACTCTTGAAACAAGTTGTTTTGTACAGTATAGGAAACAGGTTGTAATACTCTTCCTTCACTGGCATCACTTATTTCAAGAAAATAAGATTCAGGACTCAATTATCACAGAAATAACTTGAGATTGTGAAGATTTTTAGTCCTGCTCTGGTGTAATTGTGCATTGCAACACAGTAATTACAATGTGAAAGTAGGGGGAACGTGATTGTAATATTTCACAGATCGTTGCACATTGTGTCTGCAGGATTGTGTTATGTTTGTTATGGAAGGAGTTTTTTTTAGGGTCTCGCTAAATATCATTGAGCACAAGTTGCACAAATCCCACAAATGTGTATCTGCCTCTTAAAAGTTCCTTGAGTGGGCTTACACATGGCTTCTTCTCCATTTGGTCATCTTAATGAAAATGTGAAACAGTGTTCATGCAACTGCAGCAGATCCAATTTAAAGCCACAAACATGACCACTTCTCACATATTCAATGTCATGCCCTTCATTCCTTCACACAGCTACAGACACAACGTCGTGTCTTTGTAGTTTCTCTCAGATATTTACATCGGCATCATACATCACACGCACAGACAGGCATTTGCATACAAATTTCGTCCTTGACATTCACACACACACACACGCACAGACAGATGTAAACATGTGCACACATATTGCCAGTTTTCTGCAGAAACAGGGGTCCTGCCAGCTGTGTTGCTGTGGCTAGGAGATAAACAGGATGCTCCAATCAAAGGACTCCTCTCAATCCTGCCCATAAGGCCCCTGACGGAAGTCTCCCTCAGGTGGAGGATGAGAAGGTGTTGCTGACATCACACTTACAATAGGCCATGCTAGAGGTGTTAGAATTGGATCCGGAGGGTGCATTTGACACCGGATTTTGTACAGTAAACGTGCTCAGAAGGTGCACCGGTCCGTGGCTTGATAACAAATAAATCGTACAACTTTTCCCGAAGGCGGTTTGATTTCTGCTTTCCTTTTTAGGTCAAAGTGAGGCACATAGCATTTAGCACCAGGGGATAATCAGATCAACGATAGCTTCTCAGAGGAAAAACTGAAAGGATGTAACCACAATATTGAAACACTATGATCAAAGCTGAGCGCACTCTGTGAATGAGAATGTAAGTATGAGAGCAGTGGCTGCAAAGGACGGCTGTGTTTGATGCATTACTCTTTCCTGGCTGTCTGCACACATAGAGAGGAAGACTGTTGCAATTTCCCTGAATTACAGTGTACAACTACTTTTGTCTCTTCACTCTTTCCCTCCTCTCTCGTCTCTTTACGCACTTGCATTATAAAGTGCTCATTCTGTGCTATTAAAAGGCCTCTCATGTGTGCAGACAGTAAGAGGCCGGCGCGGAAACACTTTTTAGTCTGACTAGGACAGCGTAGAACTGCTGTTACTGTCCGACACACAGGAACATAAACTGAGTATCCTTTCTGAAGAATACTGAATTAATTCTTCACATTTATTGCTGCCTTTAATTTGTTGTATACAAACATTTATATTTTTCTACCTTTTTTGTTATTTATGATGCCTAAAAAGCAAAGATGAATCATTTTCGTTCCCATAGATGAGATGTCACCTCTGAAATCGGTGTATTTCTAGATGAGTCACAGCCGTGAAAACATTTATTTAATGGATATGTTCTAATATACCGGGACAAAACTCACAGCCCACTCACACACTGTGGATAGAACGTGTAAAAAAAAATACATTTCACTCTGTGTTACTATGTCAAGGTAAAAATCTCCTCTGGCTCAGAAGTCCTATCAGCGAAGAAAATCCACATTACCGGTTTCAGTGCCGTTCAAAAGGGTAATGAGCCTCAGCTGTGATATTCAACCCTCAGTGGGAAGGAAACCTCGCGGGAGCCAGATGATTAAGAAGACTTATAATGTGGTGAAACAGCCTCCAATTTATGAATCACACCTTGGAACAACACAACAGAACAATGTAAATTGATGTAATTAATAACAGCTGGCATATACAGTACATCAACAAAGTTTTAGTTTAAAATCCATGTATTGTTGAGTTGGGTAAAATCTCAGCCCTGGGGCATTGTGTTAAATCACCAATTCCAGCATAAAATAAGGATTTTGTTTGTTTACGTAATGGGAGAAGACATTGTTCTGGTTCTTTGTGAGCTAAAAGTATGATTTTGAGACACCATGCAATGAATGTGAATATAGACACAGACTCGTAATCCAGGTAGCTTTACAACCAATGGTGCTACAAGTCAGATTTAACAACCAGGTGCTCTGCTTCATTTGAAAGAAACATTAAAATGAATCAAGCATTCAAGGGGAGTAAGTCACAAATAGCTCTAAAGCTCATTTAATATTGCATAACATAGACGCTGAGGAGAAGATATTTATAGGCTTGAAACTATATAAATGGTCCTGAACCAAATAACATCAAACACAGTATTTGATGTCGTCTGAAGGCTGTTTTGTTGAATGCTCCGCTCCAGCCAGAATAATACTGCTGCTGAACCACAGACTCTGGATTACCGACGTGATTTTGGGCAACATTTGAGGGCTGTAATTCACGTCTCCTAAATGTCAGAGCTCTGTGTGAAATAAAACCGCACATACGTTCCATCTCTGCTGGTCCTGCTGTCATGGCAACGGCTCATCCTTGTGCCATTGATAGGCTGACGGACGGCCATTAGGGTATTATTGTGACGTCAAGTGGGGATTGTGAAAAATGGATTCAGGGGTTGACCCACTTGGCATCCAGCGGGGACCCGTGGCCTCCCCCCCATCACACGATCACTCCTCACATCTCGACAGGAAGTGACTTTTCACCTTTTCCTTTCACAGCAGGAAGGCTCATTGCGCTGCTGCTTCCTCTGTAAAGGGGGGGGGGGGGTCAAGGCTATGAGGATGTGTTTGAATGAACCAGATATTGTGTGTGTCAGGCCAAGGGCATTTTTTTGAAGTGGGTGAGGTTTAAGGCTTACCCTGGTGGGATTTAAAGCTGTGCTGTGGTTGTTCTGGCTGTGGGTGACTGCTCATAGCTCATACGCATGCAATGCAGCAGCTCACTGACAGCACAGGACGTCACTGAGCTGAAGCTTATGGGAGTAAGATGTGAGAGCTTTCATTAAAGCGTTCAGGAATTATCAAAGTTAGAAGACATCAAAACTCATCTTACCCCTTCATTTAACTTTGTCTCGTAATCGTGGAAGTCGACCTCAGCTTTAGTTGTGCAAAAACAGGAAAGACTGAATGCTGCACTGAATTCCAAATATTAATGCTCATTGATGTTAACTACGTATGTTGTTTGACATGGCAAACACTAATTAGAGAGAGGCTGTTCTAGATAGATTGATATCAAGGAACAGCTGAGGTTTGTGGTTACAGCTTTACAGCAGGAGGTGCCTTCAGTATAGCAGGATCTCCTAGTCTTTGAAGTGGATCTTCACTGTGCATGGGTTATGGTGTTTGTCTCTGCGTGATAGCGTCATGTGTTTGAATGGTGTCTGTGAAATCATAAAAAGATGCTAATGTCTGGGGTGCGTGCATGCATATGTGCACATCTCTATGTCTGTTTGCATTAGTCCTCGTGATTTGCCCTGAGTCTAGAGACAGAGGCCACAGCTGCAGCCCACAACCCTCTCCTCCCGCTGTGCTTCACTGTGTGCAGGACGCAGCGAGAGACACCCATCTCTGTGTCATTCCTAAATATAAAAATACACCTCGAATGAAGTAGTGCCAGGCCGTGTCTGGTCACCATGACTCCAGCTTGAAATTGGGCACTAGTTATATTATGAGGTTAGTATTTGAGCCTTTCCAACGGGGTGCTAATTCAAGAAGCTAACCCCACTGCTTGTGCTTCCTGCTGATTAAATACTTAAATAAAGTTTCACACTGTTTATTCAACTCAAGTAGTCAATCCCAATACAATACTAACAGGCCCATATGCACATGGAAAGAGTTATTAATTGCTGAATTCAATCCTGCTGTTCATGCCAACCTTGAACATTTTCAAGGTAAAAGATCAAATCCACATTCTTCATTTTGTGCAAAAATGCACGACAGCTGAATGCCAATGTGAGGTTTCAAGGGTCTGAATTTGCCAAATGATGTATTCAAGTCTTTTTAGTATGACATTCCCTCTTTGTGTCACTATCTCTTGTCTGTCTCACAGTCTGTGGGGAAACACAAAGAGGGAATTTCGTGCTCCACAGACATTGACTTTGTAAAATACCCACTTGATTTGACTGTCAACGGCTGATCAAGCCTCATGTTAGCTTCTACTGACCTTTAAAATGTATTTGTGGATTTTGTCTCCCATTGGATTCACACTGTTAAGGAGTCATTTTATGGCCAGTATGAAAATAAGAACATAAGAAAAATGCGTTTAGTCTACAGAAGGGTATTTGAGTCTTGTATTAACATATATTTATAAGTATGTAAATCTTTCTTTTAAAGTTCTACTGCTTTTAAAATGACTGAATAAGCTCATTTAAAATGGCAGCTATTGAATAGCCATGACTGAAGTCGTTCAATAGCATCGTATCCTCAAGTACATCTAAATTAGTTTGAACTCCGCCCGGTGATATAAGTGGTGGTGTTGACACACAGTTGCCTTCACACCTCCAGGTAGACCGACCCAACAGATCTACAGACGGACATCGACGAGGTCACAGAGGTGGGAGTGGATGATGTACAGTATGTTGGAGCATGGTCCCTTGTTTTATTGTCAAATCCACTCTAGCTCCATGTTATACAGATGAGATATTATTATCCCTGCCGTCACATCGAGAACCTGATTTTATTTTGAATTTAAAAGTTCACGCACAGATTGAGCTGCATGCAGGATCCTTGATCCCTCACACTTAATAATAATGTTTCTCAAACACTGGGTATTTTTGGGCATGTTATTTATGTGTAAATATTGTGGAGATTAATATCAAAATACAATGGGTGATCATTGAAAATAAGCTGCTTTTTTGGGCATTTGTGTATCTACAGACCTGACCCCTTGTCTCTTCACTTGCTCCCCTCCAGGCAGATTAGAGATCAGGAACAGTGACAGAATAGCAATTATAAAACTGTGCTTACAATTTAGTGCTTTAGACGTCTTCAGAGACGAAAGATGCTTGTCAATATACAGCCTTGAACTCTCTTTGACTGCTAACATATTATGAAAAATCAGGACTGGAAATTCATAAATACTCTGTAAACTGCAAGGAAGAGCTGCTTTCTTTCATTCAAAACACTCTCGAGATCTACCAGGTGGCATGTTCAGCTTCTAAATGTATTCAGTGCTTTTTCATTCTAGGCTTTCCTCATCTTGAAAAACTCCATACTCGTTTAATGTACAAACAGGAATAGTTTTGAGGACATGGAAAGTTCCATCGCCATCCTAATCAGTGAAGTGGTGCCGCTGTCTCTCACTGACTTCCTTTCTGGCTCACAGTCTTCAGAGATGGGCTAAAATGAGTGGGTCATCTATCACAACAGAGGGGAGAGACTGGTAAATTTATAGCTGTGAAAATGGGTCAGAGCACAGCACTGATGGAATAGACAGAGTGTAATTAGGACAAGGTTAGCCTGCCTCACACACAGGCATGCGTGCGCACGCATGCACACTATTTATTATTAATTGCGTGACACACATACATTCAAGGGAGTGTTTGTGTGTCTTCGCTCGCAAACACTCGGAGGCCTTCAGTGAGTGGCAAATGATTGAATCACCTCTCCTCTTTCATAACTTAAAAACAAAGCGAAGAGAAAATTCAAATCTCTCAAGCAGTCGTGGTCAATTATTATATTGCACACGCATATGCCTCACATATTCACACTCATTTACACCCTCACACCCTTTCTGGGATAAACGCATGCATTGAACACTCTGCTAGCTGACACACATCTCCTCCAGTATCGTCTGATTACCGCTCTTCAGCTGAAAACTTCCAGTACATGCACAAAAAAAAACTGAACTCTCTTGACATTAACCGCTCTCGCTCTTCCTCCTTCATGCTGTTTCTCCCCACTTTGCTAAATTTCTGTCTGTCATCTTTCTATTTCTTCACCTTCTCCCCAATGAACAGTTTACAACTCGTACTCATTTTCACGCCGTCTCAGTGCTTTAATTTCCACTTCCGTCAAAACCCCACATCTTTCTCCCCACAGCTTTTGCCCCCTCATCTTTCTGTCCATCCCTCCTCACCAGCAGCCTGCAAGCATTCTGCCCCCTTGTTCCATGTAACACACACTGCCTTTAGACACAGCACACTAACACACACACACACACACACACAGAGCGCTGCCCCCTGTCGTCCAGGGCAGTGCTGTAAGCCTGTGGAGCAGATGGGCTCAGGGCTGACTGACTGAGCTGTGCTCTGACAAACTGTCTCTCTGTACAGTGTTGCTCAGATGAGGGGATGATGTCCTTTGCACGGGCGCTAATCTAAATCTGGCCGCCCACCGACTTGCCAATGTAGAAGCTGGCAACCGGTCGGAAAAATCTGGCATCTCAAGCGCTTCAGCACAGACAACCCAGAGACGTTTTGATACAGTATAGCCATCAGTTTTACTGTTTCCAGGATGGCAGAGCTTCTCTCTCTGTTAATGAAAATATTGGATGGAAGAATTCTCACCCTGTCTTGGAGAGAGGAAGTCCATTTGTTTGGGGAACTATTTCATGGCAGGAAATGTGTTAACTGGCTAATATTGTTGGAATTGAAATGGATGAAATCTTCATTCAGTGAGTTTTTTTTAACAGTTAAATATTAAGACAGGTCCTTTACAGAAGGCAAAAAGAGCGACGTGTGACTGTTTAAAGACTGACAGGATGATGAAGTACTATATATTAGATGTGACAGTCCCCATTAGAGTTCACCCAATTTCATTTTTTGAGAATCAAAAATTGATCCCAGTACTTTATATTTCTTCCTCCTATTTTGTTTAATTCCTTTAAACCCTCCCAAACACCTGTCCCTCTGTACCAGCACCAATTAGCAGTGGTGGACAGAAGCTATGTGCTGTATTTAAATCTACTACAGGGAACTCTCCTTTTGTGTTGATTTTGGCGCTCCCTGTGAACGAAGGTGGTAGTGTTTCCCAGCACCAGATTCCCTTTCCCAGCAGAAAACCTCTCATGTTACTGCAGCAGGGTCTGACAGTCTGCTCCGCTCAGTAGACCTGGTGAACCTGTATGAGATAATCTGATTGTCAGTGGCACCGATGACAAGCATTAGGAATGACTAAATAGAAATAGCCAATATATTCGCTGATGGTCTCGTTTACTTATGTAGGTCACACAGAGCCATCAGTATTAAATTGAGACAACAAGTTCAAAGTTCCTCACAATAATTTTAAGTATGCACATTACTTGAATATTTCTATTTCATGCTGCTACTTTACTTCTACTCCACGTTTCAGAGGGAAATATTGTACTTTTTACTTCACTACATGTATTTGATAGCAGCAGGAATTAGTTACTTTTCCAATTAGGACTTTGCATTAAATATATATGTACATGATAGGCTTATACAATACAATAAAGCTAAGTATATTTTTCATTCATGTAAAAAAAAAATCACATTTAGGAAAAATCTCAGGCTGGAAATAAGTTGTCACTCTCTGATTCATGAGCATCATGAAGAACAAAATTGTCAACATAGTTTCAGGTATGGTTCTGGGAAACATTACTTGACATCCAGACAGACCTTTTCATCACATCTCCAATGCTTTCTGTCAGACTCTGGGACTGACAAATAAATCCTCGCAACATCCCCACACGCTGTATGAAAACGTCAGAGAGTGATGCAACGCTTGTATTGCGTGTTATCACCCTCTTCTGGTCAGTAGCGTGAACTGCCTGTGGCTCTGAGGTAGCGGTGGCTGAGAGAACGAGTAAGGTCATGAATTGGAGACGGTGCCAAACACCCCTTTTCCCACTTGAAGAGCAGATGGCAGCTCCCCCCAGTGCACAAAGCAGGGAGATGCTACCACCAGATGCTCTAAGCAGGGTGTAAAACACACCCAAACACAGACACATTAACATTCTTGTTTGCACTATTGTCTATGAGCACTGTACACACAGGCTGAGATGCACTTGTCTCTCCAGGCTAATGAATGCAGAGGCTTGACCTGAATTACTTGAAGCTTCACATATGGGTCTCTTGACCTCTATTATTAAAACTTTGCAGTGATACTGTGGTAGGTTGGTGTCAAATCTAGTAAAATTACTGGTGATAAAAGATGCATAAATATATGCTGGCAGGCTTAATGAAAACTGTATTACCTGCAACAACTGGGACCACACCCATCTTTGAACTTGGCCTTCATTTTGATCTCAACTACACAGCTGTAAACTGCATCTTGCACGGTTGGGATGCTATCGCGGTGAAACAATCAGTCCACTGACAGACAGACATTAACACCTGGCAAAGTACTCAAAACCACCTCTGTGGTAGTTCCCGCTGCAGTAGGTTTCTCCAGGACCACATTTTGCATATTCAATGATAACCATGTCGCATACTGTCACGGCTGGTAATCGCTGAGTATGCCTTTAATGACCTATGACTTAGCATCTTAATCAGCTCATAGTCAGTGCTTTATTAAAGCCTATGCACTGGAAATGTCAACCACTTAATAATATAGAAAATGTCAACTATAAGACAAGTCTGCTATATATTTTTCTGCTACAAATCTGTAATTAGAGGGATTGAGATCCAGGCCATTTCTAGGTCATGGTCTTTAATATACAAAACAGACACATATTTCTCTTTTACTTGTATCTTACTTGTGTTTAGTATAGTTACCTACAATTATTGAGCATTTACCAAAAAAACGCTAATATTTTGTGAATGTGCTAAAGTGTTCAAAACTTTTGACTGGCAGGGTACAGTTTACAATCCCGCCTGCATTAATAATGTAGCTATCACTGTCAGTTCGAGGCGTGCTGGTTGACACATTGAGGAGGGTACGCTAAGCTCAGCTGAGTGGCGTGTCGCAGCGGGATATGAGGCAGTTAGTTAATGTGGTGTAAAAGGATTTAGAGGATTTGACCCTATCAGCAGAGATGGCACTCAGAGAGGCTCTGTTAATGACACTAAATGAGTCTGTGCCTGCAGCATGCTAATAATGGTGGCATGAAAGCCAGGCTTATAATTTATATGGAGGTTTTTTTTTTGTTTTTTTTTTTGCAAATAGCTAATTGCTAGAAGTGCTTTAAAGTAATATGTGTGTGCACATACAGTATTATGTAAAGGCAAGGTAACACACTTCATTTCAGTGCCTTCTCTGAAACAATCACAACAACTCACATTGTGCTTTTAATCTTTCTGGTATGTTTGCAATAAGAGTCCATACAATAAGAGCACTTGGCCAGCGTCAAGGCGGTGAAGTCATGGTTCGACTGCCGGCCAACGGGACACCTCACAGCAAACAGTGCAAGTCTGCAGTTGTGCGAAGCAGCTGAAAAATGATTGAATTCAAGATGTCGTTGGCCAGCCTGGCTGACTTCCTCTTGATAAATTAAGAATAAATGTACCGTGCTGAGGATGAAATTGAGTTTTTAACCACTCTGTTAGTTTTCTTCACATTTGCTGGAACTCTGCAGGGGCTCTAATGACTAGATGCATCGTTCATCTTTCAATCTAAATCTAACATCCTCCATGCTCTGTCGCTATACACACTATAAACTAGTATTTATCGATCTTGGAGAGGAATTTGATGGGATGGCAAGGAATGATTTGAATATTAGATATTTGAATATTAGATATTTTGAGTTATACGGGCTGATTTAAACATTCAGCTGCAGCTGCCAATACTAAAGACAAATGGATTCGGGAAAGTCTGCGTTTTTCAAACCTGTAGACCCGAAGCAGAACAATAATCTTTTAAACTGCATTCACTGAACTACACCAACAGAGATAAGAAAGGAGCATCCATACTGTTTTCAATAATGGTATCTGCCTCGACATGCAGGGATCCTTTAGTCCAGAATGATTAAAAAAACAAATATTGCTGTACTTCATTTATTCATATTAAGGAATAGTGATCTTTTTGCTCAAAATGTAAGCATAAGACCAACTCTGTTTGAATGCTCCCCGGCATTCTTTTACAGACAAATTTGTTTTTCTGTTGGTGATTATTCCACACTGGATAAGGAGCCACTCATAAATATATGCATATTTCAATGCATGAATACTACAATAATCTCCATCACAGTCACTTTCGTTTTCCATGCCTGAAGGACCATCATTGCCGCCTTGCCAGGCAGGGCATTGGCACAGCTTGACTGATAGGACAAAGAGGTGTAGCCGCCAACTCCTGCAACTCAAATCCTCTTTTCTGGTTTCACTATGACAGTCTGCCCCGCCGTCCTTGGCTCGCCATGCAAAGATAGGACGGGAGCTCAGTGACCAGTGCCAGGGATACCCACTAGAGGTGGGAGGAAGAGAGAGAGAGAGATAAACAGATGGAATAATGGGCAGAGAAAGAGCTACAAGCTGAAAGAAAGGGTTCTCCCAGAGATTAGGTTGTTCTGTATCACAGCTAACCTGTAGGATGTGCTGAGAGTCAGCAGGTCTATTATTGAGGCTTTCTTTAAAGGGCAAACGGTTCAATATCCAATGCTAGACCAACACAACATTTCATTTTTAATTAATCTACATGAATGGAAATGTTTCTGCTGTGTGGATTCGTTTTCTTTTACTGAATGTGATTAGACCGAAAAGAGCAGATATTTGTTTACTGACTGCTGGCATACACTGTAGCCCCACATAGCTGCGGAGGTGTCTAGAGTTGCAGATGACTGCCAGCAATTGTTCTTTTTCTCATAATGTATGCCCTAGCCCCCTGGCTATTGCTCGTCATTGTTCCACACGTTGTTTTTCCATTCAATTCCAGCATTTTAACAGTGATGTTCTCTGTGGGAGGCAATGGAAAGCTGGCTCATTCGCTGCACAGTGTTTCCCTTACAGCTAGCACATACGTGGGCGTGTTTGTGTGGCTGAGTCTGAATCTGAATGTCTGTATTAACCAGCTCTATATTAAACCTCTTCCGCCTCTCGTGTGTCTTTCTATCCTCTAGGAATCACCTTCAAGGTAATCAGTCATCTCTATTTGGCCTGGGGGTCTTCTAGAAGGTCGGACCTCCTCGCCACCATGAAAGGGTTGGGTACCAACCGTAACAGACATCTGTCTGATTCCTGTGAACCTTCCTCCGGCCGTCCAGAGGCCCTCTACTCTCAGAAGACCAGCACGCTCCCACGCAGCCAATACCTGCTGAGCCCGACAATGGACCACTATGGCACCATGGACCCCCATCTCTATCCTTCAGCCAACCCAGGCTCCCTTCCACCAGACTGCATGCTGCCCCTCAATAACCAGCTGTCCAACAGCAGCACCTTCCCCAGGATTCACTACAACTCCTACGACCAGTCTGACTTCTCCCCACCTGGAGACAGCATCGGGGGGATAAGTACAGGGACCATGGGCACGTCCATGTCCATGGGCATGGGAACAGGTATGGGCATGGGCATGGGCGTGGCAGGGCATGGCAGGGCACCTATGATTACGAGTGGCTCAGCAACTATATCACATCATATGACCAAGAACCAGGCACCATCCAGTCTGCTGGAGTTTGATAAGCAGCTACCTGGAGGCCGTGACGGATTCAGCACGTTGCAGTTTCATCGAACGTCTGCTGTTGCTGCTGTAAAGCAGCACACAGACAGTCCTGGCCGGATCCGTTACATGCTGCATTCAGTGCAGAAACTCTTTGCTAAGTCCCAGTCACTGGAAAGCCAAAACATGAAAGGAAATTTCAATGGACGCTCCACTGGTAGTGGAGGAGGCTCGTCTGGCACTGAAGATGGAGGAAAGCAGAATCGCAGATCCAAAAGTAAAGATCGGGGTACAAAATCAGAGACGACTGCCAAGCGACGACCACGCTCCAACATGTCAGGCTATTGGAGCTCAGACGATTTGGACAGCAGCGATTTGAGCAGCTACCATAACACCATGGCCATGATGACTCTGGGGCATCCAACTGGCCATGACAGTCAGGGGGCGCAGACCAGATACATCCAAAGTGGCTACAACACTATCAGCTCCTCCAAAAGCAGCAATGACATGAAGTATCAGGCACTTATTGGGCCTGTGGGTGGAGGAGGTCGTGGACTAGGTGGAGCGGGAAGAATGGTGATAAATGATAATGACTATATGAAAGGAGGGTCCTGGTCCGCACTGACCATGGGCCAGCCGAGACCGGTGATCCAGAAGGGCTCAGCTACTCTGGACAGATCCATGCTCAAGTCCAAATCCTGCCAACCTGAACTAACTTGCAACTACCTGCAGGTTGGACGAAGGGTGAGTAGGCTTGAAGTGAATGTAGTGCTTGATAAAAGTTGTATTTACAGAGGATTTACTTTTTACATGTAGGTTGACAAATATCAAGCTATGCTAACTATCAACAGCTATAAGACAGTGATAAAGGGCTGACATTGATTGTTAAAGACACATTTTATCCACTTGATGCTGTCTGTAGGGTGATGATTGGAGTAGCACATTAGGCCGCAGCGGAGGTGCCAATGAAATCCCATGTCGGCGGATGCGCAGTGGTAGCTACGTGAAGGCCATGGGAGACATGGAAGACAGCGACGACTCGGAGGGAAGCCCCAAACCCTCGCCAAAATCCGCCGCTCGTCGCCAGAGCTACCTCAGGGCTACGCAGCAGTCTCTGAGCGACCAGCTACCCCCACGCAAGTAAGACAACAGACTGAGACACAGAGCTGTGCTTTATTAATGCAGTACATATTCAAATTCAAAACACCAGATTGCAACCCGCCATCAGCAGGGTACATGTCTGTTAAAAAAAAAGACTAACATGAGACAGTTGATTAGCACATCCTCTCAACAATCAAAAGAAAATAAATAAGCCACCCTTTTCTGGACGTACAGGAAGGAAACTACCACGCCCAGCCTCACCATGACAGTATGCAGGAAAATACAAATGCATGCAACAAGCACACACAAGCACACACACACACTCCACGCTGCGCTAACTCATGCATAGAATTCGGTGGTGTCACACTCCCTGTTGTCCCCCACATGCCAGCCTTACTACCATACCTCAGCTGTGATTTACCTTCCTATTGTTGGACCCACAAAGAACCAGTCTAGCTAAGAGGACACAGACAACATTGGTGTAGTTTACATAATATGACGCTGGCATTTGTTTCCACTGAACCAGTAAATCACCACAAATCAGCCTCATTTCTCGGACTGACTGGCATTGCGCCTCACTTGTCTTTAAATTACATGCTCTCTGAAGCAGACATATTGCACAATATGTGATGCAGGCGCAGCGGGACAATGCTGAGTTGACTGTGCCTTTCCAGAAAATGACAGAAAATGCATTCACATTCTTTTTATTTGCATCTAAGGCAATGTTGAGCAAATGTAAACGAGACAGAACTGTCATGTTTTGTAATGTCGAGGAACAATCACGACGCCCTGAAGTTACAAAAGGTTTTGTCAGCAGTTCCATCTGCTGTCTAATAGAAATTGTTTCTATGTTTCTATTTGAAATAACTGTCTGCAGGGTTTGCTAAAGACATTTAAGGAATGTTTATCAAGATAAGATATCAAATAAAACCTTTTTAAAACGTATTATTCAATACATTGTTGTCTACTGCCATAGATTGTCATGCTTTGGCATACTCAACAATATTTTGGATATGTTTTTAGATTTATTTCTTTTATAGTCAGCATAAGTGAATTGAGGTATGCTTTCAATTTTCATCAGCACGCGTGTATATTATAATCGACTTTCGGTATTCACCAAGGTAACTCCAGAGATTGAAAACTTCAAGACAATATCTTTGTGACAATACCTTCTATGAAGCAGCTCTTGTTTTTGTTTTCAGTGTGGTCCTCAAGTTTGGAGGTTGCAGTGTCAAAATATCAGTGCCGCACTATATGCAAACACTTTAACAGCGGGCGCATTTCTGGTTGGATCAAAGGAGTATTGATGTAAGATTTCATTCACCCGAAACAAGAAGGCATCATCCTGAGAAACCCAACCACAGGCCGACCTGACATCCTCACCTCCACTTACATAAAAGGATTTCAAGTCCGTTTAAAGTCTATGTTTAGAAAATGAAGGATTTATTCTTCCCTAAAGCGTGCTTGAATGACTAACCCTACTCCCCCTGCCGATCCCTGACCACCCAACCCCCACTCTCTTTCGCTCTGCTCCACCCTGATTGGCTTGAGCAGCAGAACCCTGGATTACACCTCTTTGCAGGGGGAGCTGGATGCCCTGTGGTCTCCCCTCCACAGTGTGTCCTCTCTGCACCAGCTGGGCAGGTCAATGAGCAGGTCAGTGATAGGTCTGTAAGCCACGTCTCAGGAGCGTGGTGCAAAACGCTTTTGTCTCATTGGATCATTTACAACCAATGGCTTTGCACTGCCCCTCTCAGATGCCTGTAAAGTCAGTGGCAACTCCAAATGCCAATTCATGCCCTGCTGCTAACAACTGCCAACCTCCCTTAAGCTTGTAAATACCATCTGCCCGGTGCTTTTAGCAGAAAAGTAGCTGAGTGTGACTCTATTCCAATTGGGGAATGAGGGGACATCAGTGTCCATACGCCATGTCATGGCAGCTTACTGTCATGTTACTATCACTGTGTGCCAACAAGGAATATGTAAATAATGTGACTTTAGAGCTGCAGTTTGATTAAACTTAAAACCTGTTCTTTGTCTTTGGCACCATGATGGCACAGAGGGCTGTATACATACGTCGCCTGAAAGTCCCTGGCTTTGCATGCCCAGAGGCTACAATGACGGATGCCAAAATGAGATGAAATTGAAACAGATTTAGGATTTGGATTCACGATGACTCATAAATGAAAGTGGAAATAAAAGGGGGTAACTTGAATGACAACCTTATCCTCCTTTTATCTCTCTTTCAATTTTTTGGTTTTGCTGATCATTCATTTTCTCCCCCAATCCATGTTTCCCTTCTGCCTCCCTGTCATCAACTGTCTTTTCCCTGGACGTGTCCTCATGCACTCCTGACATCGCGTTTCATTTTCCTCCTTATATTTCATATCCCTAACACATCTCCTTTGTCTTGTCTTACCTCTCACCTTACCCCTCTTCCTAGCTGTCTTCCATCTCTCAGAGAGCTCTCCAATAATCGCAGCCTGGACAACCTAGACTGCATTGAGGGTACCGTCTCATCTTCGCCACACTGGGATGACGATGACTTCAGCCAGGCCTGCAGCACCTTGGGCAGACGTAGCTGCTTGGGACAGGTCAGTGCTTGCCTGGACAGGACAGACAGGTGTTGCATTAGGTGTGAGCTGTCAAGAGGCTAAATACGAAATCTGTTTCTCTCTGTCTGTTTGTGCCTCTCTTTTACTCTCAGATATGTTTCTAATGAGTTGAGAATAGATTTGTACTTGCTTGAAATGTGCATGTCTTGGCTCCAAGCAAACTCTCTACTTTCAAATCAACAGTCGGTTTCAAAGACCCCTTTGTCTGCCTTGAGCTACTAACACGTATTTCCGTGGAATAATTTGCATTTTCACAGATAAAGCTTGAATGACAGTAATAAAATGGGCTTCCTCTGAACACAGAATCCCTATTTTCCAAATGTATCTCGTACAAATTAATGAAATTGGTAGCTTTAAGTCTAATTTATCCACTCGCATAAGAGCTATTAGCCTCCCACTGACAAGGTCACTAAGATGATGAACAACTATGCGGAGTGGCTCTGATCTTTTTCAATGAACTAGTCAAATGAGGCAGTGCAGGCTATTAGTATGGGATTTACATCCAATCTCTTGAGAGGCCACCACATTACAACAAATGTGTCCAATATAGGAATGTATTGTTTGGATTTGCATGCACAGCAGCGTGCCGAAACATTTAATATGCATTATAATTTAGATTGGTTGAGGTCAAGTTGTATAACTTGGAACGTTTTCCAAAACAAAAATGAATTCAGAACAGGGAGCTTAATCAGAACAAGTGGAAATCACCCAAACCCAAAATGTAACATAACTCCAAAATGTGTGTATGTGTATCTTCTCTGCTTCATTTTGTTTTGTGCTGCCTCTCCTGCACTCACCCCCTTATATGCCTCTGTTACCAGTCAATGAACCATCATAATAACTTTGCTTCTAACACATTTTTAACTCCTACTCGGGCATTTCTGTCAATGAACAGAATATCAAACCCATCATCTGCAGGGCTGGTTCTTACTCTTCAAAAGAAGTCTCAGAAAGAGCATGCAGTTGTTGTAGAACACTTTTCAAAGTGATGCCTCTTTGCCTTGGCATTTCTTTTGTATTCTGTAAATTGACAGGTCTTACATAGCTGGCCATGCAAGAAATGTCAAAGAAATGATAATGCATTTCACAGATGAAATGACAGCTCATCCAGAAACCCAGCATGTGGAGGAGTAACACTAGTTTCACAGGGGTTGAAGAGCACTGTGCTCTGCACCACCTAGCACTAATTGTACCTCATTGTACCTGGTTACCTTTAAACTTTTAACTCTTGGCTCCATTTCATTTCATCCCATCAGATGCGTCTCACAAATGAAAAATGCCCTTTACAGAAACAGTCAGCTGGGCAGTTAGTGGTCACCTCCAGTGCTGGGAACGGCTCAAAATGACCCAACTCATGCACGGCTGTTCTCCTTGCCACACTACTGCTACTGTCTGTGCTAATCTTGCCCTTTTGCTTTTATCCAGCTACGGGACCTGGAAATGAGTCATCAGTATGAGGACCGCAGCTCCGAGTCCACATTCAGAGATTCCCGTTCCCACTCTCAGGACAACCCAGAGCCTCTAGACTTGCCCATGCCGACATGCTTCCGATCCCGCAGCCACAGCTACCTGAGAGCCATCCAGGCTGGCTGTTCCCAAGATGACGACACAGCATCCATAGACTCAGGCTGCTCACCGCCTCCTATTGACACCACTGTTCGCAGCTACAGCACCAGCACTGGTGAGTCACTGTCTGAAAAGACAAATGATAGATTTGCTGCAAATGTATTTATTTGAATTCATAAACCATATGAAGTGGTTTCCTGGAGTTCTTACCATGATGCAGTGATATGTGTTACCAAAACTGTGATCTATGTATATGTATAGTGCAAATCTGTTTTGGTTATTTATTTGGTTTAAGCTTTAATGATTTTTTTTGCAATTGTGACCCCTATTCCAGAGGGGCACATGGGCCAAATTATTGGCTTCATTTGTATTTCCCATAACATTACTTTGACTGCTCTTCATAGCCTTGATCCTGGATGGGACACTAGTCCTCCAACAGGCACGCCCCAGCATATTAGCTCAAATGCAGCCTCTTTTGCCCATGCTAGACGACCTTTCTACACAATGGAAGACATGGAAAGAGCAGTTTGGCTCTTACCTGATAGCCACTGGCTTGGACAAAGCCCCAAAGGAGAAACAGCTTGCAATTTTTCTTCAGCGTTTTGGGACAGACAGACAACGCATCGTACCCCCACACACAGGTAATAAATTCTAACCAGCTCATCTGCCCTAATTCTTCTTTTTTTAAATCAATGTACCACTTCAAGGACTACACAAGAAAAAGCAACAATTAGAACTCACTATCAAGACAAACTTGATCAATAAAGAGACGCTAGTGGAGCTTTGGTTGTCATTGAAATTGATTACAGGACTTAGCAGTACAAGAAGGCCCTGTGCAATCTGCTTTTGACTTTGATGTTGAATTCGCTATAGCAAAGGAATAGTGAATGTGTCAATGCTATTAGGGGCTGGATGGCAGAAGATTGTTTACGACTCACGACGGAGGTTGTGGTTATTGCACCAGATGAAGTTATCCCTAAGATCAAGCATATTATTGGTCCATTCTCACATCACCCCCATACTCAGATCTCTTCACTGGCTCCCTGTAGCATATAGGATCCACTCTGACTTACAGAGTGAGACTACACTGTCAGACTCCTGCATATGTGGCTGAACTACTTCCCTTTTTACCAGCCCGCGCTCTCAGATCACACTTGTTAAATTTTCTGTCCGTCCCACGCGCTTGCCTTAAGGCCCGGGGTGACCCAGCTTTTGATGCAGTAGCACCAAAGCCGTGGAACGCTCTGCCTGCAGCCCTACGGTTTGCTGATTCAGTGAATTCATTTAAAAATCAGCTCAAGACACACCTGTTTAGACTTGCATTTGGGTAAAACTCATGCTCTAGGTCTGCTTTTACGTTTTTATTGTGTATTTCACTGTTTATTGTGCCTTCTTAAATACATTTCATGTTTTAAAAACGGCCCTTGGTTTTTAATTATTGGCCCCTGTATGGTCACATTGTGTTATTTATGTTTGTGACCCTTTTTTTGTGAAAAGCGCTCTATAAATATATTTTACTTACTTACTTACTTATTACTGACTGCACCCCGTGTTCATAAAATAACGTGGATATTATGAACATCTGCTTGGTTGAGTATTACCGCGGAGTCCCCACCACGTGGCGCTCTTCCCCATAGTCAAATAGACTTTAGAGGATATGCTGCCTTCAGGATGGTAGAACGTTTCAGTTTCCATTCTGATATTGCTGGAGATCTACAGGATAGTCTGAATTGTTGTTCCGTGTGGTGTAGTACACACTTAATTATTCGTCCTAAGTAGGAATAATACTGAATGTTGTTGGTTCTTTGTGATTCATCAAAGAACATAGAAGCTTTTTTGCAACATGTAATAAAACTGTCCCCATGGAGAAAACTATACTACGGGGGTACTACAGTACCTACAGTATCCACGTTGTTATTCAATTGCCTCATCAAAAGTTCATCAAAAGCACCTGAAGTGCACCATACTCACTTTAAAGTAAAATAGTCAGACCGTGGAGCTGGAATGTCCAAGGCGGCCCTGGAGGCATCAGTAGACACGCCACCACGCCTCCCTCGGGCTCAGTGACAAACAAAGGCAACGAAAGCCGGCGTGTCAGCTCCACAGCCTGGACAAGAGGCGGTGGATGTCAGCTCCGGTTACAGGCGCCCGGTAAATAATTAGTCTTCACTCAACACACCGCTGTGCTGTAAACTTGTTACTGTGCCTGATAGCAGGGTAAGTATTTTTTAACCGTTGTTGTTATAGAGTTTAACGCTAATTGTGTTGTGCACAGTGTGTTTTCCGTTACAAACGACAAGTAGACTACTAGCTCCAGATGCATGCACATTTCGACCATTAAGCAAAGCTAAAAAATAAAAGTGTGCAGGATATGAGGAGAGTCATCTATCATCAGTTTGATATCTGCAATCTCTGAGAGTAATATCTGTCTGTCTGTCTCCACAACTGCCTCCATCGTTGACATGTTTTTATGATCTCTCATACTTCCAGTGCTGCTGTCTGATGCACTCTTTACTTTATTTATTATCGAGTGTCCCATGTGTTCAGTACAAAGTGCTGTGTTGCTGATGCCAGAAAAAAAAGCATGTACCCACTATGTGTGCACTCTGTGATGCTACACCATGGGAGTCAGATAAGTGGGGTGCTGTTAAAACTGTTTGAGGATGTTATAGTATTATTATTATTATTATTACCACAGTCGATTACTACACCTAATAAAAGCTGCTTCTTTTCAGTTGCTGAAATGGAAAATTGGTTTTCACGGGGGATTATTTGAGGGCTGCTCCACTTTGGTCCCACACGGTGTCCTGTGTCTTGCAACATGGATTAAAATCCCATTTTGAGGTCACATTTAATATAAAGAGTGTACGGATTTGTAGCTGTGTTGTTGTTGAAAACATTTTAATGTGATAATTCATTTGGAATAATAATGGCTTCGCTCAGAAGGGAGCCCGGATAGTTTCAGGCAAGGCTGTGTGACTGTTTAATTGATTAAACAATACAGATGGGTCGACTGGCGGGCAGCAGGCGGCTTTGGCAAGCAGTACTAAACCGTTAAATAGAGCATCACAAGCCACCCTTTGTCTTTTGTTGTCCCTGGTTCTTGTCCAGCTCCAACTGACCACAAAACAGCGTCCCCTAAACCAATCTGCTTAAAATGTAGATTGTTGCTGTTGAATAGTTCACCAGGCTTTATAACATTAGAGAAAGCTAGACCAAAACTGTCATCCTGAGTGTCTCATCTGCCCCGCAACATTTGAGATGTTGGACTGTATTACATAATGAAGAAGAGGGGGAAGAGATTGGATCAGGGCTCGTCAGTGAAATGATGCATTCTGTCACGTGACCAATGAGGGCATGAATCCATTAACGTGAACAAAGATAAACATTTCAGACCCAAGTTTGCTAACTGAATTATGGCTAAAAGCCCTAAATGCTTTCATTTCATCTATGTTAATAAGAACAGTCTTACCACATGTTGCCACTTTGCAACATTCCTGACAATTTAACATAGACATTCTGTAATAATTAGGCATAATATTTTAAAACCTCATTTTGACTTTCAGGGTCTAAAAAGATGTTTCGCTTCACCAACAACATTGCGGGCAGTGTGGTTGGTTAATTACCTCTCCACAGCAAAGGTGGTAGAATGCTATTAACAGGGAGGAGATCACTGTGTGGGTTGTAGCTCATAGAGGGTTGACTGAAGTGTGTGAGTATTAAGCCAGGATATAATCTGTTAGTGTGCAGAGGGTTGGTTACACTGGTGAGAGGAAACAGTTTTTAGCGGCTGTAGCTTCATGCAGCTAGCCTACAGTTGTTTTCCGGCCTTTGAAAATCCCGTCTGGAACCAGGGCTCGCTGTGGACAGCAAAACCACTGTCCAAATGGCATGAAGACAGCAGTGCTCAGTGCCCACTCAAGATTCCACTCCAACATTTTGGCACAAAGCATCTGCTTGTCTCTGTTGTTAAATTCCCTTCTGTAGAGCAACCATTAGTTCTACTTAGCAGCTCCTGCAGACAGTGGCTCTAAGCTATCATCTCTTGGCTTCACTTTAAGTTCTGTTGATACCTTCATTTTTTTAGTTTTGGACATTATTCAATTACTAATTACTCACCCGTTTCACAGCTGAGATCTGGGATGTGGCATAGCCAGTAGCTAACAGCCATCGTACAGTATGTTCAGTGGAACGATGTGGTCAAACTCAAAACCTGTTTGATCCCTTGTGTGGTTGTCCTGTGCATGCAATTGTTAAGCTGTGTCTTAGTAGAATCACAAAAACATAATCGCATAATAACGAGGTGCACCTTGTATTGAGTCTGAGTCCTTACCAGAGCAGACTGGGTTTGAATCTGACCCCCCTCTCGCTCCCCCTTTTCTATCTAATATCTTCCAAAAAAAGCCCATTAAATAATGTTTTTTTTTCTTTTTAAATGACAATGCTAATGATAATTTTTAGCATGTTCCTAATCTTAAGTAGCATTTCCTAATTGGCATCAAACACAACGTACAGCTGAGGATGATTGGATTGTCTAGGTGTCTTAAGTCATACACTAAAGTATTGGTACATTTTAACCCGATGACAGAGGTATGTAGAAAGTCCGGGGATAACCAAAGTTGTTACAAATGATCCTGAAGGGGGCATGAATGTCTGTACCGAATCCCACGGCAATCTGTCGTGGGGAAGCTACTGTATGTGATGACAACACCGTTTCCAAAATAAAGTACATCATCTTTGGCATTCCTGTACTGCCGTTTCTTGTTACTTATTGGCCGACATGTGGCATTTGTCATGAGCTAAAGTCGGCTGAAAACATTTGCCCGGCCCATTTATTGTGTCCGGCTCTACTACTTTATCTCCTGTCTAATCTCGGAGGCAGCTGTCAGTTATGATTTTAGGGCTTGTTTTGGTGAGCCAAGCAGATTCTGTGGTATTAAGACTTAAGGGTGAATTCTGTTCGGAGTGACGAAAGCATGATGTGACACTTGGAGAACTGCAGGGCACACACACACACACACATATATACAGTATGTGTGTGTATACACACACATCTATGCCCTCTCACACCCAGTTAGTGAAAATGACAGTCCTGCAGACTGGGCTGCAGGTGTGCAGCTGGTGCCGCATCAGCGACAATCCCATTCTGCCCAACATCTATCTCTGTCAGGAGAGGAAACATGGACAGTGAAAAAAGCTGTCTCAGCAGGTTTTCCTAAGGCAAAGAGAGTGGTCAGAGGCCAGTGGATAATCCATGGCGATAGGTGCATGTAGGCTACCGCTTAGCTATGGCGGATGCTAAACTGCAGGTCTCCAAAAATAGCTTTGTGAGAGTGGATTTCAGCCTTTCAACTTGCCAAGAGTGGGCAAGATGTGTTCTGAAATGATGATGGCTCTGGATATCAGTAAGATGCTGTGGTTGACACATCTATTTATCTATCTTGTGGATGTCGGGGACCACAGATCTGACTTTCAGACTGGGTTCCATCTTTAAAATGGGGAGCTGAGGGTGTGTTCCAACAATTTAAATCATCACAACAAGCGAGTGATGTTCGTATTGTCAGCTTATTATTTACAATAAGGGCTGGGTGTGTGTGTGTGTGTGTGTGTCGGTCTGTTTTTTTTGTGATGTACGTGTGTGTGTGGGATGTGAAGGCACAGCAAAGGTCTGGAGATGGTCCAAAATGGGTCCAATTTGGGTGTTGTCTCTGTTGTTTACAGAAGGTGTCGGTGTTTTAATTGATTGATATTTATTGTCATTCTGGGTTGGGTAGGTTTATTTTGTTGGTGTGTTTTAAACAGTCTGAGTCATCAAAGGGACAACCCGAACTATGCTAAAGAAGCTCTTGGGCGGAGGACCAGGTGGAGCTTGGACCCGGGGATGTAGTTCAGGCGGATGCAGTTCTTTGGAATAGTTTGACTGACTGCAGCTCGTTGTTGTGGGAGGTCGTATGAGTTCTGTGATAGGTGAGGTTGCATGAACATTAGAGATAAAGCTAAGAAGCAGATTACAATAAACAACAACCCTTTTGTTGAGGTGTTTTCTCAGCCGCTCACATGTTTGCTGCAAAGGCTGTTTGTTGCAACACGAGGCATTCACAATGTTTGCTTCATGCTGTGCCTCATCAGATGCTGTCAAGTCGTTTCCTTTTGGATGTCGCCGCAGGAAATTGTGATTATTTATTAAAATGCCAGTATTTATGATAGTTTGATTCGTGTGCAAGAATCGCAAATCTGGTGATTCTGTATTGTGTCTGTTTGGGCTTTTCTACATGAGTGCAACAGCTTTTAGTACACAATGGCTGAGCTTTACATGTAATTTCATTGGAAAATAATTGAATTGAATTAATATCCCTGACAATAGTCTCTATAAATGCTTCTGCCACGGTTTCATCTGGTGGAATCATACTTGATGTTAATATTCGGATATGAAGGCCTTGACTGTCCCACTGCACCATAAGCTGCTGTTTGTCAGCAAAAATGTCAAGGAAATACAGACTCTGCATTCACAAATTAAATGAATATTAAAATAATTTAATAGCAGGCTGATGAAGCAGCTTGTGCTGTAATAATATCCCTCTGTGCGCCTCTAGTCTTAGGTTACATCTGCTTTCCACTGTTTTTTTCCTGTGTGGTGTCAAATAAAGCGTCTGTTTAAGGGGTCACGTAGTAGCCACAGAGCATTACAACAAAGTTCCCTGTTTAGATTATAGGTTCTGCCTTTACTGTGTATGTAGCATGAGGGGGTTTCTGTGGTCTCGGAGGCATCAGAGACTGTTTGAATGTTCACATGGGCAACAGAAGAGTCTTTTGAGTCTTAATTTTTTATTTGTAGTCCATGAACTTTATCTCTTCTGAGTCACTGTCTATGTCACTGAGTGAAATCCTGCTCACGGATGGGATGGGCCACTTACTTTTGCTCTCACTGATCTATTTAAGACTGTAAGGGATAGCACTGACCTCATCACAGACAACTGACTGGCTGGTTGGTGGATGAGAGAAGCGAATGAGCGGCTCTGCTGGTAGTGAAATAACGTAGCCGGACGGGCGGAGGACGGAGCAGTGAAGGGAGATGTTTCAGTCTGTTCTGTGCAAATCTGCTTTTTATGTTGAGTGCTGTGGATTTCATCATGTAAGCCCACATTCACACTGTAAGGAGCTCAGCTTCAGATTTTTAACCTTGTGTACAGGCTGCCATGTGACCATGAAACTAAGCACCGTAATATAATCCAACATTAACAAAGCTTAGCACTTTTGCCAATTGCATCCGTTTTTAGAGGCTCCTCAGGACCTTTTGATGACGTGTATCATTGAATCATTGAGAAAATGGGACTGAACATCTGCATTAGACAGGTGTTTTCTCTTTCTATGGTTATGTACCTTTCTATTATCTCTTTTACAGCTGGAGGGTATATGTGGTCTGGCATTAGGGAGTGGTGCACATAAATGTCCTCGTCCTTTTCTTTCTCTCTTTCTCATGTCTTTTTCTTCTTGATTTCCCCTTCCCCTCTTCTCTACTTCAGTCTCCACAGGCATCACCACCTCTAAGAAGGCCGCTCCTCCGCCGGTGCCGCCCCGTACGACCTCCAAGCCCTACATCTCTGTGACGGTGCAGAGCAGCACAGAGTCGGCCCAGGACAACTACCTGGACCAGCAGGACCGCAGGTCGGAGGTCAACAGCCAGTCCAGCCACGCTCACAGCAACTCCTCTGACAGCCTTGACAGCACCCGCGCCAACAGCCTGGCCCGGGGTATCACCCGCCCTCCACACATCATCCCCACGCCCATCGCCATCCAGAGAGAGCCAATCGCACCCACCACCTCCAATGCTTCCACTGAGACAAGTGACTCGGTAGTGCAGCATGAATCCCTGAAATCAGGATTAAACAAAGTGAATCTAGTGGCAGAGGAACCCCAACTGGTACCAGTACCCAGACGGAAACTGTCCTCCATTGGCATACAGGTAGGCAATGGGACTGTTGCACTATCCAGGGCTAGTACCGTTGGATCAACAGAGAGCCCTAGATACAGCTGGAGTACAGCTCCACAACGCTTGTTTGGTTTGAATCCAGGAAAAAACGTTTTTTAGCAGTAATGTCTGTGGTGTATGGCTCTGTCTGAGTGTGTCACCTCAAGCCAAAACATGTGCTTGCAAGCTAAAAGGTCTCATTAGGGTGAACGTCCCTCTATCATTAGAGCTGGCTGTACTGTTTTTACAAAATTCCGATTTGTGATCCTCCTAAAGCATAACTCTTTTGTTCTGTTTGTACTGAAATAACAGAACCTCTTCTTCATTTTGCAGACCCTGCACATTAACAGAACTCAGGCAGGGGAACCATTAATCGTGACACTTTTTAATTGAAAACCAAGCACAAAATTATACAGCTTTTCTCCAAATTGTTCTTCTGATGATTTGGTTTATCACCTGGAAAATTAAAGAAGCTGCGCAACTGTACTTGCACTAGCTGGAATTAAAGGCCTGTGAAATCATTCGTGCCAAGATTCTCGAGTCGGGGATTATGTTTTTTTTACATTCCACTCTTTACTTGTTCTCAGGTTGACTGTATTCAGGAAGTTCCACGAGAGGAGACCCCGCCATTGGCCAAATTTCAGTCAATTGGAGTACAGGTGGAGGACGGGTGGCAGTAAGTCCTCTTCCTGTCCTTGTAACAACGTGAGGAATTTACATTATAGCCACACACACTGGTCTGACTATTCCTTCCCTCTACAGAAGCTTTGTAAATGTGAAAACAATGTGAATGTGGTTTTATCTGTGTCTTGTGTTGGTGGTGTTAAGATGGATTCCTGGCATGAGTTGTTACTGTTTAAACTTGTCTCTGCTTATTGTATATTTGAGATGAGTTTCTAAGTTACTGCCGTCTTATTTGCATTCTGTGCTTTTGACGATTTGAATGCCAGGAAGTTCCTCTGGCCTCCTCCTGTATTTATTGGTTTTGCATGCTGCAGTGCATTTAGTGTCTGGTATCTAGCAGCTGTTCTGAGTCCTGACAGATATTTTATCAACACAACCAGCTAAACAAGAGTTCCTCTGTGATATGTTTTTCCTTCCTTGTGTTTTTATCAATGTTGTGCACACATTTTGTGCTGTGACATTCCCTCAGCTGCTTTCCCAGTCCTCCTCTAATATTTCTTTAAAATCCTTCAGTCGGGCCCTCATAATATTTCATCTTCTGAGTTAATTGTAACTTCTCAGCATTTCCAGACAAGAAATGGAAGTAATGTTCAGCCTGTTCTTTCCTTTTGTGATATGAAAACAAGAACCTAGACTCCCGCTGACAAGAGATCAGTTGACACCAGTCCGAGTGCACTATTATCAAAGGCCAGCCTCTGATCGATCCTGTTTATTTATATCTGTATTGACCAGCAGAAGTCGATAATAATTGTTGTGTGTGTGTTTGTTTGTATTTCAGATATTCTTCTTGAATAATTTATTGTTTTCTTTGTCTGCTGTTTTGGATATAACGGTGAACAAAAAAAACCAACTAAATTGGCAAAAGTGTTTCAATTGAAAGGCCCGTGTGTAACGGTGAGTCTCACTCTTTGTTTCAGGCTCAGTCGCTCCAGTAGCATGGCCTCAAAACAAGAAACAGACTCAGACACACAAGACTTCCCTGTCATCTCTTATACCAATAATGCCAAACAATTTGAGAAGAAAGTCATGGTCAACAGTGCCATCCAAGCCATGAGCTCCCCTCCCGGACATGACTATCTAGACAACGGAGACGCTACCGGTGACATCGCTTCACCTCCGCCGCCCAGGCAGTTCCTCAATCGCTCTACCACGCGAATTAGCTCCTCCTCCTTCTCAGAAAGTCTAGACCCGGCGCTGGACCCCTCGTCTCTACCGCCTCCGGACCCTTGGCTGGAGAGTGGGAATGGGAGTAACAGCAGCGTTCCCCAGAGCGGAGGTGGGGGAACGCTGTGTCGGAGAGACGGCCACTGGTTCCTGAAGCTGCTGCAGGCCGAGACAGGACGCATGGAAGGCTGGTGCCAGCAGATGGAGCAGGAGACCAAAGACAACCAGCTCTCAGAGGAGGGTAAGGCTGACCGGGTACTCTTCACCAAACCCAGGTGTTTTTGTCGTACTGCCTCCAAGTTTACAATGCCAGGCGAGGATGTATTGCGAGGCAGTGAGTTGTTCTGCGTAGCTTGCACACTGTGGGGATCATTGCACTATCCAATCCTTTTTTTGTTCCCATACCAAACCATGCAATATTTAGCTGCTAGACATGCAAATATGTTACGGGTATGATCCGTATCTAACTGATAATATTCTTGAGGTGTCCTCTTGGGCTAGCGTAATTAATGTCCATCTACTTTTTAATTTAAATAAAGTTATTTGGCCCAGAAAAAACCCAGAACAAAGCCAGATGTACAGTCAAAGCAGTGCTGAAGTCAAACATGTGCAGGCCCTCTGGATGAACCCTGCACGTCTTGAGCCTCCTTCCAGAGGTCTGCTGCTGTCTGACCTCACCATGTGCTTTATCGGGCTCTGCCTCAGTCACAATCGCTCTGTCAGACATACTCAGCATGGAGGGGATGAGGCGGTAATACCTGGGGTTACCACACACAAGCAGGCCTGTAATCCCCAGAATTACACAAATCTACTCTGGAACTGATTAAACCTCCAGATTAGATCAGCAAGTGAGCACACACACGCACAAATACACACTGTACACATAAACAAACAAACCGTAGGAAGGCTTTGGATGCTCAGTTCAGTGTGTGTGTGTGTGTGTGTGTGTGTGTGTGTGTGTGTGTGTGTGTG